>NC_035107.1:256965094-257271801 GCF_002204515.2 Aedes aegypti | reverse complement strand
ACAGAAATAAAATTTTATATTTGGAAAGGATAGTGCTCGAGTCTGAATAGTATGAAAGCAAAGTTTTTCGTTTTGTCTGACTATCGTCGATAATAGCATTTTATCGCTAATACAAGATTGATTGAATATTTGAAAAAGTGTCAGCCATTTTATCAACAATCTATATGCGATTAGCAAAATTTTGTTATTCAATTTTATGGACGCTCTTGCAACATATTGATCAACCTCTTACGTTTTCGACGTTTCATGCTGCATGGCATGTTCTGCGATTCGGGATAAGCTGATCTTAAATGGAAACAAGCCAGCTCAGTCAACTCGTCTTCTCTTACCCGATACAAAAAAAATGCACAAATTTCATTTTGAATAATTCAATGCTTCTACTGTAAACTCTGCTATTCACCCGAGGTCATCAACATTGTCAGCAAAACCATATATTTACTTGAGGAATGTTATTAAGCTGGAAGTCACAATAAGCCAATTGGTCATAGGTAGAGTTACCGTCCCCTGCGCCATGAAGTTTTCCTTAAACCATGACTTCGCCATGCAGGTTTTCTTTAAAGCAAATTTTTCCTGCCGTTTCAATTATGATTTCCGCATTCAAAAATCTTACTCACGTCCGTGAGCTGCAAGACCCGGAATTCAAAGAAAGATCCCGTGCACTCTCTCCAAATGCTTCCATCAGATGAGCTGATCTTCATTACGAAGATCGATGATATTTCAAAAGAATAATAAATAAAGAAAACATTATGTTCACATCGTTGAATTATAAAATAACTTGTCGAGCAGTTTTTCAAAGAATGATGAGATTTTAAAAGAATAATAAATTCACCAGAGTTAAGTATTTTAGTCAATGTACAAAACACTACTAAAAAATTCATTTGAACTAACATTGAAATCCCAGATTTTGGCATAACTTTAAATTGGAAATAAAATGTGTATTAAGTTTAAGAATAAGACTGCATAAAATATTCTCTTTTTTTTTCAACAACTTTTGTTGATTCAGATTATTCACAAGAATACGCTATCTTATCAACTTTGCAAAACTTGGAAAACAATAATCAATTTTACCAAATGATCTTTCAATAAACCAATTCAAAATAAGCTTACAACCTAATTTCCGTTTAACTAAACATCATTCGATAAAAATAAATGTTCTAAAGCCATTCGACCAAATGTCCTTTCGACCAAATGTCCTTTGACCAAATGTACTTTCGACCAAATGTCATTCGACCAAACGTCATTCGACCAAATGTCATTCGACGAAATGTCCCAAAGCCTTATCCTAATGTAGTAAAACAAAATTAAGTTTTTATTTAAGTTTGGTTGACAACATTACGTTTCATTTGCCGTAGCAGTTCAGAATTTGTATATATAATTTGATTTTACCACGCTTTAAGTTTACTTGACCTAACTTAACCTTAATATATAATGCATTATTAGTGACGATTTTTGTCTAAAACTATTAATTATTTTATTTGACATTTACTCCAATGTTTCAACATTGGATATTCTATGTCACTCATTAGTTCTATACCAGGGAGGATTTTATTTTGAATCCTCTTCAGAACTTTCTTTCTGGTATTACAACAGCAAGTCCATATTGGTACAGCAGCAGCCCAACATGGCTGGCCTGAAAATTTGTTCGTAAATGAAAAGCTTGTTCTTAAGACAAAGTTTTGATTTTCTATTAATGAGGGGATAAAAACATTTTTTTAATATTTGTTACAATTGACGTAAATGCCTTCAATGTAATTTTTGAAAGCTAGCTCTTAGAGTTTTTGAGCGTTAGGTGCTTCGGATGATCTTAGACAGCGAGCAGGAGAACGATTTGTGGTGACGAAGGATAAAGAAGAATTTCTCCATGAATTATCCTAAGATTTCCTCCATTAAAATTTTCAGTAAATATTTCAGTGGCTGAAGAATTATTTTGCAATGCATAGAGATTTCCCCAGAAATTACTCAGAAAAGTACTCTATGAATTCTTATAATTGTATCATCAGAAGTTTCCATATCAATTTCTTTTGTTCTTCGTTTATGAATTCGTCTAGAAATGCTTCTTGAAGATGAAGATCTTTCAAGAACATTTTTCATATATTTATATACTTTTTCAGGAAATCATTCAGTTGCTGAAGTAGTCTCTTGAAAACATGGAAAAGTTGGTGGCAGCATCTACAGGAGGCATGACTGTACTTAAATAAACATCAGTTTAAGGAGAAGCGTACTGAAATAGATATAGATAATAAGAACCACAAACCTAAAATTGTTAGTTTTCAGGAAATGCACAAGTGGCAGTATTTTGTATAGACAAAAACCTTACCGGAAGGTCAAACTGTGCCCTTTGTTCTCCCTTCCTGGGTTAAACATTTTCGATTAAACTTTTCTCCTTTGTGCTCCTGTGCATCCTTAGGAAAACTCCTAGACAAAGATAAAGGAGGTCCATCTGGTTGATGCAGCACTCGTAGCCTATCCTGTACGAGCTTAATAAGTAGTGAAACACAGATGAAAAAGTTGCAAGCCGGTCGTCTGTGAGCTTCTGTCTTGAGTTTTGCTAGATCCTATCCTTGCCCCGGAACTTTTTCCCACCCATCAGAGAAGCTCATGCAATTCCAAGCAGCACTCTTTTCCGCCGGTTGGCGTAAAATCGACCTCGTCAGCATATGGTGGATTCGTGCCGAAGTGTGCAGATTGAACCAACGGAAATTAAATTGTTTTAAGAACCGGGAGAAAAGTTTCCGCATAGTTTTTGTTCGATTTCGAAAGCGGAAAGTTATGTAATCCGAAACGGGCTGTTTTGCGTGTGGGAAGATCAGAAGTTTTTCGCACCGTTGTTCTTTGCGTTTTGGTGCCCGCTTGCGGCGGAATATGTAAGTGTGGAAAATTTGGTAACGTTTGTGAAATGGAAGCGATGAAAAAGTTTTCCAGTTACAAGCAAAAATGGAAACTAATTTCGATTCGGAGCATGTTAGACATTCCGATTCGCGCTATGTTTCGAATTAATTTTTTTTTTATTCTAATTTCTTCATGTGATGTTCCCTTTGTGAAATGGCGTGCGAACAAAGCATAATTTTGTTGAAGACAATTGAATTTTTTTCCAGGTTACGAGAATTTAATTTATAATAGTATTGCGATTGTTAAAGTGCGCATTACGCTGAAGCTGCTTCAGATGAAACGTAGTCAGAAAAAGGGCGGAGAAGAAGAAATGTGGAACAAGGAATAGGTAATGTATTTATTTTTTTCTTCGATTTATTTAGATTTACAAAAAAACAATTACAGGTATGTTCCGTTTTTATCACGTTCCGATTTTGTCACGCTCCGATTTTGTCACGTTCCGATTTCGTCAACAAATTATTCCGTTTTTATCAACACAAAAAATGTTTTTTTTCTTAATTTTTTAAAATGCTTGGAATATAAACTCAAAACTTATTTGAAGCTATTTAAATGTTTTTCATTAGCCTCAGGGTTGAATTTTCGACATTATGTTGGCGTTGATCACCTATGATACATGGTAGGTGTCAAGTCATATACGTTTCAATAAGGTTTGATTCCTTCCTATCCACCAAATTATTGAAGTTTTCAAATTTAGCATGGGCTGATGGACAAGATTGATTCATCTTTCAACATTCGAGAGTTTCTCTGGCCACGTCCTAGCAACCAGGCTTGATAGAACTCCTCTACGATGCAAAAATGAGGCGTTTTTGATGTTTTATTGAGGATTTAAAATTGCATGTTACTGAACTCTGATGATGTACAGGAGTATAATCAAGCCTACTAGCATCGTCTGGAATTCGTGTTACAGAGACCTCTCCTTATTCTTATATACATGGCATCATATAATTTTCTATGTCATGGCACAATGGATGGTGGCATGGAACATTATCGAGCTCATTTTATTTTTGATAAGACTGTCGATCCCGTCATATGTTTTACATTATCTTCCATCTCTCAAACTCGATAACATTACACAGATTATAGCATTAGCCATTGATTAGGTCCTGTTTCAAGGGTAGGGGAAGAGGTCCAGCAAAACTAAACAATCTATTGAAATATTTGGAATCTTCATACAATAAGTTTGCATCAGGGAAGATAGAAAAGGGCTGATGTCTAACAGTTTAAGAAACTGTTGATACTGAATTGTCTCACGTCACGCACGTTTCCATCTCAAATTTGTTGGAATCTTGATTTTTGGGCGGACACGCACCTCTTCGTGGAGACCAAAAGTTTAATAAAGAGCTTATACCAACTACCTTACGCTTATTCATAAACCTTAGCAAATGAGATTCTAACCAAAAAGTTCTATTTTGGTAATGCTTGTTCTGGAGTTTGTACACTTTGTGTTCTTGATAAACGTATTCAACATCGTTTTACCAAACAATATAGTAGGATTTTTATTTAGGTTAGTGCTAGCCAATTCGTGATTCAACGGCAAACAGTAAAGGTGGCGCTGTTCTAGAATGTCGATTAGTGCATCCCAGTCGAAGTAGTGAAGAAAAATTGCCCAATCATTCTACAGAATAGATTTTGACAATTAAAGTCACAGGACACTGTAAATATTCATTTAAGGTTGCAAAACTATCGCAACATATCCCCACATTTAATCACCAATCGGATGTGTGCAAAATGTACCTTAGCAAAATAAAAAAAAATCTCTCAGTTGATAACTGCGGAAGTGTTTATAAGAACAGTAAGCTCAGAAAATGGCTCTTCCTCAGTTGGGATGTAATGTCTGTATGGCATTACATCTCAACTGAGGAAAGGCTTTTTTTCAGATTACTGTTCTTATAAAAAGCAAAAGGATAAGCATGGATAGAAGAAAAATAAATTAATTCGTGTTAAATCTTTTTTGAAAAAAGACAATTATCAGCTTAACCCACTTCCTTGTAGTTATTTTTACAAATATGACGTATCTCATTATGTAAAGCACATTTATGTTATTATCGGTTTCATATTCCATGTTAAATACAATGAATATCTAACCAACAAAACTTAAACTATTAAAGATCTATCGCATTAAATAATCATATTGATTGATTACAGACCCAATATCGTAAATAATATTATACGAATCAACAATCTTAATACCAACCACAGCTCCAAAACATCAATACTGTGCATTTATATGATGAAATTGTGTATTATCCTGGCAAAACTGCAATTTTGTTTTAAAATTTGTAAAATATTTTGTCTAAGAAAATTATTCCGTTTTTGTCACGGTTCCGTTTTTATCAACTGAAAATTGCCGATCCTGTTGATAAAAACGGAACATACCTGTATCGCATTATTTCACGATGTTCGTAAACTGAATTAAGACAATTCAGTCGAATATAACTTTTTTTTTTGATTTTTCCACCAAATGTTTGCAAGTGCTCTTCAAATAATATAAGATTGCAATTAACATGTACCTACACAAATACCGAACAACTATATTATGCATTCTACAGCAAAAATAACCCGGATGTTTAATCACTTCCCTCTTTTCCTTTCTTCCAACTAGATGCTACTCTCATCTCATAAACGGAACCAACAGCCGTTAACAAGACATTGCAAAAGGCGCCTATCTACATAGAGGCGACAAGGAGGACAACGACAACCACGGCGTCTAACAACGACGACAACGGCGACCGGTGTAACACTAGAGCATCGACTTTTTCCGTCCCGGAAGCGGCGACAAGTAGTCGTGGTCCCAGTTGTGCACCCACGGTTTCCGGATTACATCATGTTCTCGAACGGAGCAGGACGGTGCAGATCGCTTCAGAGGCCTCCCACTACAGTCGGAACGGTGACTGTGCAAATCACGAATTAATCCTCTGCCGGAAATAGTAGGAGTAGTCCATCGCTGTGTGGGTGCATTTGTGTGGGGAAGGGCAGTAATTTTGTGATAGTGATTTTTTTCAACCTCGTCTTCGACTGAATCGGTGGGTGGTGCGTGGTCAGTCAACAACGTGCTATCAAAAACTCAACCTTAGTTAGTTTGACAAAGTTGCTCTCATTTAGCATTAGAACCGTGGGAAGAGAAAAATAAGTGCTTCGTAATACCACGGAAAGCGCAGCTCAAAAGCGAAGCGGTGCAGAATCCGGGACCGGTTATATAATGAGAGGTAAGTGGCTTTTCCGGTACGATGAAAAAAGGTTCAAATATGGCTCACGAGATATTCATGGGTGGTACTTGGAACTAGCTAGAGATATTTTTTTTGTGTTTCAAACGCCGAACAAGTGACGGTCTTAGTGTCTTCCTTAGTCTAGTGGAAACGTCCACGGCTACAAAGCAAAGCAAAGCTGAAGGTGTCTGGGTTCGATCCCAGCAGGTTCTGTTCTAGTGGTGATGTAAAGTCAAGAAAAATAAGAAGCGACGATCCCATTGAGTTGAAACTTTGCTCTGATTAGTAAGAGGCAATACTTAAAAAAAGGTATAAAAAAAAAACATGAACTTCTTGAAGAGTTCCTCAAGAAATTCTTCTAAAAAATTATTAGTGAATTTTGAAGATTGTGACGAACTAACTTGTTAAACTTAAAATTAAAATCCTGTCTATTTTCAAATTGCTTTATTTCTATCATCCAAATGTTACTGTAGTTTGAGAATATGCTTCAGAATTCTTGTGCCATAAGTGACAGTTATTTGCACTTATTATTCCATTTTTGACATATCGTTCGAACTTCTGCCAGTTATTATATTGAGGTTCTCAATATGACTTTCTGTAACCTTTTAAATTGACAAGTGTTTAATCTTTCTTTCTATTGTGAGTTAAGGATTTTTAAATTATCGTTCTTGTAGTTCTGTTTATTTCTTGCAACATATTACAGATATCTCTCCCTTACTCGATATTGAAGGGACCATCGAGTTAGGGAGGTATCGAGTTACAGAACACAAAATCAATGCAACTGCGATTCAAGGGACCATCGAGGTAGCCATGAAAACCAACTTTTACTATGGTTCTCTAACTCGATATCGAGATACAAAACATCGAGTAAGGGAGAGATGACTGTACATAGATAACTCTAAAATTCTAACAATTGCTAGAGTAACCTTTTCATCCGCGCCACCTAGGACTCCAAATATCAATGTATTGAGGTAATAACCTTTCATGTTATTCAAATTCGTTTCAAATTTATGGTATATTTAAAAACTAACAACAGTATTTTACCATTTTTGCTATTTTTCTCTCTAAGACAATGTGTGTGCTTAAGATTTGGTGTCCATTTGATGAGATTTTTTCAACGCCCATTTTGATCTTTTGTACAGATAAACGAAGCTCAAGAGAGCTTTATTTAGATGTTTGTAAAATTTGAGAAAATTGCTTAATAAACATAACAAACATGAAATGTATGGATGAATTGGATTGAGAGTTATCATCATTTGAAATTTTAAAGTATAGTTCTTCACAGTCCTTTACTCGAATGCCAGGAAGATTTTACAAGAAGTATTGCAAGTAATGGTTCATTATTTTAACCCTTCAATAGCCGCGCTATTGTATTTTGTACTATACAGGTTAAAAATCGCTTTCCGTGTACAACACTATTCGCAGTTTCGATATAGACTAGCGGCCAAAAGAATTTCTGTCATATCATGTTAAAAGATATTTAAATAAATTAATAAGAAAACCATGGACAATCGAGTGAAACATCTAGAAGTCTACCCTTAAAAGAATTGAAAAAAAAAGCCAACATAAGAATGAAGGCAAAAAATCCTTTAATTTAAAGATCAAACTCTCAAACTCAAAAGTTCCAAAATCCAAAATCCAAAATCCAAAATCCAAAATCCAAAATCCAAAATCCAAAATCCAAAATCCAAAATCCAAAATCCAAAATCCAAAATCCAAAATCCAAAATCCAAAATCCAAAATCCAAAATCCAAAATCCAAAATCCAAAATCCAAAATCCAAAATTCAAAATCCAAAATCCAAAATCCAAAATCCAAAATCCAAAATCCAAAATCCAAAATCCAAAATCCAAAATCCAAAATCCAAAATCCAAAATCCAAAATCCAAAATCCAAAATCCAAAATCCAAAATCCAAAATCCAAAATCCAAAATCCAAAATCCAAAATCCAAAATCCAAAATCCAAAATCCAAAATCCAAAATCCAAAATCCAAAATCCAAAATCCAATCCAAAATCCAAAATCCAAAATCCAAAATCCAAAATCCAAAATCCAAAATCCAAAAATCCAAAATCCAAAATCCAAAATCCAAAATCCAAAATCCAAAATCCAAAAGCCAAAATCCAAAATCCAAAATCCAAAAAACGGCTTAAAACAGCCTAAATCAGCTTAAAACGGCTTAAAGCGGCTTGAACCGACTTACAATAACTTATATTTGTTTAAGAAAAATTCAATAAAAAAAATTTCAAAAAATTTACGCTAAAATCCGTTTATATTCTTCAAATAGACGCTACATATTATAAAAGGGCATTTTTTACATAAATTCTTTCTTGAATCTCACATTTATTCATAGAAAATTAAAATCCAAAATCCATAAAAAACTTAAAACGGCTTAAAGGTAGCATAAAATGGCTTAAAACGGCTCAAAACGGCTCAAAAAACTTAAACTGCCTAAAACTCTTGGACTTAAAATGGCTTGAACGGCTTCAAAAAAAAAAATGAATAATAATTGGGTAAGTGGCCTAATAGCCAAAAAAAAAGCTAATAGCCAAGGCTTACATAGGCTTAAAATAGCTTAAAATGATTTAAAATGTCCTAAAATGGCTTCAAATTTACTTTTTGAGTTATTTCGAAATTAAAAACATCTTGAACTGCGGAGTACACCTTATTGTAGGCATTTTTAAAAGGAATTTCTTATTTCTATCATGTCGTTAATTTTGTTTAATTGAAAAAAAATATATATAAAAAATTTGGCAGTCTTATCATTTTTGGCGAAACCAGCTGATGCTGGTATCATGCTGATTCGAACTTTCTACGAGAAGGGTTACGTAACATTTTTTGTTAGAGTCACAATCACGGACAAATTTTCTTGACGATCTTGAGTAATAGTGGAAGAGCATCTTGCTTCTGTAACTTGAAACTTGTTTGTGATACAGCTGGAAGATATTTTTCTTAGTTTATAACTATGATGGGATAACTAGAGCAAAACTAATATGACGAACTGGTGACCCCAATGAAATAATTTCTAGCAAAGTTCGTGGAAGAAATCTTGATGCTTTCTACGAAAATTTCACTAACAAAACACCACAAAACAATCGATGAGGAATCTCTGGCACAATTTCCAATAAAATTTCCTATGCCATTCGATTCCTAAATATCTGAATGATCCCAGAATGGAATTCACTAGGATTTCGCTCAGTAAACATATGCTTCTCGCCAAGAATACCTCCATTACTGTCTACTTAATTATGACAGTTATTTGTCTCCGAAGCCCACGGGACAAATTTCCGACAATGGTGTCAGATACATTTCTTCAAATTCAGGTCAAAATTTCATAAGTGGATTTCTTTATTTTGAATTCTTTGTCATACATTGCTTTGAGAATTGTGCCAAGGAATTGTTTTCAAAAATTTAGTTTTTCTATATTTCAATTCTTCTAATGAAGATTAATAAAGAATAACAAACATTTTGTCGGTAAAATAATATAATAAGCATATTTATTGATTTAAAGTAGAAAATTATGTGTTATAGAATATTATTTTTGCGACCAGGTGGGTAAAACAAGTGAATGAAATGGAAAATTACTAAATTAAAATTCAATCCATCTTATACGTATCAAGTACCCTCGGAAATTTCCCAACTCACAACTCTTGGCAGCCAGTCATCGAGTAATGAGAAATCATTCTTCCCCAACCATGGCGCTATGTCGACCTTATTCCAATTAAGTTCATTTGAATCCACAAAGCCATCATTTCACCAGCAAAAGCCTTCCTTCCTACCCCCAACCCGTTTGAAATCCCTTCATCAAATTGTGAAAAGTACAACGAAGAAAAGCCAATTTTCTTGACGTTTATTTGCGCGTTCGCAATGTACGGCAATAGAACATAACAGAGAAAAAAAACGATTTCGGAATCTCGTCTTTCAATTTTTGCGTAATAATTCTGCTGAAGCGTCTCATGTCTTATCGTTCTCTAAACATCGGACAGTGCAAGCAGCCGAAGAGTCTGCTGACGAAGATGCTGCCTGCCTTCCCGAGCAGAATCTGATTTCGAAATTCTATCAATATGATATCAAATTTAGTTTCCATAACATTATATAATAAATAACAGTTTTTGATAAACATTTCCCAGATTTTAATCCAAATCCAAAAATATAAAACTAAAGCTGTTTCCAAAACAATATAGCTTAACTGGTAATCAAGTTTACCCTGAAAGTTAAAGATAAAAATATAGAATCACTAAAAGAGTTTTAGGTTCGATATGGTGCCATCAAAAAGTGTTAGTATTCTGTTTATCATCATAAAAAAATGATCTCATATTCTGATATGATTGTTGTTAACTTGATCGAAATATTTTCTTATTGAGTTGTCACACAACATTAGAACTAATTTTCAATTAGTTTTCATTCTCTGATCGGGTCTTCATCCTGGTGTCCGTTGTTCAGTAGAAGGAAAAAAGCTCTCGCCGCCACTACTGACTGGAAACTGCGAAACAATTTCCTGCGCAATGCTTCGGAATTTTCCCGTCTTTTGTTTCTGCTTCAGAGAGAAATGTAAACCATCCCAGTGATGGCATTTCCGCTTCCCTTGTGCTCCATTTCACCGATGGCGGGGTGAAATATCAAGCTCTATGTATTTCTCTTCGAGTTTAAGTCTTGCTTGTGAAAATTGAAGATGCTGTGATGGGCACGTGTAAACGATATAAAACAAATTGATGGTTTTAAAATAGTTAACCTGGTTTGCAGGGTCTTTTTTTTTGCTTCTGATAATTTATCCATTATTATCAAAAAATTGCGAAGTTTCAAATAAGACTTCTTGTTGTTCTACCTAAGTAACACACATATTAAATAAGGGCATGTCAACTGATGTTATACCAGATCTGATCATATAGTGATTAATCTATCAATATGGTCATATATAATCGATTATTACATGTGTGCTATTTGGAAATCGAAGAAAAGAGTCGTTAGTTCAAATTCCATTAAAGCACGTGCTTCTTTTTTATAATTTGATTATCTTTACCACACGCAACGAGTTGATCAATTAAATAACCATGCGGATCGGTTTACCGAACAACTTTCAATATGTTCATTATTTGGATAAATCCTATCAATGCTTGTGCTATCTGGATCAAAACTAAACTCACCCATCGTGTAAAATTGATTATCATATTTCCAATTATGTATACGACGGATACTACTTTTTCAACTCATTGCATTGATATCAGTGGCACGTGCCATCCCGACTAGAGGCTTGTAACAAAAATATAATAAAATTTAAACAGAATATGATATGCATATCATATTATGATATAATTTTGTTAGGCTCCGTTATCCACAGAACATATTAGAACAAAAATATAACAAAATGTGTTTCATTTCCCTTTGAGATATTTTTTTGTTCATTTTTAATAACTTTATAACAAAATTAAATAGTTATTTAGGCATTTCAATAATATACAATATTATCGTATATCGAAGAGTATTATAATTTTGATACTTCGTATCAAACATTATAACTTGGTTTGATATGTTTTTGATATAATTAAAACACATTTTGTTATGTTTGTGTTACTATTCACACACTTGTTGTTATAATTTTAGTTATTTCAACAACATCCTGCATCAAGTTTATAACAACCTATGCTCGAAAAAAAAAACTTTTAACATAATAACACGTGCTGATATAATTCTGTTATGCATCCTTAGCCGGGATACTACCAACAATTAATTTATGCTGGAATTTCGTTCTAATATAATTGGATCGATTGGTGCTCAAGAATTTATTGATTTAGGTAGGTATTGTCTTCCTGTGTGTCCGTTCCGGAAACGACTCAATACATTTACCATGAGCGATTGTGACGAATGTACTTGAGATGAACTTCATGCACTGAAAAGTAATGTCACAAGAATTTTAGTGTTCTGTAGAAAAATGTCCTATTTCCCGCTGCATTTCCCACATTTAGAGCCTTCAATGACATTAACGATTTAAAAAATTCATGCACCCAACATTGGCTACTCGATGAGATTCACGTTTTTGAACTACTCTACTGGGAAAGTCACGTAATTTTCGCGAAATTCAAGCCTACTACTATTACCATTCCCAGCACTGGTTTCTTTTTTGCTTGGTTTGCTGGAGGTGAAAATCATGTTAAACATTGGATTGCATGAAATTTATGCTGAAAAACGTTCCTCGTACCACACAAACGGTAGAAATATGTCATGCGAGGCATTTGCTGACAGTTACAGTACTTAGTAGTGTACTAAATGACAGTATGAAAGTTTTGATAATTTGATGCTTACACACTATAAAAATTCAAAAACGTTTCAGACTACTCTTGTGGGGTAACTTGCAACAGCTAGTTTGATCTATATTATTTGATATTTCTTGCCGTTTATCATCAAAAACACATGAAAAGGCAAAATTGAACATAAATTTGTTCAGTAACATTAAAATGTTTGTACCGAAATTAAATCAATACACGTTTGGTACTAAATATAATAAATTTTCATGAAGCGCATTTTTATTAGATTTAGTTTTCTTTTATTTATAAAAATAATGAAAAATTTTGAAAATCTGTATTAAAACTAACTTGCAGATCTGTCATTGGGAACTTTCTGCATGAAGTATGATAAAAGTTGTATCAGAACACCAATAGAGACCATTTTAAAACAGGTCTACCACAAAAGGCCGAATCACAAAAGGCCGAATCACATAAGGCCGAATCACAAAAGGCCGAAAACACAAAAGGCCGAAACATACAAAAGGCCGAATCACAGAAGGCCGAATCACAGAAGGCCGAATCACAATAGGGCCGAATCAATTTTAAAACAAATTTTAGTGAAAGCCACAAACATCCAGCACATTTTTCTACAATATTATGAACATTTTCACAGTAGGGTAAGGCGGGACAAGATGCACAAGTAACATTACTAGCTGAATAACATTTTATCCAGCTAAAATATGGTTAGTGTTAGTGTTAGCTTACACACCCAAAAAAATTCTATAATTGGAGCTGTTGTATTTTGTACAACATAAGTGTAGAAACCTCGCCAAAACTGGAAGGTTGTACAGTGCCTGTTCGATTTTGGCAACATGCCAAAAAAAATCATGTTGCCTTAATTGAACCGTTCCAAAATTTGACGGTTGTTTTTATTATATCTTTTATCACCGTAACAATGACCACGAATTAAATTTACCTATTTTGAATATGTTAAGCCTTGAGAAGGCCCACAGAAACCTTGAGATTGACAAGATTTGTGACTGATCATGATTCATTTTTTTGTGTACATGGATTTCCGTGTTGCCAAAGTCAAGCCGAGTCAGAATCGAACGGGCATTGTACGATGAAAAGTATTCTTAGTAAACTTAGTATTCTCATAATCACTCAAACACTTGTTATACCCTATCTCAGCAATCATTCTCCTGCTTGTTTCGTAAAAGACTATGTTGGCATTTTACCGGGCAAACGCTTACTGTCCGAACTCGCTGTCGCAAGTCGGACCTAAAAATGGAATAACATCCTCTGTTTGCATTATACCGGGAAAACGCCTGGATTTGCTGTTTGCATGACACCGAATAGATGCTATTCACACCCTTCGGATATCAGAGACTTCAGCGGCCTTCTGCCGCCTCAGTTCCTTCATCCTCAATGCGGTTTCGCCGCATGTAAATGTTGCACTGTTTACTGACATGACATTTAACGAAGCATGGACTTGTTCTTTTCATATCCAAGTTTTTTTTTAGGTTTGTAACTTTAAGTCGGCCTTCTGTGATTCGGCCATTTGTGATTCGGCCTTTTGTGATTCGGCCTTCTGTGATTCGGCCATTTGTGATTCGGCCTTTTGTGATTCGGCTTTCTGTGATTCGGCCCTCTGTGATTCGGCCTTTAATGATTCGGCCTTTTGTGATTCGGCCTTTTGTGATTCGGCCTTTTGTGATTCGGCCTTCTGTGATTCGCCTTGTGTGATTCTGCCTTTTGTGATTCGGCCTTCTGTACATTCGGCCTTTTGTGGTAGGCTAGAATGTATTCGGTCTTTTGTGATAATCCCTTTATAACATACATATCAATATGTGATACGTCGCTTGGATTTGCATTTGTATAAGTTATGTGAAGCATAACCTAAAGTACAATTGTATTTGTAGAAAAGTTGCATTAAATCGTTTTATTGGCTTTCCAATAACTGTCAAAACTTATGATATGCTAGAATTTCCCCGTGTGAACACCCTTTGTAATACTAATGAAGTTTTCAATCAAATTGGTGTAATACTCATAATTCAATCAATAATAATTAGTTTTCTAAGAGTACAGTAGCTATTTCTGATTATTGTCATACTTTTACTGCAGAAAATTATTAAATGATCATAATAACACGATAAAGGTTAAGTTTTCAAAAGTGTACTTCAGGTAGCACTGTGTGTTGCATGTTACCCCACATCAGGGGTAGCTTTAAAAATGTATATTTTTCGTCTTTCCTGATCCCAGAAAACCAAATACTGATAAAATTAATACCGCTTGGTATTCTTCACCGCGATTAGGGTACTAGATGGTTTTTTTCTCATCTGAATCCTAAAAATTTTCATCCATATAGCTTTGAAGTTGAAAATTTTTGCAAGTTACCTCGTTTGACGGTATTAGTCATATGAAAATTCATAAATCCGTATTGCGATTTCCATTTTTGAAGAAAAACTTCAATAAACAGAGAAAAACTGTGTTGTCAAACATGAATAAGTGCCCATATATTTATAAACAATACTTAAACAATAACTGTAATTCTACAATAACGAAGTACATGGTTGCAGGTAGAGATAGAGGTGGGCCTAGGCCTAGTAGTCATGTGGATTTATTCATGTGTATTTAATGTTGTTGCAGTTTTTTTTATTTTGCAACACTTGTGACATGTGAAAATGACTTTTTCCATAAAAATAAAAGACGTGTTGCGTAGCTTACAAAGAGAAAATTTGCATTTGATCTCCGAACCACTATTGTACCATACAAAAAAGATTTATTGACAGCAACGGCTCCAAATTTATACCCGACATAAATTTATTTCCTTTCGGGAACATCCAACAATAATATTTATTTTATACTTGATGGAAAAGAATACCATCGTTCAGCATTCTGTTTTGCCGTTACCATGTGCAACGCACATGTGCGGATTTCAAAAGAAAGTTAACCCGTTTTCCTCAAATGCAATTTCCGCGAAAATAACTGCCCACGGAGGGGTCGTTCAAAACGTCTTTACGACTTTCAATTAAGTTTACAGTGCGAATAATGCAAACTGGCCTCAATTGCTATGAAACTGCGACCAAAGTCATTTATGGGTTTATCTGCCAGCCGTAGTTGAATATCTTAAATGTTATTCGCGTGGATAAATCAACGGCACGCTAATGGGCATAATTGCAGAACAGAACTTAGGCGTCTGTCTACACGTTTCTGTGGATGAAATGATGGTTGACGACAGAGAAAGGTATTTTATCGGAGATCTAGTAAAATAATGTCCAACTTGATGATGTTTTCATTTGATAATACTGATTTATGTAATTAATTTTGATTGCTGAGAAAAAATGAAATATTTTTGGTTGCCAACTGTTCTTGTTCCTTGTCACAAAAGGTTGTGTGTCCAAAAACTATTGCAACTGTTCAAGATATGCTATTCAACCGCCGGTCCGTTTGATGTGAGGCTATGAAATATATTCATACTAAATAGTTCTGTTCTAGTTTGCTTCCGCAATTTTTACTAATTTACGAATGTATTTTAGTGGACAAAGACCGGACAAATAAAATTGTCATTTTGAAGTAAGAAAAATACTTTCGATAGGTTAGCCAAAGTATGTGAATAAATTGAAATACTTTCGAAAAACGTAATCTTGTATACTTTGCGATAGTGAAGATTGATTGAAGATATTTGGTGACAAAACATACTCGAGCTGCACTGATTGCTATTTGAAGTGTGTATTTGCCACTGCTTTCGAAGTTCTTAAAGTTTCAAGAGCCACTCCCAAGTGATGAAAGCTTGCAATTGAGTCCACTTGAGACTCAAGATGATCATTTGTAGTTTGTGTTACTATTTGCTATAGATAGTAACTAATTATGGGGTCTTCCTTAGCCAAGTGCTTGAAGTCCGCGGCTACAAAGCACAGCCATGCTGAAGGTGTTTGAGTTCGATTCCCGGTCGGTCCAGGATTTTTTCGTAATGGAAATTTTTTTGACTTCCCTGGGCTTAGAGAATCATCGTATCTGCCAAACGATATACGAATGCGAAAATGGCAAGTTTGGCAAAGAAAGCTCGCAGTTAAGAACTGTGGAAGTTTTCATAAGAACAATAAGTTGATTAGCAGACTCTGTCCCCGTGGGGACGTAATGTCAAGAAGAAGAAGTAACCAATTATATCTCTCATAGCAGCTTATCTCTTCTGTCATACATATTGTGTTTTATTTTACCTTTGAAAGTAACAAACATTGCTGAGAAATGCTAGCTAGAAAGTACCTACCGTTTTGATTCATATTACGGACACTTAAGGCTTCAGTGAAGTACAACTAATCACTACACATATAAATTGAATCGTTCTGTTCAAAACTTTAGCGTAATCAGGCCTTGCAAACACTTGATTTTCGAATGGTGGATGAAGATTTGGATTCCACAATTCACTTTAATCAATAAAAATGTTCGGCCTCTTCATGATTTTTATTCCGGACATAACCACACTTTCGCTTCATATTCCGGACACTTTGATTTGAATTCCGGACAGCTTTTGAAATACATAATCAGAATAGTCAAATCATTAATTAACCTTCCAGTCGTCGCGCGGTTCGCCACCTTCAGAACCACCGCGCTGCTGTTGTGAACGATAAGCGAGGTTTTTTCAGCGGTGTTGTACAAAATACAACAGCGCGACGACTGAAGTGTTAAACGCACTAAGCCGTTAGAAAGACGTCAAAACTTGTTGAACATTGTAAATTTTCATGGGTTGCTATGTAAGCTATGTAAAATGTTTATAAAAATCATCTTTAAAATTGAGAACTTTTTGACGGCGCATTTTGAAACATTTCGAGTGAAATCTTTCCCATACAAAGTGGAGTGTCCGGAATTTGAAGCTGTCCGGGATTCGAATCAAAACGGTACATCATATGTTTAAACTTTTTTCATTGTGCACAGTTTCCACTTACAATGGCTTCTGTTTGATTTGCACTGATTATTGATTCTGTATTACAAGGCAACCTGTTCGAAATTCTTATCAAACAAATCTTTGCTGGTGACTTTGGTGGAATACAAGATCGATATCATTCTCAAAGTCAAGTGCATATAAGATTGTGCGATGGTGATGCCTTCGATGAGAATGCCGGATCTCCTCAATTGCAATGTTGAAAATTCTAGCTTGAGGCGCAAGAAAAAATTGCACAAATGTCAGAATTGAAAAAGCAGTTTTCTTCTCTTAAAATAATAAATAGATGAAAATAAAAACACACAGCCTTTTTATTTGGCAAATCAATGAGCTGTGTGTTTTTATTTTCTTCGATTTGTCTATTTGAAAAGAGAAAACTGCTTTTTCAGTTTTGACTTTTGTGCCATTTTTTCTAGCGCCTTAAATCCGTCTAATATCTTAAATGTTTTTTTTGTATCTGAAATCCCAAAACATAAGTTAGAACCATATGCACATATCAGCCTAATTTGTTTCGCCGGAAATCCATATTCGGACGTTATCTGCCAAAATTCATATTACATGATTGACTTGGCTTCAAAATCATTCAAACGCCTCATTCTTCATGTATTGGCATAAAAAGGGTAACTTTAGAAAATAGATATTTAAGTAGAGAGGTCAGTTTTGGAATCAGCGGAATTTTGTTGAAGAGCATGAGCATGAGCATATCCCGACCAACCAGTTTTCCGATTTCTTTATAGATCTTTGTCCAACGATGGCGATCGCCAACAATTCAAAACGAATCGATATCGATCGCTATCACTGACTGGTTGACCGGGATATGACCGTACTTGACCGTGTTTGACTAGAGCAATCGAAGTTGCACAGGGAATTAATGAATGGGGCTTGGGATTAGCTTACCATTCTTCAATGTGCACAAATCACGGGCTCAAATTTTAAAAGTCAATAACGACGCGGCCACGTCCTTACGGTCATCGGGAAAGGGAAGGAATGTTAGCTAGACAACCGTTGTTACTAGAGACCGAAAAATCTTCTGCATCTCCACAGTTGTCATGGAAAGGATATTGGGTTAGTGGGATAAGGTAAAGATCTGGGAGTCACCAGCGATTGGTGATGCGATCCATGATACATTCACGCCTAACAAGTGTTCATCGCTCACTCTCGCAAAAGCAAGCGATATGATCAACAGATCAAACACTACTAACGCGATTCATGCCGCGCGAGCGACGCGCAACACGATTGATCCTGCTTACATTACCCGCCCCCGCAGGAGCAAGCGACGCGAGCAAAAGATCAAACACTACTCTTTATAGGGCAGAATTTGTAGAAAGAAATCAAGAAACGTTTTGCACAATTAAGATGTAGGACCCTATTAAACCAATCGTTATCAACACTATAAACATGTCTTGACTAGTTGGGAAAATGGAGTCAAAAAAAACATCTTGGAATCCAATGATGGCCGTCTCAATGGTCGATTTGTGTCCCTACTCACGATTTCAAAGCCATTAAACTAGTAGGCAAACGTTCCTGATCTTTTAATTTTAAGCTTTTGCTAGTGCACAAAGCCAAAATTAAAAGTGCAGTGTCGTTGGATGTTTCATTCGCGAGATTAGTGCCTTTCAAGTTTTAGTGGAATCTTAATAGTAACTCTTTACGTAGCCAAATAAACAGGGAGACCAAAGCTGTCTTTGCCAAAGTTGCCATTTTCGCATTCATATCTCGTGTGGCAGGTACGATGATACTCTATGCCCAGGAAAGTCAAGGAATTTCCCATTACGAAAAGATCCTGACTGGGAATCGAACCCACACACCTTCAGCATGGCTTTGCTTTGTAGCCGCGGACTCTAACCACTCGGCTAAGGAAGGCCCCATTTTAATCGATATCTTAGCCTCAAAATTCTTATGACTAGACGCCTGAGAAATGTCACCCCTATGCCAGCACTTGAAGAAGGTATCACCACTTGTGTTTGGCCAGGTGTGGTTGCGAAAATATATTCTTACGTGCTCAACACTATTTATATATCTTCTCGGGGTTGTAGTCATTGAAATAATAGGTTCTCTTGTAATTAACGTTAAACTCAAATATAAAAAAGCTGCAGGATTCAATTTCGACGATTTGTTTCCTAAATCGAACGGATAATGTGCATTCAAGTATGTATCCAAAAATCCAAACATTATCCACAGAAGTTGTATGTCTTATGATTTTCTTCTTTCCACTGAAAAGCAAATATGTACTCGCATCATTTGCAAGCGTAAATTCGCGGAAAACTACCAGCGAATATTGAATTTTGACAAACAGTGAAATCATATTTCCAAGCATGTTCTTCTTCATCTTCTTGGCATTACGTCCCCAATGGGACAGAACCTGCTTATCAGCTTAGTGTTTTTATGAGCACTTCCACAGTTATTAACTGAGAGCTTTCTTTGCCAATGCTGCCATTTTCGCATTCGTATATCGTATGGCAGGTACGATGATACTCAACGCCCAAGGAAGACAAAGGAATTTCCATTACGGAAAGATCCTGGACCGACCGGGAATCGAACCCAGACACCTTCGGCGTGGCTTTGCTTTGTAGCCGCGGACTCTAACCTCTCGGCTAAGGAAGGCCCCGAGCATGTACAACATCCGAAATAGGGAAAATTCTTGTTAACCCGACGGCAATGTTACAACCAAATTGAAAATCAAAATCGCTTCCATCCCCAAGCATTTTGCCATTGCTACATTCTATTACCTCGGAAAATGACGCAATTTCATTTCGATGTGATCAAACGGCAGCCGTTCTTGTAGGCATCTACCTTCTTTAATCCTTCGACGTGGCAGCTTGCTACCAACAGAAGTTACACACAGTACCTATATGTCACTCTCGAAAGACTTTCGCTCTCGCGTGAACAAATATATTATCATAAACGTTAACGCTGCTCGCAGCGTGCAAAGTGAAAAGTTTTCACAGCATTGGATTTGAGTTTACGTTTCCCCAACCGCTACCTACCAGCGACCCTACATGGAACGTTTCAGTAATTCATGTGTTGCGGGCACGCCAAGCTTTGACTTTTGAAAATTATTATGATGTCGTCTAAAAGTGTTTTACACCCGCATTCATTACGGTGGTGGAAGAAAATTCAGTGGGAGGGAAGATGGGAAAATTTGCTTCTCGGATAGGATGAGATTCTTTTCTTTGAATTTTATTTAATGAAATATGAAAACTTACCCAAATTTGCTTCGAATGAAGTTTGTCAATCTGGCCCAATAGAAGCAATTTTTTTCTATTCAATAAACCGAGCAATCTCAATCCTTACTACGTTGCTCATGGGGAATGGAACGACCAGTTGCTTGGATATTGTTTCGTTATTGAATCTTGTTCAGAGAAAGCAGCAAGGTAAGATTCTGTGAAAATAAACAACCAAACATCATGGTACAACGTATACGCTCGATACCTCACTCAGATTACATCTTCAGATGTTCATCAATCCTACGTTTTGTCTGTTAGCATTACATAGAGTTGGTACATATGTATCAACATTAGGGTGTTCCATGTAATACACATTTATTAATTTTTTAAAGAACAAATCAACTTTTTTTTAAATCGTTTAGAGGTTTCGCCAGATAAATTTTGAAGATTTATAGAACTCTAAGAAAAGAGCTATAGAAAATTGTGGACGATAACAGCTTTCCCGGGAAGCTCACGAGACCGATGGAAAGTGTGCAAAATTGTGTGAATGTCTCAGTCTAACATTCCAGTTCGTTTTTAATCCCGCCGGGGACTACGACAAAGTTCCGAGCCTGTTGCTCAATATTGCGCTAGAAGGTGTTATGCGCAAGGCTAAGTAGTACGATTTTCACACGATCCAGTCAATTTGTTTGCTTCGCGGATGATATGGATATTGTAGTCCGCCTGAAACGCGAGGCAGCAAAGGTTGGACTGATAGTGAATGCGTCCAAGACAAAGTACAGGTGGAGCCGAACGCGACAGGGCTAGCCTATGTAACAGTGTTACGATAGAGGGGGATACGTTCGAAGTGATCGACGATTTCGTCTACCTTGGATCCTTGCTGACGGCTGATAAAAAAGTTAGTCGTGAAAAAAGGAGGCGCATCATCAGTGTAAGTCGGGCCCACTATGGACTCCACAAGAAGCAGCGGTCAAAAAGATTTACTCCCACACCAAATGTACCATGTGCAAAACGCTCATAAAGCCGGTAGTCCTCTATGGACATGAAACGTGGAAGATGCTCGAGGAGGACTTGTAAGCACTTGGATTCTTCGAACGTCGGGCGCTTAGGACGATCTTTGGCGGTGTGCAGGAAACGGTGTGTGGCGGCGAAGGATGACCCACGAGCTCGCCCAACTCTACGGCAAACCCAGTATCCAGATGATGGCCAAATCTGGAAGGGTACGATGGGCAGGACATGTTGCAACAATGCCGGGCAGCAACCCTGCAAAGATGGTGCTCGCTAATCCAGGGGCAAATTGATAATTGCGGCGAATTTTACCAGTATGGAACCGAAATACAATTACGCTCTAGGATTCTAAAAATGTCATTCACATCACAGATATTGAATGTTTTCTTGTTTTCTGATGTCTAATGATGATAGAAACCTTTTTCGTTTTTCAAAATAGGTAGTTTGCATGACATTATTCGAAGCTTTCGAAGGTGTAAATATTCGTTGACAATATCAGTACTAAACAATACTTTGTTGCAGAGGTTAGATGCAAGTAGTGAGTATTTTAAATGATGTGTTAACTCAAGCCTATGACCTATTTAACTTATTTTTGAAAACACACAGACTTAGAATCTTTGTTTTTTGCTTATTAAACCGTTTAAACCTGATTCTGTTACTTGTTTTAATTATGAATCGTGGTTTACGGCCAACCAGCCGAGTGGAAGTTTAACAACTACCGAAAAGCTAAACATTACATATAATTTGCAATTGGATTAGATGGACAAATTGATGTGAAGATTTGCGAAAAAGTTACACGTCTTCTCAGTGAGAATCGAACTCACGACTCCCCGATCTCTAGTTGGGGCGCGTTAACCACTACGCCATGAGAGGACTCATGAACGCAGAAGTTAACCTGAATTCGATTTCAGCTCAATAATCACGTGGTCCTCTTTCGCAAAGTGCACCTCTTTCGGAAGAATTAGATGCCCATCCAAACACAACGCTTTCTATATATATCCAATGCCTAGCCCGAGAGCGCATTGTTTTTTAGATATACATAGGAATAGCACACTACACTAGCCAGCAACTGCGCTGGCTGAGGTTTCTATTGTGTGGGCTTCCAATGGGTCGCGACGTTCTCAAACGACCGGTTACGGAACATGAGTCCGTTGCTCGATAAATACTTGTTTTAATTATGAATCGTGGTTTACGGCCAACCAGCCGAGTGGAAGTTTAACAACTACCGAAAAGCTTAACATTACATATAATTTGCAATTGGATTAGATGGACAAATTGATGTGAAGATTTGCGAAAAAGTTACACGTCTTCTCAGTGAGAATCGAACTCACGACTCCCCGATCTCTAGTTGGGGCGCGTTAACCACTACGCCATGAGAGGACTCATGAACGCAGAAGTTAACCTGAATTCGATTTCAGCTCAATAATCACGTGGTCCTCTTTCGCAAAGTGCACCTCTTTCGGAAGAATTAGATGCCCATCCAAACACAACGCTTTCTATATATATCCAATGCCTAGCCCGAGAGCGCATTGTTTTTTAGATATAGGAATAGCACACTACACTAGCCAGCAACTGCGCTGGCTGAGGTTTCTATTGTGTGGGCTTCCAATGGGTCGCGACGTTCTCAAACGACCGGTTACGGAACATGAGTCCGTTGCTCGGTAGTTGTTAAACTTCCACTCGGCTGGTTGGCCGTAAACCACGATTCATAATTAAAACAAGTATTTATCGAGCAACGGACTCATGTTCCGTAACCGGTCGTTTGAGAACGTCGCGACCCATTGGAAGCCCACACAATAGAAACCTCAGCCAGCGCAGTTGCTGGCTAGTGTAGTGTGCTATTCCTATATCTAAAAAACAATGCGCTCTCGGGCTAGGCATTGGATATATATAGAAAGCGTTGTGTTTGGATGGGCATCTAATTCTTCCGAAAGAGGTGCACTTTGCGAAAGAGGACCACGTGATTATTGAGCTGAAATCGAATTCAGGTTAACTTCTGCGTTCATGAGTCCTCTCATGGCGTAGTGGTTAACGCGCCCCAACTAGAGATCGGGGAGTCGTGAGTTCGATTCTCACTGAGAAGACGTGTAACTTTTTCGCAAATCTTCACATCAATTTGTCCATCTAATCCAATTGCAAATTATATGTAATGTTTAGCTTTTCGGTAGCTGATTCTGTTTTTGCACGGATTTTTTTTACACGGCCGTGCACAAGGAGTTTTTTTTTGCCAAATTTTATTTTTGCATGAAACGTCGAGAAATAGTGTTACTTATTGTACATTCTTGAACTGAAAACTTTTTTGCACGGTATGCATTCCCCGGGTGTATTCCCGAAAAATGAGCATATGTAAATTGAAATTTCCTACCTCTAGGAGTATTATGCGGATTTTCAAATTGTTGTAGGAATTAAATGGTGGAATTTGATAGTTGTTTATTTTTGACATCTCTTTCAGATTCAAGAAACTCAAATTTAGTGGGTAAGGTAATTTTTGATTCTTATTCATGATGATCAATTTCGCCCCAGAGTGTCATTTTGAATTGTAGATATTTACTTTTACTGATATTTTCGAAATTAGTATGACAATATCTTGATTAGGTCTACTATAACAAAAAGTTCTAAAAAAACTGATCGATTTGAGCCCGGTTTATGGTATCTGGAGGATATATAACCGAAATTTGATGGAAATTCAATATTATTTTTTTTTTTCTAGGAACTCAACATTTGTTTTTAATAATTCAAAGTGCAATTAGGAAATAAGGACCTAAATTTTCGATTAAATCTTGTTTTTATCGAATAACATAATAGAGCGTATTGTTGCAATTACTTTGACAATTTTTTTCCGCTCAATTTTCGGCTATATCATATTAAAACTTCAAACTTGACACTTTTGGTCAGGTTAAACGCCACAGGGGCTTCACTTTTAAAAGTGGGGTTGTTCCTTTCACTGACATTTTGAAAGGTACACGGTAAGCAAAATCCACCCAAAATTTAAGTTAAACTTAATCATGTGGCATACTATTAATAATCGAAAAAAACATTGTTTTTACTTAAACTTAAGTGATTGGAAAAAAATAGGACAGGCTTTATAGACCTCATGTATAAAAAATCCTAAAAAAGTATTTTTTAAAACTAATTTGAAAAAAAAAACAATATTTGTTTCCATTAAGTGGTCCCGGCAAACTTCGTTTTGCCATCAAGTAGGCCGTTGAAAAACGCCATGAAACGTCCCATGCAAAATGGAAGTTCCGTCCACTCCAGATTTTTCAACTTTCCCGTTAAATATTCTTTACTTTTTATATGCACAAATACATCGGAACACCTCAGGAACACAACTATGGAAGAATTTTCAAAATCCGATAGCCCGTTTTCAAGCCATTTCGTGACATACAAACACCATTCCATTTTTATTTATATAGATTTTTATATTTTTTTAATAAAGTCAAATCAATCAATCAATTTTATATTTTTTTAAACTAGTGGTCCCGGCAAACTTCGTCTTGCCATCAAGTAGGCTGTTGTAAAACGTCATGTCCATTCCCCATACAAAATTACAGATTAGTTTTACCCCGTTGTCCCGACTACTCCGAAGACTTTCCTAAGCTTTTCTTTCACACGAACACGTTGGAGCCCTTCAGGAATTCAACTGTGAATGATTCATGAAAATCCATCGGCCCGTTCTTGAGCCATTTCGTGACATACAAACCCCATTCCATTTATATATATATATATATAAATAGATAGATTATTATATACAATAAAATTTAATGCAATTATTTTAGGGAAAGTGTACCAGTTATGGCCATAGTGGTTCCCTATTTGGCTATATGTGAAATTTTGATAACTTTCACATTTTAGATCTTTTTGAATGTTTTAACATCAAGATATATCTTAATTCTCACTTCTATAACACACAGAAATTTTCAAAATTTGCAGACATTAAAGTTATCACTTATGGCGAAATAGGGAACCACTTTGTCCATTACAGATATAGATTTACAGAATTCCTAGAAATTATGGAAAACTGTCTTTAAATTTTTCATCTAAAATACCTACAGGAAATTTGCAAGTAATAACTCCACTTATTTTGCTAAGAACCCTCAACGAATACGTTCCACGAACTTCCGTGATAAGGAGGTTCGGCAAGGAAATTCATCAGATTTCGATCTTCTATTTTGAAATAAATCATAAAAATGATTCAATTGAAACTTAACATTAAATCATAAAATAATTCAAATTATGCCTCCATTTCTGGATTACGTTATCACAATTTTATGCTGAAAAAGTGCAACAAAATTCTTAGATTTATCGAGAAATGCCTTATTGCCTTGTTTTTCATCTTCTTCCACAATTTTCTTCAACGATGTCTTAAAGAGTTGTGTGTTTTAGGAAAAAAAAAAATACTGATTTTAAAGGCACATCTTTAAATTAATCACTGAAGAACTGCTACTGGAACTGAAGAAGACTACAAGTGCTAGTCGAAATAAGCATATCTGGCCAGAGATCAGCAATTAATACGGAATTAAAAGGTACAATACTTGAATGTAGTTTTTTGAACCTTTCAATTGAGATACCGTAAAAAGGGTTCGAATACGTAAAAGAGTCAATCTGTAAATTGTCATTTTGAGATGCCAAACAATTCGTTGTGCTAAAATTAAGTAATTATTTTTTTAACATTTTCTTTTTCATTCGTCAAAAAACAACATTTTTCTAATCCTTAGACATAATTCTATTTAAATTTTATGATAAATTCCAACCATAATTCTATAAAAAATAGGCGAATTTCTTTTAGAAATTTGGAAGAATTAAGACATTTTTTGGATTGAACTCTTTGCATGCAAGAAAACTGCTGTAATCATCCTCGGCAAACTTTTTTCAAAACTAATCGTGGAATCCCTGAACAAATTACTGGAGGCGTGTCTGTCGAAATATGCAGAAAAGTTGTCTGCCGCATAGTATTAACTATTTCTAGCGGGTAAAGCAAGAGACTATTGTCGCCATTCATACATTCATAATAAAAAGTTTGATGGTGTTCTTGATGAAAAGTTGACATGAAACACTTCAATGATTTCGGCTAAAATTCAAACTTTTTGGACTGTTTGTCAAATGGTTACTTGAAAGAGTTTTTTTTATTAAATTATTATCAGGTAGTTATAACGATATCGGTTATAGTTATAAAGTCTAGCGATCCTCAGACGATTTTTTGTTGGAGAAATTTAAGGAAGAAATGGTCATTTCTGTATACCTTGGATTATTTTCTTCCTAAATTCTTAGCAAAATTTTCAAAAGAATTTGAAAAAATTTTGGAAGGATCTTAAAAGATTTTAAACTGTTATAGATTAAAAGGGTAGATGCTATTAGAATGTCTGAAACACATCTTGAATAAAGTATTACACAAAATTAACCTTTACGTCCCCAACCCCCTACAAGGCATTTTCAAACCACCTTGAATTTAGTTTAAAGATGTTAAAGTTAATTACCATAAATGGCCA
This sequence comes from Aedes aegypti, assembly GCF_002204515.2. Lineage (NCBI taxonomy): Eukaryota > Metazoa > Arthropoda > Insecta > Diptera > Culicidae > Aedes > Aedes aegypti. Next base: position 257,244,882 of record NC_035107.1, on the reverse strand, counting down.
ATGCAGAATTCGGATCCATTACTGGAGTCACGGTGGCGTCAAAATTAAAAAGGGTTTTTTTTTGTATTTATTTCAATTACAACATGTTTTTTTAATATAGCGACGTCTCAATCTTCATGAATTCTAAAGAAAATCAGTATCAACTGATGTGACTACGTCAAAGTACTAAGCTCTGTTTCTACCAGAACCATACATGCCATCCGCTGTCTCAATGTTCATGAATTGTAAAAAAAAGCATATATCGATAAATAAAGAATGAACTTGGTATCAACCGATATGGCAACTTTAAAGCACTTGTTCATTAATTTCATCATGGTCTATATTTTCGTTTTATTACCAATCTATTTTTTGGTGAAGAGAAATCTACCACGGAATTCACCAGAAGTTCAATTAGAATGTCAACAGAAACTCAAAAAGAAACATAAGAAGGATACAAAGAATGTTACAAAGAAACCGTTTTAAGGTGACACGGGAGACCGTGTTATTTTCCCTATCTTTTTCCTCACTCTAACAATTATCATCAGAATTTTGTGGAAGCAAATCTCGAGTTTTGGAAGCAAATCTCCAATTTGTGCGAATTGCTTAATGCTAATGCTAATGCTAATAGAATTGTCTATAAATCAAGTAAAATCCCAAAAGAGCTCCAGATGAAACTGGTATCAGTGTCCGGATTAGTTGATGCAATTTTCATATGCTTCTATTCCTACAAAATCATGCGGAATATGATGTTGCACGGTATACTTTGGCCAAATAATGGAAATATTGTCCAAGAAGTATCGGCAGAATACAGAGTTGAAATGCTAGAAACTAATCGCCAAATTAGTTGATACAAAGCTTTTCACAACCTAGTGGTTCGCGGTTACAAAGCTAATCTATTCTGAAGATGTATGAGTTTGATTCCCGGATAGTTCAGAATCTTTTCCTAATGGAACATTCCTTGACTTCTCTGGGTATAGAGTATCGTCGTACCACGACACACGAATAAGAAAATGGCAATCATCTCTCAGTTAATGACTGTTGAAGTACTCATATAACACAACACTGAGAAACACGCTCTGTCTCAATGAACACACGTCAAAAAAGAAGAATTAGAAGAAGAGGAACAAGAAGAAGTTATGGCAATCTTCATGAATTTGAGAGATCTTGTCAATAAACAAAAACAACACGGTATCAACAAATGTTGTCACATGATATGTATTATATATAAAAAGCAAATGTCCCCCACGTCCCTGACGTAACCGGCACGGTTATGTTCAAAGGATCACAATAAATCATTTTCATTCGTTTTACATTTAAACTACGGTGTTGAATTGAAAAAAAATAATCACATTTCTAAATTTTGGCGCTATTATGACCCAGTACTGTCCGGAGATGATCTTGGCATAATTCCGAATTCCTCATTGGCCATTAATGGCAAATAATTTACTTTATAAAGGTACTAGTTTATAAAGTAAATTGAGGATGGTTTCAAAAAAATGAATAAGAACTTATGAAATGACAACTATTTCAAAATGCCTTGATAAGGTTGGGGACGTAAAGGTTAATCAAAATATCCCTAGTGTGATTCTAAGTGACATTTCTAAAGCAATTAAAGAAATCCTGAACAAATATGTGGTGAAATTTTTAAAGGAATTCTTGTGAAAAAAAAACAAAAAAACGAAATTCTGGACTGAATAAATATTTCGAAAATATTTCTAAATTGATACTGTGATGAGTTCCTGGAAGAATTCCTAATTTACGTAGTACAGATTATAGTTATTTATAAAATTTAACCAAATAATTTAAATTTTGAAAAATTTAAGTACGGTTTTACAGTGAAATATTTATGATAGAGAGTTTTTGCGTTGTAAGGCATTTTTCGGGAACATTTATGTTTTTAAGTGTGTTTGCACTATTATTCCACAAGTACTCAAAATACTCATCTATTTTTGGAATCTGTGTTGATATTGGCTATTGGTCTTTTGGTTTTGAAGTAACATCGCTTGGGGTACCGACACTTTCCGTATGAAATTTCTCCGATCGACATTTTAATTTCAGTTAATTTACAAAAAGAAACAATAAATAAATAAAATGTGGACTATTCAATTTAATCAATATAATCAGGAATGAATAAATCATACAATTCGGCTAAATTGTGACCAAGAAGTTCTTACTCGAAAACGGGTGCACCAATTTGTTTCTTTTCTTCACAATATTCTCTAATCAAAGTATTGCTTCAAAAAGCGAATAACCATACATGATTAAAACGCCTAATATATTTATGTAAGTTATTGTTACGCGTCGGTCCCCCAGGAAATATATTCAGATCCAGATGACCAATAATCAGAATCGACACAAATTCTAAAAGAGGAAGAGCTTCGACAAAAATATTTTTTAAAGATTTCGTAGACAAGAAATGTTTTTTTTTTTTTTTTAATTTAATTTAATCAGCACAAAACATAAATATATGACAATTTAATTGAAAAAGACATTTTTTGATAAACAGAACCCCACAAGTTGATTTGTAAACAGGAAGCACATTTTATATTCTAGAGTTGAAAACAATGACTTGACAAACATTGATTCTTTCTGGGTCACTCTAACCAGTATTTCCATCACAGAAGCCAAGAATTGAGTCCAACAAAACATTTTTTTCGACTCATAATAATCTCGTAAGCAAAATTCGACGCAATTTTGTTAGGATAAAAATTCCATCGTTTTGATCCTTCTCAAAGAGAAACTCTTTGTGCTACTTACAGATATTTCTCCATGAAGACTGCACCTAACTGTCCCCCACCGCGTTTGCTCAGCTGTATTCTAATCAAACGAATCTTTTTTTTTTGTTGCACGACAAGTGCAATTAGACTCTATCAGTGTAAGGGCCTGTTCACAAATTTCATAACGGGAGTGTCCTCAAAGTGTTACAGCTCATACAAAATTTGTAAAACATACAAGTGCGTTACGAGAGGGTGGGTGGGTATCAAAAATGACCATTTTTGGCGTTATGAAATTTGTGAATGAACCCTAAAAAAATCTGATTTTATCACTACTCAGAAAACGCTATGGGAAGCTAGTGGGTGGTATTCGCAAACGCAAAGGGATTGCTGTAGATGAAATTCACTGTGGGGATGAAGCCCTCGTCACTTGCCATATCCGGTCCCATGAAAACCCTTTTCCTACTCTTCCTACTTATCAAGCGTGTATCATAAACCCTTTCTAATTCCATTTTCGAAATTGTTTCCACTCGTTCACGCAGGTCGACGTATTCCGATCGCATTGCCAAACACAGGTGCCCTGTCACGTAGACGCCATACGCTTTACATCCGATCGGCCATCATCGTCTTCATTTTGTTTGCATTTCTGCAGTTCCACGTGATAAACTATGGTAAGTGCAACGACAACGTGCAGCTTCTCACACGAGGAACGGAAAAACTAATAAATTTCTGTCACACTGTTTTCGCAGACTCCAACGAGTCCGGACCGGCGGATACGGCCAACTACTCGACGGCAGCGATCCTGCAGATGGTGCCACCGGTTTTTCATAAATACCTGACATCGAAGACCCGCAACGGAACGCAAGGTACGGTTTGGTGATGGGATGTTTCAGAAATAATTTTTTTGTGAAAAATGTGATCGATTTTCGGAAGCTTTTACTGTTTCTTAGTAGCTTTTTGAGAGAAGCTTTTCCAGCTACTATGAGAAGCCTTTCAAGCATCTGGAGAAGCTATTACAGAAGCTTTTTTAGCTTCTGGGAGCAACTTTTCCAGTTTCAGGGAGAAGCTCTTTCAGCTTCTGGGAGAAGCTTTTCCCGCTTCTGAGAGAAGCTTTTCTAGCTTCTGGGAGAAGTATTTCCAGTGTCTAGGAGAAGCTTATCCAGCTTCTGGGAGAAGCTTCTCCTGCTTCTGGGCGAAGCTTTTTCAGTTTTTGGCAGAAGGTTTTTCAGCTTCTAGGAAAGCTTTTCCTGCTAATCCATCTCATGATTATGTTATTTTTTTAGTAATGTTTGAAAATTTAGCTCAATATTCACTTTGTTAATTAAGTTGGTTTTCACCTTAAGGGAAGTGTAGAGCTCTATTTTATTTTATTTTTTAGTAATCCAAGTCAAAACTGGCCATTTTTATTTTTATTTACTATATCCTTGAATATTGTAAGCTACTCACTCCCTGACGGTCTAGTGAATTTAATTTCACAAAAGTAAAACAGGAACACCTTCACTTTGTTACTACCATCCATCCAAAATCCACTTGTACAGCACAGCTTCTAACCAAACGACCGCACCCTTAAAATGCCACGTCTAAGATCCCGACGGAAAAATTTCACGCAACGTCGATAACCAACTCAGTAGTAAAACACTTCTCAAACTCCATCGACTGACCGCACTCAAAAGTTGTAAAGTTCCATCCCGAGCACTTTTGTTATCCCGACGGTTCTCGAGAAAACGATGCTCCATTCCATGAATTGAATCATTTCACCCATCATCAGCATACATCAGCCGAAGAAAACAACCCCAACGGCTATCTGCGAAGTTCCATCTGTGCATCTTTTATGGGATACATACATAGCTCATACGAAGCAACATAAACTAACAAAAGCCAGAGAACATTACATGGGTAACTCACATATGCCAATGATCTCGTATTATCTTTGCCTCTCTATTATGAATTACATATGAATATCTGTGGCTTTACAAACAGAGATGTCTTGCTTCTATTCAGTAATTTCAAAGCTTCGTTGGAAGAGCTTACAGAACGCGAGTTAAAAATCATCATAAAATTGTCTTTATAAATCTGGTAGATGGCAAGTACAAGTGGTGAGTTACTTTAAAAGATTATGATCTCTTCCGAGAGAACCATAATAAAGAGCGAGTCATAACCGAAAGATGGCATCGTTTTTGAGTCAGCTAGAAGATGTTTCAACGATAAAACTCTATTTTCCCCATGAGTGAGTTTTAATTTTGACATTGAATAAATTAAAAAGTTTTCGCGGAAAATGAAGTTGAATAGACCAACCAACCACCGATCAAAATATGAAAAAACGAACGTTTTGAGTTAAAACTTGAATTTTCTGGATGCAGCTATATCCTTATTCGTGATAGAAATTGAAACCAGACTAACTAGTACAGATGGAAATTAAACTTTTGAAATATGTATCTTAGATATGGATTGGATTTGGATTGGATTTGGATTGGATTGGATTGGATTTGGATTGGATTTGGATTGGATTTGGATTGGATTTGGATTGGATTTGGATTGGATTTGGATTGGATTTGGATTGGATTTGGATTGGATTTGGATTGGATTTGGATTGGATTTGGATTGGATTTGGATTGGATTTGGATTGGATTTGGATTGGATTTGGATTGGATTTGGATTGGATTTGGATTGGATTTGGATTGGATTTGGATTGGATTTGGATTGGATTTGGATTGGATTTGGATTGGATTTGGATTGGATTTGGATTGGATTTGGATTGGATTTGGATTGGATTTGGATTGGATTTGGATTGGATTTGGATTGGATTTGGATTGGATTTGGATTGGATTTGGATTGGATTGGATTTGGATTGGATTTGGATTGGATTTGGATTGGATTTGGATTGGATTTGGATTGGATTTGGATTGGATTTGGATTGGATTTGGATTGGATTTGGATTGGATTTGGATTGGATTTGGATTGGATTTGGATTGGATTTGGATTGGATTTGGATTGGATTTGGATTGGATTTGGATTGGATTTGGATTGGATTTGGATTGGATTTGGATTGGATTTGGATTGGATTTGGATTGGATTTGGATTGGATTTGGATTGGATTTGGATTGGATTTGGATTGGATTTGGATTGGATTTGGATTGGATTTGGATTGGATTTGGATTGGATTTGGATTGGATTTGGATTGGATTTGGATTGGATTTGGATTGGATTTGGATTGGATTTGGATTGGATTTGGATTGGATTTGGATTGGATTTGGATTGGATTTGGATTGGATTTGGATTGGATTTGGATTGGATTTGGATTGGATTTGGATTGGATTTGGATTGGATTTGGATTGGATTTGGATTGGATTTGGATTGGATTTGGATTGGATTTGGATTGGATTGGATTTGGATTGGATTTGGATTGGATTTGGATTGGATTTGGATTGGATTTGGATTGGATTTGGATTGGATTTGGATTGGATTTGGATTGGATTTGGATTGGATTTGGATTGGATTTGGATTGGATTTGGATTGGATTTGGATTGGATTTGGATTGGATTTGGATTGGATTTGGATTGGATTTGGATTGGATTTGGATTGGATTTGGATTGGATTTGGATTGGATTTGGATTGGATTTGGATTGGATTTGGATTGGATTTGGATTGGATTTGGATTGGATTTGGATTGGATTTGGATTGGATTTGGATTGGATTTGGATTGGATTTGGATTGGATTTGGATTGGATTTGGATTGGATTTGGATTGGATTTGGATTGGATTTGGATTGGATTTGGATTGGATTTGGATTGGATTTGGATTGGATTTGGATTGGATTTGGATTGGATTTGGATTGGATTTGGATTGGATTTGGATTGGATTTGGATTGGATTTGGATTGGATTTGGATTGGATTTGGATTGGATTTGGATTGGATTTGGATTGGATTTGGATTGGATTTGGATTGGATTTGGATTGGATTTGGATTGGATTTGGATTGGATTTGGATTGGATTTGGATTGGATTTGGATTGGATTTGGATTGGATTTGGATTGGATTTGGATTGGATTTGGATTGGATTTGGATTGGATTTGGATTGGATTTGGATTGGATTTGGATTGGATTTGGATTGGATTTGGATTGGATTTGGATTGGATTTGGATTGGATTTGGATTGGATTTGGATTGGATTGGATTTGGATTGGATTTGGATTGGATTTGGATTGGATTTGGATTGGATTTGGATTGGATTTGGATTGGATTTGGATTGGATTTGGATTGGATTTGGATTGGATTTGGATTGGATTTGGATTGGATTTGGATTGGATTTGGATTGGATTTGGATTGGATTGGATTGGATTGGATTTGGATTGGATTTGGATTGGATTTGGATTGGATTTGGATTGGATTTGGATTGGATTTGGATTGGATTTGGATTGGATTTGGATTGGATTTGGATTGGATTTGGATTGGATTTGGATTGGATTTGGATTGGATTTGGATTGGATTTGGATTGGATTTGGATTGGATTGGATTGGATTTGGATTGGATTTGGATTGGATTTGGATTGGATTTGGATTGGATTTGGATTGGATTTGGATTGGATTTGGATTGGATTTGGATTGGATTTGGATTGGATTTGGATTGGATTTGGATTGGATTTGGATTGGATTTGGATTGGATTTGGATTGGATTTGGATTGGATTTGGATTGGATTTGGATTGGATTTGGATTGGATTTGGATTGGATTTGGATTGGATTTGGATTGGATTTGGATTGGATTTGGATTGGATTTGGATTGGATTTGGATTGGATTTGGATTGGATTTGGATTGGATTTGGATTGGATTTGGATTGGATTTGGATTGGATTTGGATTGGATTTGGATTGGATTTGGATTGGATTTGGATTGGATTTGGATTGGATTTGGATTGGATTTGGATTGGATTTGGATTGGATTTGGATTGGATTTGGATTGGATTTGGATTGGATTTGGATTTGGATTGGATTTGGATTGGATTTGGATTGGATTTGGATTGGATTTGGATTGGATTTGGATTGGATTTGGATTGGATTTGGATTGGATTTGGATTGGATTTGGATTGGATTTGGATTGGATTTGGATTGGATTTGGATTGGATTTGGATTGGATTTGGATTGGATTGGATTGGATTTGGATTGGATTTGGATTGGATTTGGATTGGATTTGGATTGGATTTGGATTGGATTTGGATTGGATTTGGATTGGATTTGGATTGGATTTGGATTGGATTTGGATTGGATTTGGATTGGATTTGGATTGGATTTGGATTGGATTTGGATTGGATTTGGATTGGATTTGGATTGGATTTGGATTGGATTTGGATTGGATTTGGATTGGATTTGGATTGGATTTGGATTGGATTTGGATTGGATTTGGATTGGATTTGGATTGGATTTGGATTGGATTTGGATTGGATTTGGATTGGATTTGGATTGGATTTGGATTGGATTTGGATTGGATTTGGATTGGATTTGGATTGGATTGGATTTGGATTGGATTTGGATTGGATTTGGATTGGATTTGATTGGATTGGATTGGATTTGGATTGGATTTGGATTGGATTTGGATTGGATTTGGATTGGATTTGGATTGGATTTGGATTGGATTTGGATTGGATTTGGATTTGGATTGATTGGATTGGATTTGGATTGGATTTGGATTGGATTTGGATTGGATTTGGATTGGATTTGGATTGGATTTGGATTGGATTTGGATTGGATTTGGATTGGATTTGGATTGGATTTGGATTGGATTTGGATTTGGATTGGATTTGGATTGGATTTGGATTGGATTTGGATTGGATTTGGATTGGATTTGGATTGGATTTGGATTGGATTGGATTGGATTGATTGGATTTGGATTGGATTTGGATTGGGATTTGGATTGGATTTGGATTGGATTTGGATTGGATTTGGATTGGATTTGGATTGGATTTGGATTGGATTTGGATTGGATTTGGATTGGATTTGGATTGGATTGGATTGGATTTGGATTGGATTTGGATTGGATTTGGATTGGATTTGGATTGGATTTGGATTGGATTTGGATTGGATTTGGATTGGATTTGGATTGGATTTGGATTGGATTTGGATTGGATTTGGATTGGATTTGGATTGGATTTGGATTGGATTTGGATTGGATTTGGATTGGATTTGGATTGGATTTGGATTGGATTGGATTGGATTTGGATTGGATTTGATTGGATTTGGATTGGATTTGGATTGGATTTGGATTGGATTTGGATTGGATTTGGATTGGATTTGGATTGGATTTGGATTGGATTTGGATTGGATTTGGATTGGATTTGGATTGGATTTGGATTGGATTTGGATTGGATTTGGATTGGATTTGGATTGGATTTGGATTGGATTTGGATTGGATTTGGATTGGATTTGGATTGGATTTGGATTGGATTTGGATTGGATTTGGATTGGATTTGGATTGGATTTGGATTGGATTTGGATTGGATTTGGATTGGATTTGGATTGGATTTGGATTGGATTTGGATTGGATTTTGGATTGGATTTGGATTGATTGGATTGGATTTGGATTGGATTTGGATTGGATTTGGATTGGATTTGGATTGGATTTGGATTGGATTTGGATTGGATTTGGATTGGATTTGGATTGGATTTGGATTGGATTTGGATTGGATTTGGATTGGATTTGGATTGGATTTGGATTGGATTTGGATTGGATTTGGATTGGATTTGGATTGGATTTGGATTGGATTTGGGTTGATTTGGATTGGATTTGGATTGGATTTGGATTGGATTTGGATTGGTTTGGATTGGATTTGGATTGGATTGGATTGGATTTGGATTGGATTTGGATGGATTTGGATTGGATTTGGATTTGGATTGGAATTTGGATTGGATTTGGATTGGATTTGGATTGGAATTTGATTGGATTTGGATGATTGGATTGGATTTGGATTGGATTTGGATTGGATTTGGATTGGATTTGGATTGGATTTGGATTGGATTTGGATTGGATTTGGATTGGATTTGGATTGGATTTGGATTGGATTTGGATTGGATTTGGATTGGATTTGGATTGGATTTGGATTGGATTTGGATTGGATTTGGATTGGATTTGGATTGGATTTGGATTGGATTTGGATTGGATTTGGATTGGATTTGGATTGGATTTGGATTGGATTTGGATTGGATTGGATTTGGATTGGATTTGGATTGGATTTGGATTGGATTTGGATTGGATTTGGATTGGATTTGGATTGGATTTGGATTGGATTTGGATTGGATTTGGATTGGATTTGGATTGGATTTGGATTGGATTTGGATTGGATTTGGATTGGATTTGGATTGGATTTGGATTGGATTTGGATTGGATTTGGATTGGATTTGGATTGGATTTGGATTGGATTTGGATTGGATTTGAATTGGATTTGGATTGGATTTGGATTGGATTTGGATTGGATTTGGATTGGATTTGAATTGGATTTGGATCGGCTGTGCCAATCTAGGTTTTCCAATTTTAACCGAGATTCAGCTAACAAATTGTCCAGTTGCTTAGCAACGAAGCACCTTTTACGGATACTCGGCTTTTATTTCCTAGATCCCATGAAATTTATTTGCCGACTATACGGCTGTGTGAATCTCGATTAAAATGAGCCTAGATTCGGCATTCAAAATTAAATGGGTAGGTCTACCATAAAACGAGTTTCCCAAAGTCGGATATTCCAGGGCCCCTGAACCTGCTACGAATGACGAATACGACGGCTGTGCTACTTTTCCCCGAATATTGTTTCCTCGAACGCCACTCGCTCGAATGTCAGTTTCTCGAACACCCCGTTTCAATGAATGGACCATTTCCCCGAAAAGTTTTTGGCAATTATAATTGTTTTGACTTCATATATTTCAGGGAGGTGACAAACCGGCCATCTGATATGCCTTCTTCTTTATTTTATAGTCGATATCTTACTTTTAATTGCTTATAGTTTTTTTACAGTTCATCACCCTGTCAATGAAAACTATTCTTGCACCTTTGAACTGCATCGTTTTTTTTGGAAAACGGGTCATTCGGGGAAATGGATCTTTCGGAGAAAAGGGACATTCGGGGAATTGGCGTTCAGGGGGGAATGACATTCGGGGAAATGTTATTTGGAGATCTTCGCCATCGGTTGTTCTACTTTTGCTCAAATGTCGGTTTTCCAAATATCCCGTTTCTCTGAATATACCATTTCCCCGAAAAGTTTTTGTCAAGCATAATTGTCATAAATTCATACTATTCAAGGTGGGTGAATGAATCAATAATCTGATAAGTACTTATCCCAATTTTCAAGTTTCTCTTTCCTTAGCATTATTGGCAATATGGCCATTTTTTATCTTTATTATAGTGGCTTTTCGCCCTGGGCGAGTTCGCCACTCAATCTCGTTCATATATACGTAACAATGTTTCAAACACCATTTATCAGTATTTTCTTGTGCATCAACATTATCATGTCTATTTAGATTCTCCCTTTCATTCGTTGAGCCAGTTTTCGTGTTCGAAGGAAGATGTTAGTTTTAAATTGCTTCATACATTCCCGCGTCTTTAAGGAACCTTAGGATTGCAGTTTCACTATCACGTTCGTTCTGTAATGCCATTCTAATACATGATATACCATACTGCTGCCTCAGATGTTCCGTTGACGAACAGTTACATATAAAATGTTCCACGGTGTTGTGGACTCTGCATATATCACACTGCTTCCGGATATGACCAATATCTCTTTCTTTTGATTGTTTATAGTTCTTTCTATTTCACCATCCTGCCACTGAAGACCATTCTTCTCCTTATTCAACTGTAACAATTTTCGGGTAAAAGGATCATTCGGGGAAAAGAATCATTTGAGGAATTGGTGTTTGGGATAAAGTAACACAACCACTATCCCCAAATGGTGCATTTGTAACTCAATTCTTGTTTCTTCCATAATCTATCCTCTACATTCAACTCGTGATTCCAAATAAGAATTCTCTTGTGAAAGCTGATCTCTTTCCGACAAGTTCAATGTCACTAACGAAGCGTATCTCTTCATTGTCATCTACAGTGCCCGTCCCAATAAAACACGCAATTCGACCGATATTCAATGATCAAACTGTTTTATTATGCAAAAATAAGTTCGATAATCGTCAACAACAAGTAGCAAACGAAACAAATCCAATTACCAACTTTTCTATTTCCTTGCGACCTCCAATTTGCTAGACAGCAACCTTGCCGTGCTCCTATCCTAGCAAACCATCCATCCCCAAGACCTTTCCGTACAACTTTTCTAAACTTCCTAACAATCCGTCTTGCTTGGTTTCGCCCCACAGTTCAAAATGGCACCCACACCGGACCGGGTGACAGCGCACAGCGGGCGGCCAACATCAGCGAAATCCTTCGCATGATAAATCGCTACAACGAACTGCAGACGATCCTGAACGAGGACATCTTCGGTCCGCTACAAAATGATTCTGTGATAATAGTAGTGCAGGTGAGTACTTCATCCGTCCGTGTAACAACACGTTTACGATTACGAGGCATATCTGTGGCGGGGTTGGCTATATCCCGTTGACTCAGCAGGATCTCTCATTGGCGTAGCCAGAAGGAAGGGGTTAACTACCTCAAAGGCATTATAAAACAATTTTCCACGAAATAATAATTCTAGAAACTCTTCTTGGTAGGTTTTCTAAACTTAAAGTCACAGACAACAGACGTAACACTAAATAAATTTCAATCAACCACTCATTTAACAATCACTTCAAATTCGCTAAGTTTCTTGTAGTGTGGGACTCTTCGTACCTAATGGAGCTTTATTAAAGGTTTAAAAAGGTTGTTAAGACTAATTCTAAACAGAGTTTTAACATTATGGCGGTAACAACAGTTGATAGTAATTGATAAACCCTAAAATGTTACTTCGCTACGCCCATGGTGGCTCTATTCTCGTGGTCAAACCCTGCGTCGGTCGAAGGTCGGTGAAAGATTACATTCTCGCCTGACAGCAGCCGCAGGGATCGGAATCGTTAATTTGTACACGACAACTGCTGCGTATCGTACTCTGTCCCATGACTATCAGCTGCTGGACGGCCTGTTCCTTGCTCAACAGTGCGACACAGCTGGGAGCAAGTGCCACTTTGCAATCGCTACGGTGTCCGCAGTGGCTGCAGCAATTGCACCGGGAGCCCTCCGGATGCAGTTCGACCGTGGACGTTTCCATGTTTGCCGCCACTGAACGTGCCACAAACTGCTCGCTGAGTTCTTCCTCGGCTTGTTCGAAGGGATCCTGCATGGGTGACCCGAACCGTGCCGGTTGCTGGTGCGGCATGCCACCGTCGCTTCCGCTGCTGCTGCAGTAGTCCAAGTCGAGTAGCAGTTGGGTGATTCTATTCCGGACCAGCGAACCGATGCGAATATTCGATGCTGAGGGGTTCCGATGTTGAACGGTGCCCGACAGGAGCGTCCAGTGGTTGGCGTAGTTGACGATGGTGCGCTGATGTCGGTTGAACTCCCACGGACACTGCACCTGATGCCAAACGGTACTGCGAGCGCTTTCACGTGGCAGCAGAGACTGTGAAATGTTAAATGTGTTGGCATGCAGTTCGGGGGAGAGAACAATCGCATATGGCGGACAACATTGTTATTAAATTAAGTGGCTGGAAGTGAGTGATATGGATGTTTGACAACAATGTTTACCCAGCAGGATGTGGCTGAATTTTTGCATGTTCTTAGTTCAAGTTGTCTCCCAGTCGGAACAGACTCAAATTCCGAATTCTCAGATTTATTTTTATGTGATTTATTTGAAACATTTTACCGAGATTTCCTATTTTCACTTTGCTGAGTTTATTCTGTTTGGAATATGAGCCAAACAGTAAAACTTTTGAATTTATATTTTTGATAATTTGTGACATTCTATTTTTTTTATTATTTTTATTTAATGGACTTTACGGGATATAACCTTTAGTCAGACAAACAGGGAGTCGCATATTCAAAATTTTAAGCGTTTTCAGAAATCTCTAGAACAAAAACTACTGAAACCTTGCGCTATGTAAAGATTGAGGTTTATGAATCAAATGAAGGTTGCACAAAATAATATTCTGATTACTATGATTTGCCTTGTATTCTACGGTGAACAAGTAATTCTAAAATGTTGTCAAACATCCCCACCACCATCCTCTCGCCTTGCGCCATAATGAGCAATAATGCACATACTCACAATAACGGTGGCCCAGAACTTCCGCCGCGGAACAACGGACAACAGTAGCTTCCGGAGGGCAACCTCACACAGCGTGAACAGCGTATCCGGCGAGATCCACAAACAGCGGGACATCCTGTGGAAGTAAAAACGACGCTTTGTTAGTAGGTACCCAAATACGTAATGTATGCGATGACTTTCAATTGCTTCAGGTGTCGTAGTTGTTGTTGCCGTTATCTGTGGCGACGAACGAAACTTCGTCCTAACTGTATTTCAATTACCCATGTTTCGCTATCTAAATTAATAAAAATAATGCACTGAAACTACTTTTACGGACGTGAAACTAACCCCCCCCCCATCCCGAAAGCGATTTGCGCATTGGAGAGCAGATTTGAAAGTTGTTTTGAGCGCTTGTTCAATCCGATAATTGAATTGGGTTTTTCGAAACGTGTTAAATTGGTGCAACCATATATACCTACTGGTATGAACAGTAATTATAATTGATGTGGAGAACTTTTCCGAGTTAATATCGTTATCCGTGACGTGTTGGTATCCTCATGGTGTGTACCCGAACTGAACGTGGGAGCAGCACTAGGGTGGCCCATAATGATAAAACTACAAAATCTTAAGAATTATCTCCCATTTTTTTTTTGAACTCTCGAAAACTACTGTTGTAGCTTGATCGGAATCCGTCAAGCCTAAGGGGAAGCTAGGGAAGCTTGAAGTTTGTAGGGAAAACAATTGAGCAAATGCACGTTGAAAAATTGTTCCAACTATTATTTTGGCCATCGAGTGCACTGTAGTTGATAAAATTATTTTGGCGCAGGAAAACTGAAACTCGTTTGTGTGCTCATTCACGAATTTAACTCAAAAACGATCGTTATACACAACCTCTGCACCCTTTTTACATGAAAGCTTGAACTATGAAGGATATCATTCTTCTTTTTTTTCATTAACAATAAGCAGTCTACAACACGTCTTAGCTCAATCTGTTTTCCGAGTAACAGGTGCATTAACAGATTGGAAAATTCTAGGTAGAAAAAAGTACAAAAAATCAATTGGTAGAGATAAGCGTTCGAACAAAATATCGATGTGACTGGACCAATTCAAATTTGATATGCTAAATTGATTCACTAATTCAATTGAATTCTATAGATCGATGTATTTGAGTCAATTAAATTTTCAAGTTTGTTTGAAAATATGAAATCCACCAGTCAAAGTAACACTATATGCTCTTAGATTGAATTGTCTCTAAATACCTAAAACCACCCATTGAACATTTTAAGGATGATTCAAGTTAAAATTTATTGTTCAACAATTTATTAATAATTATAATCATTTTCACCATATTGAATAGAAACAAAAAAAAAACAAAGGAAGAAAATCAACTCACTCGATTTTGAGTACTCTTCTTCTTCTAATTCTTCTTGGTATTACGTACTCACTTGGACAGAGCCTGCTTCTCAGCTTAGTGTGCTTTTGAGCACTTCCACAGTTATTAACTAAGAGCTTTCTTTGCCAAAGTTGCCATTTTCACATTCGTATATCGTGTGGCTTGTTCGATGATGCCCAGGGAAGTCAAGGAAATTTCCATCACGAAAAGATCCTGGACCGACCGGGAATCGAACCAGACACCTTCAGCATGGCTTTGCTTTGTAGTCGCGGGCTCTAACCACTCGGCTAAGGAAGGCCCTTGGAGTACTGCTGACATCGATTCAAAAAGATCGATTGATTCAAACAAAAAAAAAGACATTCGGAACATCATTTCAAAATGATCCACCGCTAGTAGAGTACTCAATGCTCAGCTGTTATAACATGATACGATTTTTTTACTGACACGAGATATAAAAATTTCACCCAGTTCATTCAAGGACTTGCAAGATAGATTTCACCAACATTTCTGCAGATATCTATAAAATACTATTTGAAGTATTTCGCTGAGAAATCTTTCAAAAGTTTCCCCAAAAAATGTTGCTGCTTTCCTCTATGGAATTCTCCAGAATTTGTTTTTAGTTTTTTCCCTCCTGTTATATACTCCATCAAACGTGAAATTGGGAAAAACACAAATGATTAAGTTCATAATTAAAATTTGTTGCAAAGATATAATATGTTTTCCAAGAGTTCTACTAACGAGACGTTTCATTTATCAACAGATTTTTTCAAAAATTCCCTCTTAAATTCTTTACGGAATTGTAGTCTATGGAATCTAGGATGTTGTTTCTGGAATACTGTTTAATTTATCTATGCATTCGGGAATCAATTCAAAGTAGTTTTAAGGGTATCTTCTAAATTTCATCTAGCATTGTTTCTTGGGATATTGACAATGTATTTTTATTCATTGAATTTTAAATATTAATTTCTCTCATTTTTAAATATGCAACGTTCTTTCAGGGAAAATAAACTCTTGCATCATCAAAATTTTTACCGAGGTTCATATAAAAGCATCGTTGCGGATTTCTTCAGGAGCTTCCAACAGTATTTTTTTCAGGAGTTCAGCTGAGTATTCCTAGCAGCACCAGGAATAATTTTTCGATAAACTGCTTGGAAAAAAATCTGACGGAATCCTATAGAAGTACCTGGAGAAGGCTTGCAATGCTGATAGGACTTCTAGAAGGAAGTTTTCAGAATTCTTCATATAATAAGAATCAGTCTAGGAATTTTCCCAGAATATTTAGCATTTCTGGAGGAATTGCTAAGATAATATCTCAAAATGGCTCATTTTTTGGTAATCCCTGCTTAAGACAATGCTTGAAGATTTAATTCCTGGTTTGATGTTAATTCCAAATTGATATCAGAAGAGAAATTGTTTTTTTTTCTATTTCTAAATAGTTCTTAGAGGAGTCCTCAGAGGTTTATCTGAACAAACTTTTAAATTAGTCGTGATTTCCATTTCCAGGGAAGGTTACAATTCTATGTGTGCAAAAAAAAATTGGTTACATTGTGCGTGCCTTGAGGCCCATAGTGACCACAATTCCAAATCGTAATAAATTCACGATTTTTTTATTTTTTTGCTGTTTTGGAAACAAAATTCAATTCAGTTTTACTTAAAAAATATAATGAAATTCAAAAGAGTGTGGTTCATTGCGGGGAGGAAATAGTGTGATAAAAGGCCCAGAAAATGTGGAACTTCGAAACTTAGAACACTTATACCTCAGAAGCAGTTTTACATACGACTATACTTTCTTCGGTAAAGATTTGCAACAGAGGTAGGGCCACTAAGGACTCTTCAATTTACAAAGTGGACACTTTGTTTCTGCTATATATACAGTATTATGGAAATATAAGATCTGAAAAAAAAAATCAGGTTGAAGAGCTCACTAGTTTGTCCAAATACTCCTTAGTAAAACTGTTCTTCAAAGTTAAACATTATTTTTTGCATATCAAAAATTCTCATTTTAGTGAGCAAATTGTATGTTAGTATCCTTGATTGCTCTACTGAAGGTAGAGCCTCACAACCACTTGTAATATTTCACCAATCTCTGACGCAAGTAATAGGTAACACTAGTGAGTTATCAATTTATTGACAAATTTGCTGAAATACCATCCTTTTACTCCCAGCAAAAAAGCTAAATAAAAAGCATGTTCAAAATTGGTTCAAAAGTTTACTAAATAAACTTATTAAAGAGCAAAATTGTTAGTAGTGATTGCATTCTAAAGCAATAATTTTACTCGAAATGCTAGTTTTTTCTAAATTCCATGCTTTTGAAATTGTGAACGCTTTTAAAACAATAAGGTACAGTGGGGGAAGTGTATCAGTGGGGTAAGTGGATCATTTGTCAATATTAAGCATAAATACTTGAATATGTTGAATGTTTCAGGGTGTCTACTCGTTTACAGAAATGAAATTCCCTGATATTTCCAGGTTTTTCCAGGTCTTGAAAAATCCAGTTTTTAAAAAATCCCCCAAATACATAAATGATTGACGAATAGTTTATTTTAGATGACTAAAAAATGTATTTTGAAAGATTTATATCTTTGAAAAAGAAAGAATCTAACGATATTTTGCAAAGTGTTTTTCCCTTGTAAAATTATCTATTTTGTTCTACTGCAAAATAAATATTCAAATCGTTATAACCTTTTTTTTCAATATTTTTGCACCATTTTTTTTACAAGTTCTCAAAACACTCTTCTAATTTTAGAATCTGTGTTTAGAATCGTATTCGGATATTCGCTCTTCGGAACAATACATTAATGAGAGTATGTTGTGGAGAAAATGAAGCAATTTGGAGCAGCCGTCTTTGAATAATGAGCATGTAGGTTTCTAGTACCACGCTGACCAAATAAAGATATTAAAAACTTCATACAACATCATATCGTAATTTTCAGATACCTCCAAGAATTTTAAATTGATTTGTATGATTTTTTCAGAGTAGCTCCTTATTACCTGGCTTTATATAGTCCACATTTTATAGATACATACGCCAAATACATATCATATGGAGAATTTCGTCCCCCAAGGAACATCGGAATATCTTTAAAACCAGATCACCAATGACTAATATCGACACGGATTTGTTGAGTTTTTTGAGAATTTGTGAAAAAATGGTGCAAAAATATTGAAATTCAAAAAAGTTAAAACGATATGAATATTTATTTTGCGGTAAAAAGTAAAGCTGCCGGTAGAAGCCTAACAGGAATCACGACATGGAAGTTAGATTCCTAAGTTGAACAGTCATTTTCATAAAACTATATCTAAAACTCTTTTGGGATTACTCGTGATATTACAAGTATTACTGTTTGATTTACTGTAAATTTTCTTCTCGTATTTTTCCGAAGATCTCTTCAGGAGCCTATTTTAAGATTTTTCACGAACTTTCTAAGTAATTCTTCCAAAAAAATCGTGAAGTTTTTCACAGAAACTACTTCGGAGATTACATGAAGAATTCATACAAAGATCATTTCAGACATTTTTCAATGAAGCATCAAATTATCAAAAAAATATTTCATTAATTTACCTAGGATTTCCTCCAACATCCCCGATTGAAGCACCTTCGAAAATTCAAATTTCCTTCAGAAATTCCTCCTTTTTTCTGGAAATTACTCAAGGAAGTCTTTTAACATTTATACAGGAATGTCTCCCGAGAAATGTCAAGGAAATTTTTCAGATTGTTTTGGAGAAAATTGCTAAAAATGAGAGATTTAGAAAAAAAAACATTCTAAAGAAACCTCTGTTGAAACTTGTGTGAGTTCTAAGCATGCCTTGATGAATTTCTACAAGGATCTCGGAAAGAACTTCTATATTGTAGATAAAATTTTTCTTGGAATTTTCTTGATAAATTGCTAAGATACCTGAAAACAATTTCAATCTCTGAATAATGTCCTACAAGACTTTTTGTAGAAATTCTTCGATGCAATTCAGACTGAATCCCTGAAAAACTATCAATGAATATTTGGAGCAATAACTGTAATAATTGCAATAGTATTATTTATGTAGGATATTGAATAAAGTTTTCAAAAACCCCTGGGAAATTTGGAAATTTTAATTGCATTTTTTTTTCTTTTGAGAAATATTTGAACCGGAGCAGTAATATTTTGATGAAATCCTGGAGAAATGCCGTTAGAAAGTTCTGGAGGAACTTAATGAGGAATCCCAGGTCAAATTTATCGATGAATCCTTGGATAAGTTTATAATACATTCCATCGATTCCAGAGAGTAATCGTTGATGAATTAAAAATCCAAATTAAAATAAAGGGTTTCTTGGAAAAATGTCAAAACGATTTTTTACAAAAACTCTTGAATAAAAAGAGTTATCTCAGTGGATATTACTGCAGTTTTTTTAATGCTGGAATAAACGTTTGTGGAAGCCATGGATGTCTCTAGGATTTTCTGAACCATGTTCTGAAGAAATTCTTTTAACCATCCATTGAAAAATCGCTGGTAGCATTCTTGGAAGTATTCCAGAAGAATTAGGAAGAAAATTTGGAATGTTTACACCTATGTTTCATATGCTCATGAACGACACCCAACTCGAACTTTACTTGCCTATATCAACATGGCAATCATAAGTTCTGATTCCTTGTCTTAACATGTTTTAAGCTGAATAAATGAAAATCGTTAAAAGGATTGAACATGTCAACTAGCGTTTTGATAGCAGCGCAGCTGAAAAATTTTTGATTGAAAAGATTTTGTGCCACAAAAACGACATTTTCTACCATATGCTACCATGTACTACTACTTTAAAATAATTTCCCTGAGTGTTGTCATAATTCCCTGAGAATTCCAGGTTTTTTCCAGGTTGAATAAAATTCCCTGATAATTCCAGGTTTTCCAGGTTTTTCCAGGTAGTAGACACCCTGTTACGCACCATTCCTTCGTTGGCTTTAGGACATTTCGTCGAATGACATTTGGTCGAATGACGTTTGGTCGAATGACATTTGGTCGCAAGTACATTTGGTCGAAAGGACATTTGGTCGAATTGCTTTGGAACATTTATTTTGGTCGAATGACGGTTAGTTGAACGGAAAAATGGTTGAAAGCTTATTTTGAACTGCTTCGTTGGAAGATAATTTGGTAAAATTGATTATTGTTTTCTAAGTTTTACGAAGTTGGCAAGATAACGTGTTCTTTGGAATAATCATTCAGATTTCATTAACTGTTTTCGAATAACATTTCATGTTGTCTTAATTTTAAATTTAATCCATCTTTTGATTTGTTATTTGATGTTATGCCAAAATCTAGGATTTCGATAATTATGCACATGAAGTTTTTAGACGTAGTTTTTTTACATTGACTGAAATATTTAGCTCTAGTGATTTTATTAATCTTTGAAAATATCATCATTCTTCGGCTGCTCATCAAGTTTTTATTTTATTACTCAATGATGTGAACATAATGTTTTCATGATTTATTATTCTTTTGAAATGTCGTGGTTCTTCGAAATTATCTGCTGATCTTCATTTGATGGACGAATTCAGAGAAATGAATTGCAGCTTACGGACGTGGGTAAGATTGTTGAATGCGGCAATCAGAATTAAAACGGCAGGAAAAAATTGCTTTAGAAAATCCTTCAGGACGAAGTGAATGTTAGGTGTCGGTAACTCTACTTATGGTCAATTGGCTTATTATGACTTCCAGCTTAATAACATTCCAAAAACAAACATATGGCTTTGCTGGCAGTGTTTATGACATCGGGTGAAAAACAGAGTTTGTTGTAGAAAATTGAATATTATGCTAATTCTGTGTATCGGGTAAGTAAAGACGAGTTGACTGAGACTTCCATCTATGATAAGCTTATCTCGAATCGCAGAACATATGATCAATATGTTGGGAGAGCGTCCATCAAATTGAATAACAAAATGTTGCTAATCGCATGGAGATTATTGGTAAAATGGATAATGCTTTTTCGATTATTCAACCACTCTTGTATTAACGACAAAATGCTACTCTCGAAATTTGTTATGCTTTCTGTTGCAATTAAACCTTTTCGACCAAATGTCCATTCGACGAAATGTCCGTTCGACCAAATGTACTTTCGACCAAATGCCATTCGACCAAATGTCATTGGACCAAATGTCATTCGACCAAATGTCTTTCGACCAAATGTCATAGATTCTGCTTCGTTTTAGGTTATATTCTTACGTCCACACTGATACTATTGCAAAACTGGTACACGCACACTAACACAAGCAAACTTGTTAGTTGCAAAAATTGATTAATTTCAAAATTGTTTTCCATCAATCAAAAATCCATTGTATCTTTGTCTAAAATCGAATTCTATTAGTTTTTTCGACACATGGTGAGCATTTCAGTTCTATTTGAATGAATCGCAATGAAAAATATGTGATTTTTATAAATAAATACAGATATATTGTAAATGGTACACTTACAATACAATGCCGTACAGATATATTGTAAATGGTACACTACTTTTTAATGGGGTGGGGTAAGTGGATCATGTATTATTATCATTTATTGGCAGACTGCTTACGAGAATTTTAATAAGTTTTAATATTCGCAAATGTTGTTTTCCTTTATTTTTTTCATTCCCAGCTTAAATTTGTGAAATTGACCATAGAGAATTTGTATTAATCCACCTAAAAGTTTTTTTAACCTTTCTGGTATAAAAAAATGAAATAATAATAATTTCAAAACTCACACAAAACTTTTCGTGGTTTATCAAAGCTGAGTTGCAAAAGTGCTAAATATACTAATTCTCCAATTGAAAACATACTGTCGTACCTTATCTGACCATATAAATTATTCTTGACAGATGATACAAACGTATTCATAAATAGAATAAAAAGATTTCAGTTTGTTATTCAAAAATAATTGCAACTAATATTTTCAAACTACGAGTGTTCATCGAAAACATCGTTAGGAATAATCCTACAATGATTCTGTATAACTTATGTGTATAAATGGATGAATTTTCTTCAAATTATTCTAGTTACAATGTTTTTTTGTTGTGCGAATTAGTGTAAATTAATGTATACATATTTTTTAATATATTTTGATCAAATAAAGATACTTTTTAATTTTAAAGTATTGAAATGTATCATTTTCAGCACTAATAATAAGAACGAGAGAAATATCATTCTTACTATACATAATTACATTACATTTGTTTTGAGAACAGATTTTTTTCTTTTGGTGATCCATTTACCCCACCATCGTGGGGCAAGTGGATCATTTTGCGCAAATTTTTAAGTCCCTCATACTCAATACATAACAATCAGAAAAATCTAAATAATCAATGATTTGAAGTATATTAGTCCCTCATTTGTTATCCACAGAAAAAAGTTTGAGTTACATTATTCACGTTAGCTGTACATAACAATGAAGTTGACTATTGATTTTTCTGTATTCACTTACCCCACGGTACCTTATGCCTTTTATTGATTGAGAGATTTCCTTTCTTGCACATGTGCTCACCGATATGAAGACTACATGGTGGTGTTCATATTTCAATTATGTTTTTTAGCAAAGATTTCCCATTCTAATTAATATAGGTTGTGCCATAGTATCACGTTGCTAAAGTGATAACGACAAAGCTGCAAGTATTTTAAGAGAAATTTGCCTTTTTTCTTTAATAGGATGTTCTTTCAAGTTTTGTTTTTTTTTAATATGTTAGGTTTTTTAAAAGCGGGATATCCTTCATGCTTCAAGTTAGTCATGCTATAAATTTAATCAGGAATTTTCCTTTCTTTTATCTTCTTGTATTGAAACAGTCAGTTCCAGGGATGTGAACTGTTAACACTTTCTATTGGATTCTGCCAGTCGACCAGAACGCAAAGCAGTAACAGCACCATTGGTATTAACCCCTCTACCGGCAGCTTCATTTTTTACCGCAAGAAAAAAATTCAAATCGCGATAATTTTTTTGTTTCTCGGTATTTTTGCACCATTTTTTCACAAGTTCTCAAAAAACTCTTCTAGTTTGAGGATCCGTGTCGATATTGATGATTGATGATCTGGTTTTAAAGATATTCCAATGTTCCTTGGGGGACCGACATTTTCCATACAAAATGTCTTAGGCAGCCATTTTGTTTTACGTCAACTTATCGAAAAAGTAAAATGTGGGCTATACAATGCCATGTAATAAGGAGCTACTCTGAAAAAATCATACAAATTGGTTAAGAATTCTCAGAGATATCTGAAAATTACGATATGAGGTTTTTTGAAGTTTTCAAGATCTTTATTTGATCAGCTTGGTACCAACAACATAAATGCTCATTTCTCAAAGACGGCTGCTTCAAATTGCTTCATGTTTTCACAACATACTCTCATTAATGTATTGTTCCAAAGAGTGAATATCTGAATACGTTAAAAAAATCTGTAGCCTAAGATATAAACGTGGGTTATGATTAAGCGTCGGTCCCCCAAGGAATTTCGGAATATTTCTGAATCCAGATGACCAATGATCAATATCGACACGGATCCTCAAACTAGAAGAGTTTTTTGAGAACTTGTGAAAAAATGGTGCAAAAATACCGAGAAACAAAAAAGTTATCGCGATTTGAATTTTTTTCCTGCGGTAAAAAATGAAGCTGCCGGTAGAGGGGTTAATACTCTCAGGCGCTACGCTGACAATGGCTTCCACACTGATTAAATGTTTATCCCTCCTTGTTGATCGTTTTCGGACATCTATCCAGAAGTGCAGACCGTTAGGCCGAATGTCGGTAGGCCGAAAGCCGTTCGGCCGAATGACGTTAGGCCGAAATAACATTTGATAATTTAAGGGAAAAAATACTTACCGCTATTTCAAATGAACACGTTCATCAGTGGTTTTTCCTTCTTTTAAACAAAGGCTGTTCTTTCTAGTTATATATTATAGCGGATATTGTGGACTTCTAGGTAATGCCAAAGTTTGCATGATTAGTTCAATACTCCACCATTAGGAGGTGCTTGTGCACAAAGGAAAGTTCAAAGTTTAATGTTTGCCGATGCAGATCAGATAAAAAGCTGGTGTTTTCGGTAAAATTATTTATTAGATCTTGGGATATATGCTGCATATCTAATATGTTCAACATTATGCCGCTAGGAGGCGCTAGCGAGCACAACATTTCTTGAACTCATACTCTAGGTTCAGAATAGCATGAAATCTAATATTTTCAGCAAAATGAATCTTTTGGTTTTGGAAGCTACGTGTTTATGCTAGTTCATTTTGATATTCTGCCACAAGAAGGCGCAAGTAAGTACATAAACTTTTATATCTGCCGATGCAAATCAGTGAGAAGATTAGTGTTTCGATAGACCAAGGGCATGTCTGATTAGCTCCAAATTCGGCAACTAAGCTAAATAACTATTTCACCGAAAACACCAGCCAGTTTGCTATCTGATCTACATCCTGAGATATATGAGTTTTATATTTTTTTATGCACACTGGTGTCTCCTAGTGGCATAATGTTGAACATATTAGATATGCAGCATATATCCGAAGATCTAATAAATAATTTTACCGAAAACACCAGCTTTTTATCGAACTAATTGATCAATATGCAGTTTTTGAACAAATTAACACATTTGCCGAATAAACTTGCCTTCCTTCCAACATAACTCCAACTTGAGATATATAAGTTTTAATATTCGAAGTAAACTTAATGGTGCTACTTCTTGTAGCAGATTTTTTTAACTGAACAGACATGCAGTGCATAGCCCTTGATTCAATGAGCAACTTTGCTGAAGATATCATCCTTTCTAATCTTCAAAATCTTGATATACCTGTAAGACGATTAATTACTAATTTATTTGCTTCCTAAAGCTTCATTTTATGAGCTAGTGCCATCATGCGGTAAAAATTCCAGCTAATCAATGTGTAGCCATAGTAGCCTTACCTATGCAAATCTTCTCCGAAGAAAGTATTAAAACTGTTTCTGAGTAACATGCATCCAAAGTCTCAAAATTTCATGTTTTTTTGGACCTATTTTTACAATAACTCCTCCCGCGATGAACAACTCACCTTTGGAGTTTGTTGGAATTTATATTAATCGTTAACTTAATTTCTGTTTCAAATCAGTTTAAAACTTGAGAATATGTTCAGATTTCGTAAATTTTTCTAGAATTATTTTCAAAAAAATTATTCTAGAAAAATATTTTTCAAGATATTTGAAAAAAAATCATGTGCGGAACAATGAGTTGTTTGTTTGGAAACACAATAACGTGTGAAAAAAAATTCACAAATCAACCTGCTATCAAAAAGTTACAGCCCCTCAAAGTGCTCTGGAATCATGACCCAAGTAATCCCTAGCCCGCTAATTCGCCTTTCAGGCCTTGAAGGGCTATAATAGGCTAATTAAGGGCATATCAACTGGTTAACAGCACTATATTAGCACAATTTCTTAAAGTTTGATATATCGTATCTGAAAACAAAAAAAAAACTAATTTCTTAAAAACAAAATAAAAAAGTTCTTGGAGTGATTCCTGAAAAATATTAAGGTACTCCGGGGCAAGTGGGACATAAAAAAACGGTTGTTCAAACAGATTGTTCAATGTTATTTAAAAATGTCAATATTTTGCAAATCCAACAACACGGTCATATTTTGGCAACATATTTGCTGGTGTGTGCATGAATTTGATCGAATTATTTCGAAACTGTGAAACCCTTAGAAGAAAGATGGACAATAAGCCATTAGACGCAGTTACCTCGCTAAAAAGGGCAAGTGGGACACATCCAGTTTCATGCGTCAAACCACATCAGTAAGTCAACCGTTGCATTAATAGAATTGATAAATCATAGATTTTCAATTTTGAGAACATATTTGATGTACATAAGGGATCAACCATAAAATACGTAACGTTTTAGGAAGAAGCGTGAAGCGTGAAGAGGTATAAAACATGTTCAAAATATATCATTTATAAGTTATCAATCGAAATGTAGCACGTAAGCTTTCAATAATTGACGAATTTTTAAATACTTTATTATTATTTGTTACTCCTGTTATGCATGGCGGAAAACCACTTAATGGTATGGAAATATTTTCCGCAACTACTGAATTTGATAGAAATATCAAATAAAGTTCAATAAAAATAGTATAGTAATCGTTCTCATAATGTATTTTAAATGTTATCTCTGTCTTCGTTCAATTTTAAATTCATATTTCAAAAATAAAAATAGAAAAAAAAACTTTTTATAAAAATTAGTCATTTTTTCTCCCAATTCAGCTATTATGTAATATAAGATTGATTTTCAGTCGTTTGAATGTTTTAGTGCTACTTGCTAGGAAAAGGTTTGAAACGTGTAGGAAAAGTTTTGATTCTGGTGCTTGTTTCGATAGGTCCCACTTACCCCGGGTATAAAGATATTTTGGGGTAAGTGATACTATAGAAATTGTCATATGAAATGAAAACAAAATATCTGTTTATCGTACGCAGCTTGTAACAAAACTTAAGGTGATTATAGAACGAAGCCACACCTCAAATTTTCAAGAGCACAAGACTTGCTAACCAAACAGCGCTCTGCGTTGAAAATTTATCCCATCGGTCACCACCAGCAAGCAAGAAATTTGATTGATTTTCAACGCGCACTGTTGTCAGATTCTCCTGTCTTGTGCTCTTGAAAATTCGAAATTTGACTTCGATTTATAATCACCTTAAAGTTAGCTTACCGATGGTAATTTTATTTACAGCACACTTATTTTTTGCATGCCAATGCAGAACGAGAAACGTGTCAACATTTATCATGCAAGTTGAAAATTGTGCTAAGTTGACAACTGTTACATGGAGCACAAGGTATTAAAAAAAAACAATATATTTTGTACTAAATACTTTCCTTGTCATTGTATCTTAAACTTTCTAGAAGAATATCCCCTTGAAAAACTTGTCCTAAACGAGCTATGACGGAATGTCCCACTTACCCCGTATTCTCACTTGCCCCGGGGTACCTTATTACTATAACGTTCAATCAAGTTCAAGAGGGAATGTTCGAAGAAATTTTCTAAAATATATGTAGAATAATTCTCGAAGGCTTCTTGGAATGATACTTGAAGAATCCCTTGAAACTTTCCAGTAAATTCTTTGCTGAAATTGCTGAAACAATTCATGATAAAATTGATAGTAAAAAAAAGTTTTGTCGAGATTCCATAGATTAATTATTACTATCTTGAGAAATTGCTGAAGACTCGATGGAGAAATTCACACTACTCGTAGGATCCATTTCTATATTTTATTATTGGAATTGTTATTGAAATAATCCCTCGGAGAATCTGAACTTCAGGTTCTGAAGAATAGCATAAAGTGGAAAAATAAAGGAATCTCAGAAGGAACTCCTGGCAAATTTGTGGACGTATTCATTATCGGATTGCATGACGAATCTTCAAAGTATTGCTGGATGAATTCAATTCAAGATGCCTCGCAAGATCCATTGCGGACTGTTGATAACATTTTCGAATGATTTCTGATAAGATCATCGGCCGAAGTCTAGTTTGTAGTTGGACTCCAAAAATTATTCATCACAGTAGCTCCTGAGAATCCAAATGAACACACTTAAAGGGGTGAGGTTGTAATTAAACATCTTTAAGTTTTTTTGGGCCACCCTAGTGCAGCAGTCTCCGAGGATACGCTGGAAGCACTGCATCCAGCATATCCGCTCGCTCGGTTCACCGGAGTTGAATCTAATTTTCATTAAAAATTAATATCGAAACATAAATCGAAAAACTTTTCTCGCTTGGCTTGGCTCCGGTATCGTTACCTCTCCGGTTTTTCAAGGATGGTGATGCTGACGTGGTGTGTTGGCGTGCACCTGATTCACGTACAATAGTGGCACACAGCAACGCCACATAATTCAACATCGAGCCAGGATGCCTTCGGATTCATGGCCGTGTAGCTATATTAGTGCTAGTGCAACTAGCAGCCTGCATAATGCCGGAAGTGCAAGAGTGCTAGGAAATTAAATTGACTTTTCGAACTATGACCCTTCCGCAACCAACCACCGTCGGGGACTTCCGCTTCAAGGAGGGAGGTGTAAAATGCACAAATTCTCTGAATTGATTCACCAGTCAGCAGTGCTGAGTAGACGTAAGACGTAAACCATCCGAACTTCATTAACATTACTCGAATGTAGATTTTACAGATGCTCGCTGGTGGGCGTGTTTGCGCCAGCGTCTCCTATGCAAGCATCCTCACATGCACTGCGCGAAATGAATATAAGGACACGATTCGAAAGACTAGCATCTCGTTTTTCAAGTTTGTAATCAAAATTTCTACAGCATAGAGCAGATGATTTCGAAATTTTCTAGTTAAATTAGATAAGGCGATAATAATTTCCTTAACAGAGATTGTACATAGACATTCGCTTGATAATTTTGCCAAATTTACTGTTAGAATTGTACTCAAGATTTGGTAAAAAGTAAGCCCGAATTCTTTTGAAAGTTATGCCCTGATTCTATCGAAATCATTTGAAGAATTCTGAATTCAATTTTTAATAGGATTTTGTCAGAATCTTTTCTAATATTTCTTGGATATTCAGCTTAGGGTACTCCTAGATAAAGTTCCCGATTTTGTGAGAATCCTACACAAGATTCCAAGAAAATTGTCCTTAGAATTCTGTCAGAACTTTAATAAGACTCATTCAAAATTCTTGTTCTAGAATATTGTCATGCCAAAATTTTTCCTAGTATAATGCCAAGGATTGGAATGGATGGCTAAGATTTTGTGAAATCCTGCTACGGATTCTGTGACAATCTTGACCAGCATGTGCTCAATATTTGCTAAGATCGACGTTTCGATACTGGAAGATGCAATTCCTGTCTGATATCTTTCAAAAAAAGCCATATTGCATCCAATTGCAGAAAATATTGCCCTACTGTTTTACTCAGAGTTCGTCAAACTGTTGACTGTCCCTATAATTATTTCGCACAGTGTAATCGACAGTAAACATTCTTCTCACGACCTCCCGGAACGGTCTTGCCATCCGAGCCAAAGTGCGCTACTTGTAGCTCCTGCCTGACTACGGATGCTCAGCAGTAAAGTTTCAATTCTCCATATCCTCCCACGCTGGGTTGTTGTGCATAATGATGGTGTTCCTACGTTTATAGTTGGAAATTGAACTCCGACTTCCGTGCAATCGTGTGTGTTGGGAAAATGTGATGAACCATGTTATTTCCAACTTTGAATTGTTGGAATGCAAAAATAGTTCGTGAATTTACATTTCGAACATGGACAGTTAATAAGCTCAGGAATATTTCTACCGTGATTCTAGAGTAATTTTGTGGTTAATTTACCACACGCCCCGACAGATTATTTCAAACGAGCTTTTGTATTTTGCGTATTAAAAAGCAGGGGGAGGGGAGGGACGTATTAAAAAGCAGGGGGAGTGGGTCAAGCTAAGCGTGACAAGCCTTACAAAAATTTCGGAGGACTCATGCAAAAAACGTGACGAAGGGGGGGGGGGTAGATGGTCAAAAAATTTGAAATTTAGCTTGACATAATTTGTGTACCATCTTTTATTGTAGGCAGTCATGCTAATGTTCATTACCCCATTCATTGCCCATTTCGAAAAGCATGAGTCATTATTTGATGAATTGGCATATGCCAGATGAGGAATCCGTAGTTGTTCATCGTTATATCTACTGCCAACCATTGTATTGTAACTAAGCAGACTTTGTGTTTTAAGAACCTCTGATCAACTAGGTAGGTATTTTATACCGATTTAGTTGCGATCAAATTTAATTTATCATTTATTCATATATTCATTATCCATTGACACTCCAAGTATTTTGAATGATGCCGTTAACACTACTCACGATGACCAGACAATTTTGAAAAATGTTATTGAGTTTGTTTTCTGCGATCTATGAAGAATCCATGAAGGATCGCTTGGTTCGATTCTGGAAGGTTAATCAGCTACGTCTTTTAAATTATATTACACTGCACAGAAACTCATTTCGAATGAGGAAGTTTATAATTGTGCGTTGGATTTTGCTTATGACAATCTTTGGGATCTGAAAATCAAATGATTGTTCTTTGAATGGTGAAGAGGACGAGCTGTTTAATTTTCTAACAGCTAATAACATACATACAGCAATTATTACTGAAAATTTTTTGAAACCGAGATTTGAACTCAAAAAAGATCCAAACTTTTTTGTTTATCGTAACTATCGCCTGGATGAAGCATGTGGTGGAGTTTCGTAAAAAACATCCATTTCGTAAAAAACATCCACTCGCAGTTTGAAACAAAAGTTTTTGGAACTTTGGGTGTTTCTGTTGAAACACAGCATGGTAAATATACCTTCATGGCAACCTATTTACCTTTTCAATGCACTGAGTAGCCAATTGATTTGCTTCAAAATGATTTCCGAAAATTGACTCACAATAAGTCAATTTTTTGTCAATGCATAACATCGCTCAGCAACAATTTGCAAAGCAAATCCAACGGTAGAATTTTATTTGATGAGTGCTCTTCAGGGTATTTCTCTTTGTTCACATTCAATCAAATGTTACATAAATTCAATTGCAACTTGAAAAGATCCTTTTCTACTTTTTCTTAGGATCCCAAATATATTAAAAAAGCTCTGTTTTCAGCCACAATTTATCCAACATATTAATGGCTTCATTGCCAAATTTCCATCGACTCCGAGAGCACGCATCGCCAGCCATAATCTTCTTTGGCAGGATAAAAGCTATTAGCGTCCAAAATCACCACCCATTAATTTCACACCAATGACAGCGGTACATGTTCTAACGCATCCTTCAATAGCCGCTCCCCAATTCACACTCACTTCCGTCTCCGGTGCACCTTCGATTTGGGCTGAAACCCATTCGGCAGTTTAAACTGTATCACATCCATCCGGTTCGGTCGTAAATCCTGACACTTTTAATAATTCACTCCGTTAATCACAAAACGTCGGCCGTGTACAAATCGTTGCTCCAAACTGGTGAAAGTGCTGCTGCTGTTTCGCCTGTTCTGTGCCTGGAATTAATCCGCGTGAGCTAACAGCCCGTTGACGAATGGTGAACGATTTTCCGCAACAGTTTTTCCCCCGCAGAATGGAATAGGAACCCACCGGTGCTGCTGTTCTACATTTTTCTGCCCAGTTTTTTTTTCGTAACGGTACAGTGGGAAAAAATGAACCCTAAGCGCCAAAACAATCCAAATGATTTAAATGTTACAGTTGTTTGTAGCTTAATTGAAAGAGCTCATTTTGTAAGTATGATAGGTACAAATTTTATTACGCTTTGGGGCTAAGTAGCCCGTCATTAATGTTAACGGTCATAACGGCAATGCAGCTCGCAATTCCGAAATAATAAAGCTCAGTCCACAAAGTTATTATTGATTCGAAAAATTATCACTGTAACCGCCAACATGCAAAAAGTTTGCTGATACTTTTTCAGCAATGTCAGTGTAAAACCAACTGATTTTCACCAATTTGAAACCATGGTATGAATCTGGGAGGGAGGCACCGATACTACTTACGAAATATAAGACAACGTTATTTTGAACTGCAAGATAACTCCAGCTTGCCAACAACAATCAAGGCAGGTTTCGAGAAAATCGGTAGTTTCGATTTGTTGTGCACCTTCGATCTTTCCTGACAAACATGAAAAAAGGGCCACATTTTCTATGCACTAAATATTAATTTTCATTGGAAAAAGTAGAACGATGCGTTTTTCAATGCTTTATGTTCAATCAGATTAAATGGTGCTCACGTGACATTACTTACATTATGTGCATGAATTGATTTTCATTCGATTTTTATCACTTTTGAAGAAATACGAAAATGTGTTTTAATCAGTTACGCGCTTTTTTCATGTTAGTCCAATGTTTGAGATCTGGGCTCACAGTGACAGTTCGTGACAGCGGAATCTCGGCTCATTATGACGTACAGAAATTTTGTATTGGTTTCTCCCTCCCAGGTATGAATAAGCAACAATCATTAAGGTCCCGTACACATTTCAATGACGGCCTACATTGCCTCAAGGTGAAACATTTTGGAATCAACTTCTAAGATTCTACTAAAACTTCAAAGGCACAAATCTCGCAAAGAAAGCATCCAACAACAGTGCGATTTTTATTTTAGCTTTGTCCACTGGCAGAAAGCTTAAAATAAGAAGATCAGAAACGTTTGCCAACTATTTCTCCAGTTTAGTGCTTTGAAAACGTGAGTAGGGACATAAGTAGGCCATGATGCCGACCATCTTTGGATTCCGAGATTCACCTTAAGGAGGCAGGATATATCATCAATTTCAGAAGACCACTTTTTTCGTTCGAAACAATGAAAGTTGTCGAAAAAAATTAGGTTTTGATCAAGAATTGTTATTGAATTTTTGATGATTACGATGACGGATTCTTGAACGTTAATATTGCTGTTTGCATTTGGGATGCAAATCTTGACTAAACGTCCTCCAAATGCGGTAAAACAAATCAATCGAAGGACTCCTAGCAACGATTATAGAAATCGCCGCCAACCTAGAAAGAAAAATCCATCTATCACACCGCATTACTTGTGAAATATCTTACCGCGTTTTGGTGTTCTCGCATTTGATATTTGCATTTCAAACGCACACAGCAATATCTAAATTTGTATATTTTAAACGATTGAAAAAGGTTTCAATCTATAGGCATAATGACACTGGTAACTTTAATCACGTTTTCAAAACAGTTGCAGGGCACCAACAATTTCAAAAACTTTGATTCTGGTTCTGTTCAGAATGTATACAAAACTTACCAATTTCGGTTCTCAAAAACCTTCATATTTAATGAAACAAAACATGGTGAAATACGGGAGTGAACAGAACTATTATTTTATACGGGACGTTCCATTTCTCCAACAACCAATATGATGGCAAGACAATGTATGCCGGCGGGACCACTAGTTATTAATGATTTTATTACACATTTGTTCCCATGTTTCAATAATGGGTTTTGAAAATGTGCCGTTTTGCTTCATATTACGGACACCTCCTAATTCCGGACACTCTACTTTGTATGGGAAACATTTCACACGAAATTTTTCAATTTTTGTCGTTCAAAAGTTCTCATTTTCGAGGCTCGTTTTAGTAAGTATTATCCATTGATATCTATGAAATTTATAAGATTCATTTGACTTAGACATCTATTTAGTGGTTTGACGATTTCAATTGATCACTTGAATTTTCTATCTATGATTTTCATACCCTGTCCGGAGCTCGAATCAAATTGTCCGGAATATGAGGCAAAAGTGAGCAACCGATCGGAAAGCATATAAATTGAAATCAAAATATCTGATCAGTCGGGTGCCATAAAAAATGTCAAAAAATCAACGCTTATATAGATGATGACACAAGGTCATTACCGGTTATCTTCGGATCGCATTAGAAGATTTGCTCAACGAGAGCAGAAGAAATAATATTTGAGTTAATTTATGATACTATTCAATAAATAGTTATTTACAATGTCTTTTAATTAGCTAATTCTGTACATTTCTTTATTACAACAATACACAACTTTCATAAAGTTGGAGAGGGTGGGCTGACCTTACGGTGAAACATGTCGGATTCCAAGCAACTAATGCACAAAAACAATATAAATTGCATTTTTGTGCCTTCAAAGATTTGATACATGATTGAATTTGGAATCCAAGCTGTTTCATCTTAACATATTACACCTTGTACTGTGAATCGTACGATTATTTATCACAACGAAGATTTTCTTCTTATTATTCTTCTTGGCATTACGTCCTCACTGGGACTGAGCCTGCTTCTCAGCTTAGTGTTCAATGAGCACCTCCATAGTTATTAACTGCGACCTTTCTTTGCCAAAGTTGCCATTTTTGCATTTGATATACTCTTTGCCCAGGGAAGTCAAGTAACTGTGACGATCAACCATTTTTAAGATTGCCTGCGCGAGAATTTGTTTGATACACACCCATCATGCAATTTTTACGCGTATTTTTCAGGAATGATGAAACACGCTATTCACAAACCTACTCCCTCAATTGATCTTTCAAGATAAGTAAGTGTGAAATCGGCTTAGAAGTGTTCCACTTAATAATTCGCACAACCACGTCTCATATACTAGATCAAACTACAAATCTGAACTAGCTCCACATAAGATTCAAATT
The DNA here is from genome assembly GCF_002204515.2 of Aedes aegypti. Classification (NCBI taxonomy): domain Eukaryota; kingdom Metazoa; phylum Arthropoda; class Insecta; order Diptera; family Culicidae; genus Aedes; species Aedes aegypti. The sequence goes on along the minus strand of NC_035107.1, from coordinate 257,210,520 downwards.
TATCGTTATTGTTGATTTCTATCAATCATCTACCCATATGTTCCGAAAATTTAATCGAGAGGAATCTCCCAGCACCCTAGATAATATCTCTAATATCAATTGTAATATTATTAATATATATTAATATTTTAATACCAGATCAAGTGTCTTGCCCCATGATTGAAACATAATGCATAATGCACCTCTGCGTTATCAAGCTTCCAAAATACTTAATTTTTGAATGGTGGATGAAGATTCGAATTACACAGCTTAATCAACCTAAAATAAATAGAAATTAGTGATTATTCAATGATTTTTAATCCGGACGCAACCTCACTTTTGTTTCATATTACGGACACTTTGTTTCGAATTTTGGACAGCTCACAAAAAGCAAAACTAAAATGATAAAACTATAAACTATAAATCCATCAGAACACCATCAAAACTGGTTGCGCATTATAAATTTTCATAGATTGCTATGGAAAATTCTTATTAAAACTTGTCTGAAAGTTGGTAACTTTTAAACGGGAAATTTTGAAACATTTCAAGTGAAACCTTTTCCATACAAAATAGAGTATCCGGAATTAGAAGCTGTTCGGAATTTGTATCAGAACGGTATTTCGGGTATCCCCAACAAGGCGAATTTGAATAGAACCTCTAGTGCTTTGGATATGCATACTGAAGGTGGTGATGTCTTGACAAAGTGTTTTGAAATAAGTTGCACTACATTTTAAACGCTTTGGTTTTGATCTGGACACTTTTTATATGATCTAGATCAGTTTTATGTTCAAACATGAACATCTTAGTTACAAACTTCCTTCTGCAATGGTGTCCAATGATACATTTTTGACATTTCTTTTGATATAAATTTGCTTGTATAAATGCAGTGAACATGTTAGAGCAGGAATATACATGTTTGTATTAATTCTAATTTTTTTGTAACTGAAAAAAATATAGAAATACATTTTTCCTCAACTGATGGCCATTAAACCAAAATTTAATGCAATGACGTGTCGTTTTTTTCGAAAACACTTCGATTTCAGCAGTTCAGTGAACATTTTTGAGTAATAATTGAAATTTTAGATCAGACTTAGAATTCATTTTAATTATATAACATACAAAATACTTGTTTTTAACTTTTTTGCATGTATCTTTTTGGCATAACCTAGGTTATACGATTTCAGTCAGCCTATTTAAGCAAAAATATAAATTTTGGATTACACTCATCTACGAGAAACTCTAAATTTTTATGCCGTTTGTCTGTAAAACAATGTTTAACATGTAATTTCTATGCCTTGAATTTTTTAGTAGAAATTAAGTGAATATGATTTGGCAGATATAGTAATTTAACTTATTTTTAGTAGCCAGTGAATTGAGTATCAAAGTGACGACATGTAGTTTTTTGACATGAATTTTATTGAACAAGAACAGTACCTATGATTGAGCAAAAAGTGAAACTCCGGATCATACTGAAAATTTCTTTAGCTTAAAAAAAACTCGAAAATTTCTAATTTTAGAACCTGTTAGCCTGTACATCAGAATTTAAATTTTCGAAGTATAGTTTATCCAGCATAAGGTTCTTGTTGAGATCCGGTGATCATGTTTAACCTTTCTTGAGCATCACTTTCCCTTACTTTTGAAAACAAGCATTTTCGTGCTAATAAAAGCTTTCAGCGACCTCTAGGAGTGACACATTATGCACTAAGGGTCAAAAATGATCCATGACTGTGAAACGCTCTTAAAAATTTACTTTTGAACCAATTTTCGTTCTTTTAGCTTTATATGAAAGATATGCAGCTCCGGAAAATTTTTTGTGAGTATAGCCATTCTGGACACAAGGGCCCAAGGGCAACCAGAACCTGTTTCAGAAGGAACTGGCACATATGGTCGGCGTTAAGTCAGAGTGGACCAAGTGACATTTTTCATATTTTGAGAAAAATGGGTTTAAAGTCTAACGCTCTGTAATTTTTGAACTCGTTTAAATTTTGGTTCAATATTTCTACACATCTTTGTGTTAGTTTCAAACAATATAATGTGAAGTGTTAATCATGAAAAATCATAATCAAAACCTCTGATAGAACTATTTTTTGATGGACTATGTGTACTTGGTCCACTCTGACTGAACTAAAGACCACCGTTCAGTGAGTTGGTTCACTCTGACTGAACAATTTCCTGGAAAATAACAATCATTTAACGCTTGCATAGTCAAACTGGGTGCATATTTCTAAGATAAGCAGATTAACAAGACCCTTCGACACCAGTATCGTAAATTCTCCAATAATCCATATCGTCAATACCGAAATCAGTGGCATTATGATATCTTGAAAATTAAGGTTTTGCAGGGTCAGGGCATTGAAGACCAGAAATATTCAAATATTTGTTCAGTCAGAGTGGACCTAGTGAAAATCTTGAGTACCGACCAAAATATACTGCTCCAATCAGCAGGGTTTAGCACATTCCATACATACACCATAGAACTACCATAAACTTTTAGGGGGACGGACCTGGTGTAGTGGTTAGAACACTCGCCTCTCACGCCGAGGACCTGGGATCGAATCCCATCCCCGACATAGTCACTTATGACGTAAAAAGTTATAGTGACGACTTCCTTCGGAAGGGAAGTAAAGCCGTTGGTCCCGAGATGAACTAGCCCAGGGCTAAAAGTCTCGTTAATAAAGTCAAACCAACCATAAACTTCTATCGGACTCTGAAATTGACTCAAAAAATGCAATAATCAATCAGTTTATTGCTTTTCGACACTTGGTCCGCTCTGTCTGCACAGAAATTGTTGCAATTTCTGACCACCCATCCAAATATGATGAATGATCAAAAATGAAAATCAAATTCATCGAATTAAATATTATTTATAAATTTCGATTGATAAATAAGTAGAAGAATCATTTGATGTTAATAAATCTGACAAATATCTTGAAATGTTTTTTATTTCCTAGCATTCCTTAGCGTGTTGATTTTTTCGCTATTATGGGAATAAGCACTTGGTCCGCTCTGACTGCACACTTTTATCGGTTTTTATTGATCATCCAAAGTAAATTTGTTACGTATCTCTCGCAGTTTACAGCATTTATCAAATCTGGTCAAAGTGAAACGGAAGTAAGGTAATTTCCCATCTAATGAGAGAACAATCCAATTTTCCCAAGTTTTGTACTTGGTCCACTCTGACTTAACACCGACCATATCATACTCAGAAGTTCATACGCATGTATTTTACGACGGTTTCAATTTCATGGGTTTTCAATTCGATTAACAGGTTTCTCAACCTGGATACTAGCATCAAGAAGACCAACAAATAGATTTGTCCGGTTTTGGTCAAAGTACTCCGGATCTGGTTGTGGTAGGGTGTGATGTGGAAATTTTTAGACAATTATATAGTTCCATCATGCGACACCTCAAAAGTCATGATTTTTCATCCAGATCTAAATAGACACCATTTCGAATACCAAACATAAAATTCTTCTTCTTATTTCTAGCGTTACGTCCCAACCGGGATAGAGCATACTTCTCAACTTGGTGTGCACTACTTTTGAAAATGAGAACTTCTACAGTTGTTTATTGAGAGCTACGAATATACTCTCTGCTCTGGTAAGCCGAGAACATTCCCAATCCAAAAAAAAAAAAATCTTGACCGGTAGAATTCGAACCCACGCTTCTTAGCTTGATCTTGCTAAAAAGCTGCGCGATTATCGCTACGGCTATATGGGCCTCCTAAAAATAAAATTATCATACTCGAATATAGTTTCCGTTCTGGCCAAATGAGGAAAAAACAGCAATCGAAATTTTGTGACCAGCTCAAAAGGAATTATTGCAGAAATTACTTCAAGGACTCCATCAGTGTTTCCTCCAAATATTCTTCAAGGGATTTCTCCTACAAAACATCTTCAAGGGATTCTACGAGAAATAACTTCATGAGTTTATGTAGGGATTCCTCAAGAGTTTTCTCCAGGAATTCTGCAACGTGTACCTCTAGGAAAATCGCTACATTAATAACATCGCTACATTACATCCTAAGAGTTTTTCCTAGTAATATTCTAGGGATTCTCTTTGAACTTTCCCTAGAAATTTGTTGTGGGCCTTCAAAAAATTCGATACCTCTAGAAATTCCTACAGAGATTCATCCTTCAGTTCCTTCAGAAATTTCATCAAAAACAATTAATATTCCTCCCGGGTTTCTACGGCGATTTCTTTTATATTCCTGCAGGAACTCCTACCATGGATAAATTTTTTTGTGAATTCGTTGAATAAGTTCCTGGAGGAATTCCTGGAGTAATCCTTAGAGGAACCTCTAGGAAAAAATCTAGAGTAATCCCTAGAGAAATTGCAGATTAAATCCTGGAAGCATCTCTGGAGAAATCGAGAAATACTTGCAGGATCCTATGGAGAGATCCGCGAGGAATTCTGTATGCTTCAAATCAAATGCTGAGTTAAAAATGCTTTTCGGCTACGCAATCTTTATTTTTTCAACTATTTGTTTATAATAAAGAACGCGATCAGCTATAATTTATGCAAATCAAATTAAAAAGATCAAAATATTGTTCATTTTTTTCCAAAATACTTTGTCAAAGATTAAAAACCTAAAGCATGCATATCCAGAGCACTAAAGATTTCGCAATGCGAAATCCGCGATCTTCAAAAATCTGCTTCGTTGGAGATGCTCGAAATATGTTTTTGGTTTACATGCATTATTTTTAAAGGGTTTGAAAAACCTTAAATTAGAACATTTGCGATAGAATTTGCTTTAGGGGAAATTTGAACACCCCTTAGGAATAATTTTATTCTATCGTACTAAACTATGTTATATGGATATGAGATACGAGAAGAATTTTTAAAATTGGTTAAACCGTTTCTGAGATATGGCTAAGGTACAACTGATATTTGATACCGGGCTTCTATAGTGAATACATACATTTTATATACCGTAAAACAGGGTTACTTTGATAGTTTTTTTGGAAGAAAATTTGATTATTCATTGAAACATTAAAACAGAATGCAGGTTTTAAACCTTACTATTTGTTTTTTTTTTTAACAAGTACTGGCTTCTTAGTTATCTATTGAAGATGAAAGATTGTATAGCGATTAGTTTTGCATGCCTAGAACTTTTATATAAATCGAAAGGTGATTTATGGTTTTGGAGTAACTTTGAGTATGGTATTATAAACACATTCACAACCAACCTACTGTTTCACATCATTACAATGGGAACTAGAGTTGTAGAATGTAAATAGAGTATGTGGATTAGTTTATATGCATTAATGTACAGATTTTTTGGAAATATCACCTACAGAAGTTTTTAGTTCACACAAACATGATAAATACCTCTTGAAGAACTTGTATAAAATAATATTTCTAACTACATATTGATTAATTTTCATGTTTTGGCATTGAATTTAACATAAATTAATCGTTTTTGGAATATAAATATGTGTATTTCGAACAAAATCGAATGAATCACGAATCAGCATACAGCGAGTTGCATATCTCTAGGCGATAAGCGTTATATGGAAATGGGAACGGACCTGGTGTAGTGGTTAGAACACACGCCTCTCACGCCGAGGACCTGGGATCGAATCCCATCCCCGAAATAGTCACAAAAAATTTCAGTGATGACTTCCTTCGAAAGGGAAGTAAAGCCGTTGGTCCCGAGATGAACTAGCCCAGGGCTAAAAATCTCGTTAATAAAGATAGAAAAAAAAAATTATATGGAAATATCTAACTTTGATTACAAAAATAGACCCAAATTGTGTAAATGCTTTTCACTATGAGATTTGGGACCGGACTCCAGGTCTAAACTAAATAGGCTTTCAAGAATAAGTGATCAACTCCTCATAACTTCATCGAATATTGATAGTAGAGTAGATTGTTTGAAAACATGAGCATGAGCATGAGCATGATTGACCACCCGCAGTTGCTACTCCGTTATTGCAAGAACAGCTGTACTTACACAGGGAACCAACAGACGCTACTCGGGATCAGTATCATCCTCAATGTGTAAATACTGGTGCTCTTATTATTATAATAAACAATACCGGCGCCGGCTGCGTCCGAATGCAGGTCAATTTGGGAATGGGAGGGAAATGTTGACGTGTTACTAGCTTTACAGAAGCCGAGGAGTCCTCTGCACTTCCACAAGAAAACACTGTTTGGATATGGGAAAGGATTCGTTTTGGTAAACGATAAATATATAATTCGAAATGAATACGTGAGCATATACACGAATGACCGCACTATCCAAACCAGACACGATACTGATTTCGTTGCTCGCTCGACAGGAGCATACGACAGGTTCAACGTATCAAACTCTACTGACGCGTTTTTTTTTGTTTTTCACCGGCGCATTTCGTTTTTTCTTCCGCGCAACGCGAACCGGACACAATGGATCCGGATTCCATCGCTCGTCCACAAGGAGCATGCAACAGATTCAACGGATCCAACACTACTGACGTGTTTGTTTTTTTTTTTTCACCGGCACACTTCGTTTTTTCTTCCGCGCAGCGCAAACTGGACACAATAGATCCGGATTCCGTCGTTCGCCCACAAGGAGCATGCAACAGATTCAACGGATCCAACACTACTGCCACGTTTGTTTTTTTTTTTTTCACCGGCACACTTCGTTTTTTCTTCCGCGCAGCGCAAACTGGACACAATAGATCCGGATTCCGTCGTTCGCCCACAAGGAGCATGCAACAGATTCAACGGATCCAACACTACTGACGTGTTTGTTTGTTTTTCACCGGCACACTTCGTTTTTTCTTCCGCGCAACGCAAACTGGACACAATGGATCCGGATTTCGTCGCTCGCTCACAAGGAGTAGAGTAGATTGTTTGAAAGCGTATCGAAAGTTTCACAATCTAATCAATTTTTATTATTCAAATATAAAGCCTCAAACGCTCTCAATTCCAACGAAAATTGCTCTGGCATGTAGTGTTATATTAATACTAAAAATATTGTATGATATTGGCCCCAAAATGCTGCTTCGAGGAACACCAGCTGTTACAGTAGGTTTTTCACGTAAAAGTAGATGAGTGGCCGAATGTACAAGTCGGAAGTCAAGTTGTTCTTTGGCGAATATTGACTTTTTTTCGATTTGGACCATCATTCTGTTCAAAATTACCTTTTCAAAAGTTTACTAATGAGGGAAAGCAAGCATATTGGGCGATAGCTAGCTGGTTCTCACTTCTGAATCTGTCCCACAGAAATTTTGCAAAAGCGTTCTCTTGTGATTGAGTACGCTTTAGAAATGCTGAGCAACCAAATTTTCAATGGTATTAGTGAGCCCTAAATGCAAATTGTGTGCACTAGCTTGTTTTTTGATCTTTTTTTTGTATTTAGTTAGTAATAATTGACTCCTGAGGTTTTTAGATTTAAGATAATCTCCAATTCAGAAATTTTATTTTCATAATTTATTTTCTTAATTCAGAAAAACTTTTTTTTTTAATTTTTGGAAATCTTGCTAAATAATTTCATAGAAGGATCGTGAGTGCATTGGAGTTGCCTTTTCCTCACGTTATTGAGACGGATCAAGAGTAAAGGATCATCTTCTTTTGCTTCAACAATGGAAATTGTTTAAATTTCGAGAGCATTGTCAATATAAAGTTTTGATAATATCGACGATGATCTCGAAATTTCAACATGTACGCCATATTGTTAATTACATTATTCTACAGCAGGAACACAATATTTAGTTAAACGCAATCTATTGCAACTGTTCTTTATTCCATAAAAATAACCGTTTTAGGGCTAAATGTGACAAAACGTCAACTTCCACATGATTCCGGCAAAATAAATAGTCGCCATTGTATTGTTTGACGTTATTTCTATGGAACAAGACAATATTTTAGAATCACAACCAGTTAAATGAATGAGGTACCGTTTTGGATCTATATTTTCCCACTGTGCCGCTGGGTTGCTCTTTTTTCACGTCGATTTTCGTGGTGGCACCCTGCGTTTATTCGGGTTTTGGCGTGTACTATTTATAATTTGGTTATGTTCGGTCCGTGTTTTCCATCGGGTTTTCCGTCTCCACATCGAAGCATAAAACGAGCCACGTGGAACAGCCCATTAAAGCGAAAACGATTCGATTATTATTTACCGGGGCATTGTCGACCCGACCGTCGATGCTGGCTCTATTCGGCGGGACGCACAAAAAGGACCACGGACTTTGGCAAACATTTTCCGCCATTCAATCTGGTCACATTATAGCCGCGGCGACGAAACTCTTTCGTTTCACCCTGTGTGACATTGGTTCGGGGCTTTTTTGAATTTTGCTCGCTTGGCTTTTTCTATTGTTTCCTTCTTTACGCTTTGTAGCTGCTCAGTCACATAACCCGCAACGTAGTCGACATTTTTGCAAGTTTATGTGCTCTTATTGTTCTTGTGTTCAGCACCCATAACAACGCAAAAGTCACGTTCATCTGAATCACTTTAGAGCGCAGCTAAGGATATGCCAATGCTGATTTGAATGACTGAAGCGACGATGAGAGTGGGTGCATTAGGGTACTCCATGGCTGTACAAAAATGGTAAAGAATTGCGTAATGACTGTTTACGCAACAAGTTGGATAATAACGACGGGTGCTGTAAAAATCGAGGTTTATACGACAGTGCGTGTTACAAATTAGATTCGTTCCAGCCAATCTGAAGGCTATTCTACTGGTAGACATAGAAAAAACATTCCACAGTGTTTGGCATGGAGGTTTCATTGGAGATTGTAAATTTTATTAAAAAACATTAATTTTCTTACATATGTTGTTAGAATAATCCAGAGTGATTCCAAGCAACAGCACCAAAATTTGGTAAATTTTTCAATTCATTTTTTTCTATTGAGCTGAAACTTTGCACAGTTTTCCAGTTCCATCTAAATCGTCATTTTCCGATATCAAAACTTCAAGTTGAGTCACGACTAACTTTTCAAAAGGGTGTATGTGAAAATGGTTCAAAAATATTCAAAAAGCTGCACAGCAAAAACGGTTCGTTCGATTGTTAGACAACTAAAGAAACAAAGTTAGACAACTAAATAAAGATTCCAAAAAAAAAAAAAATACACACAGTAAAAAAAATTTTTTTTTGCTTTAAAAGCATAATTTTTGACACAAAAACTCAAATATCTCAAAACCCTATCGGAATACCAACGTAATTTTTTGAGGGAAAACGGTCTATTATATTAGCTATCTACCATAAAAATTTGGTGATGGTAAACCAATAAACAAAAAAGTTATGACATTTCAAACATGTCACAATTTTCACATTTAGTAGAAAAAAAAATTTTTTTTTCGGTGTAAATTATTACGGGAACCGCAGTTTGTTGCTGATTTTATTGTTAAGGGCCTTGCGTGAATTAAACAAGTCGTTTTCATGTATACGATATTTTTTTTCCAGGATATTTTTTTTTAGAGTATGATCGATGAGTTTCTAAATGTTATATATAAACTTTAAAAGTTTTGGATTTGGGTATGCGTTATGAGATCATGAAAACATTTTATGGGCTTCGTGGCCGTGCGGTTAGTGTCGTCAGGCAATGAGCGTATCGTGTCATGGGGTGTGGGTTCGATTCCCGCTGCAGCCATTGAAACTTTTCGTCGGGAATGTTTCTCGGCTGTACCATTGGAGCATGCTTGTCCGTTGTCTAGTGTTAAGTTACAGTCTGTGCAGCTAAATGGCTGAAGACGGTGTCCGTGTCTTTTAATACTTATTTATTTATTTATTGTTATTCAATTTTTTTACAATATCGAACACTTTTGCATCATTATCAGTACAGTTCGAGTATAGTTTTGCTTTAATTTTATTTTCTGACAATGGAATGAAACAGTGAAATTTTTGGGTTCCTTGGATCGTTTTCGCGTTATTATATTGCTCACTGAGCTCTGATGCCGTTAATTCGTACTCTTCAGTAGTAGTAAAACAAAATGATAATTTTGTTAAATCTTCTTCTTTTCTGCGATTCGCCCAATCAAATAGTTCTTTTGCAGTTTTAATTGGATGCTCACGTTCTTTGGCTAAACTTGCTCTTGTGGCCATGCGCTTTATGGTTCCTCCAATAGCATCACAAGGACCTTTGCCATGTGACGTAGCAAAGAAATGCCATTCTGCATCAATTCCGTACTTTGATTTAAATTGACATAGGCTCGAAAAATTCTTACGGTTTTTGTACTGCGATGCTGCTCCATCAGACATGAAATATATCTTTCTGATTTCTTTATCCTTATCAACGCGTAAAAAGTTAATCATTTTGGCAATGAACAAATTTACAGATACTGAGTCGTGTCTTAAATCTTCGGAAATTACAATAAAACTAAAATGTTCAATTTGCGTACTTCCATTGAAATAAATAACGAATGGATGAATTGTAGCTTGTTGTACGTTCCAGTGATGGGACTGCACTTCATCTTGCAATACAAAGCTATAGTTTTCAGAAAAATCACAAATGACTAAAAATTCACCATCTTGTAATGTATTTTTCGTATTTTTTAAAAAGCGGGATTGCTCTGTTTTAATAAAGTCGTAAGGAATTAAACTTTCTAATTTCAAGCAAAAAAAATGCCACAAACTCATCTACAGGTTTTACAATAGTTTCTAGGTCACACCTATCCGTGGTTACCTATTGCTCAAATGATAACTGATCAATATAATTTTCTTCAAACTCAGCGAATAAAGTATTTTCCAATGATGAAGAATCTGGACAATCCGAACAAGATCGTAGATAGCAATTTGATGTTGTATTTTCACACAAAAGACTACCAGTTAACATTTTAATATCCTTTGATAAATTGATTCTTTTCAAACTATGTAAGATTAGGTTAATATTTTCGTGTGTTGTGCACACACAAACATTATGTGTTCCTGAATTGGATAGAAGCTTGCATTGCCTTGGACGAAGGCTTGCAAATGAGGAAAGACCTACCTTAATATTTTCGTTAATTTCCTTGAAGCGTGTATACGCTTCTTTCAAAGTAGTCATCATTAATCGTTTTTGGATTGCTTGACGCTTTCCATCTTTTTTTACAGATACATAATCTTTTTGGCCAGGCATAGCTCTACTTACTTCATCGTCTTCAAAATATTGAATTATTTTTTTTCTTTTGTCTCATCTGTTAATGAAGTACTCGACCTAGCATTTTTGGTTGCAAGACAGTTATTTTTGAATTGTTTTGCCTCTTTTGCTGTATTTCTTTTGGTTTTGAACTCATCAATGGCGTCTTGAATAGACCACGAGCTTGACAGCATCGACAAAATCAATAATTTTTCTTTCCTTGTCGTGGCTAGATTCGAGAACCTTTCCTTCATATTCATAATTACCTCATCGTAGTCTGTATTTTCCACATCCTCAGGTCCTAATTTGAAGAGGTTTCTTCGTACAGCTTCGTTGATTTCACGGTATTTTTTCTCAGGATAATTGACGTAACCCATCTTCGTCCATTTAATCGGAGTCACTTTTATTCCAGCTATCCCTTCGTTGAAGCGTTCGATGTTGACCTTCTGGATGCACTCATCTTCTGATTGATTTGTTGAAACAGATGTCGCTGATGGTACCGAGGCAAGACTATCTGCACTTGGTACTTCTGGTAACTCCTCAGTTGTTGTCGGTGCATCTAGTAATTCCTCAGTTGTTGTTGTTTTCGAACTTCCTGCAACCTGATCCACCGATGATGTACAGATTGCCCGTTTGTCAACGTTTAAACGGCAGGACGTACAAATGCGTAAATTTGTATTCAATGTAGACATTGGAGCATAACCAGCCGCTTTCAGTTTATCTATGGTGCTTTCGTTGAGATTTCGTAGCTCTTTCGAACACTTTTTTTCTGCAAACGGCCTGCAACAGTTGAGAAAGCGACTACTCATGTTGCTCGTTAGATTTTAATAAACAAAATCACTTTTAAGTTTTTACTGACTAGTTTGGTGTCGTTTGCTTGACTGAAGAAAAATTTTACAATTAAATCTTTTATAACCATAGTGGTAGTATATTTTTAGCTTTTTCGTGAGTATGTTCATGGTATGTACCTATCATGTTTTTGATGTTGTTGAAGTTACTCGCTTTCTCCCAAATATGATTAACAAAGTCTATTCTCTACCAAGGCGGGTCTATACCCAGGTGTAATCAGATTTTAACTTTGTGGAGAAAACCAGCGCCGAGAAAACCGACCTGCTTTACGTATACTAGATCACCTGGGTATAGACCCGCCTTGTTCTCTACGAGGTAAACTTTTTGCAGGTAAACTAGTCGTATACCTGTATAGAAAACTTTTTTTGTAGCTTTTGTCTTCAATATTAGATTTCTTATAGGTTTCTTTTATCAAAAGGTTTCAACACTATTGAGAGAATTTTTCTTCAGTTACGCACAATAAAAAATATGACACTATCAAGACTTTAGATAACAACACTAAAAAAATCAACAATGAAAAAAAAAAAATTCACTAAGTGTCAAATTTGTGAAATATTTGAAATGTCATAACTTTTTTGTTTATTGGCTTACCATCACCAAATTTTTATGGTAGATAGCTAATATAATGGACCGTTTTCCCTCAAAAAATTACGTTGGTATTCCGATATGGTTTTGAGATATTTGAGTTTTTGTGACAAAAATGATGTTTTTTAATGCAAAAAAAAATTTTTTTACTGTGTGTATTTTTTTGGAATCTTTATTTAGTTGTCTAACTTTGTTTCTTTAGTTGTCTAACAATCGAACGAACCGTTTTTGCTGTGCAGCTTTTTGAATGTTTTTGAACCATTTTCACATACACCCTTTTGAAAAGATAGTCGTGACTCAACTTGAAGATTTGATATCGGAAAATGACGATTTAGATGGAACTGAAAAACTGTGCAAAGTTTCAGATATTTTTGAAATGGTCGATCAGAATCGACTTGCATGCCTCCGTGGAATCCCTCTCCAAAGTTATCTGTCAAATCGTACGCTTCTGATCAATTACCGGAAATCCAAGTCTGAAAAACTTCCTGTAGGAGCTGGTGTTCCTTAAGGCAGCATTTTGGGACCAATAAAATACAATATTTTCACATCTGATTTACCAGATGTCAAAAATCTTTGTTCGCGGATGACACAGGCCTCACCGCCAAAGGACGAAGCCTGCGTGTCATCTGAAGTGGATTACGAAAAAAGTTTGGATATTTATTCTTCATACTTGCAAAAATCGATTAGTGATATGTTCCAGCGTCTCCAGAGAAATTTCTTTCTCAGTTAGTCTATATGCGTTAGAAGCTAAAAGTGGTTTGTGACTGCTCAGTCAAGGATAGAAGAACATTTGGTGAGCTCGTTCCATGCTTTTATTTCAAACCTGTTAAATACACATATGATTACACATTTTTATTGTTACACATTAAAGCTAATGGATTATCACTACAAGCTTTGTGATATTGGAGCATGGATAAAGCCCTTGGATAAATTTCATGAAAAAAAAACTTGGTGAATTTCATGACAAAATCCTATAGGAGCTGTCAGTTTTTTAACAGATAAGTATCTTGAAAAATGAATGTTCGAAAGTATCCTAAGACAAAAAAAAAATGATTCTTAGAAGAATCCATATGTATAATGGAATTTCTTGATGAACACGTTATATAAGCTCTTGGTAAATTTATGAAGAAAACATTGGATAATATTCCGCAGATTCCAAGAAATACCGAAACTCTCTATAAATTAACTCTTAATGTTTTCAAGCTATGAAATTAAAGAAATTCTGCAAAGCTCACGGAAAAATAATTTTAAAGATCTGATCCGGTGAATCCTTCGAAGGATGATAAATTAAAGCCTCATTGTTCGTTGACTTCCCATTGATCTTCGATACAAGAGGGACACAAAGAATAATCGTGAATGGAATTGTACATATTAAAGTCGGCAATCATTCATCCCTCACTGAACATTATCATTATTGTCAGGGTGAGTTGACCCATAGAGCGTACTTGCGTCATCAATTATGCAGCACAGTCTGGTTACGTGTTTGTGCAAATGAATTATTTATCAGTTGGATAAAGGAGCTGAATGGACTGGAGTTGCAAAAAGAGCTCAGTTGGATTGCATGCAGGATTGATAGGGAAGACGAAATAGAGGCATTTGTATGACATCTCCAGTTAGATTATCACGGTTAAAGCTACAAAATATTTTCAATGTTCAAGTGCAAAAGCGCTGTATACTGGAAATATCCTCTTTGAAGCTAACAATTAATAACTCTTTTACGCATTCCAACCCAAAAAGCAAAATCTCTGATTATATGTTTATAATCAGTTAGGGAGCAATCCCCTTTGAATATTACATTCGAATTTGCGTAAATTTCACACCGCTAATGGAAAAACTAAATCAACCTGTCGAAATCAATCGAACTTTTCATTAGCCTTCTCTTTACGCTGAAATGTGTATCGCCACCGTACGATTTTATCAAACAATGACAACCTTGATCATCACCGTTTCCGCGCTCAACCTTCGTTCACGTTCAGGCAGGGAATCAGCGAAAAAAGGGGCGGATTCAATTTGCATAATTTTCCTCAGATTCACAAATAGTTTATGATTTCGATTGAAATTCTCCGGCATTAAGGTACGTAAAACGTAAAGGAAGTCACCGGCAACGGAAAACCCAAGCGAAAGCCTTATTCAATTTGCTTCTTGAATTTGGTGTTTAGGAGTATGCTTCATTCTTGTTCGCATCGTGGTTGAAGGTTTGGAACGAGGACATCCCCTTCAGCCTGGAAACCGGCTCCGATTTTCTCTGTATTTGCGCAAACATGGGTAATTGACTAGCTTTAAATTTTGAAACATTTCAAAACGAGTGGCAATTTGTGTCGAATGAAATGGAGTGAACCATTTTCGGCCCAAATCGGGGACGGGAATCACTTCCAAGAACTCGGTCATTGGGAAAATCGGAGCGCTCTGTCTATGAAAGCAAATTTTCTGGTCGATTATTATTTCGGATAGCGGCCAACAGAAAGGTTCGTTTCCGACTACGCTCAATGGGACGGCAACACTCAGGCCTACATTTCCATTATGGAAATGGGTTGTTCTGTCTGATAAATATTCCACCACCTGCAGGATCATGTTTCCCACTGCTGACGACATACCATCCAATAAAATAAAGCGATAATAAATTATGCCGCCGTCACGCTCGGAAAATGATATGCGTTCGGTTGATACTATCAGGTCGATCGATGTTTAGCCTGCGAAATGGGTAATTTGGTTAATTTAATGGCAACCACATGATATGGAAGTGTCATGTTCAGTGCTATCGGGGGCTGTGGTGACCGGGATGATTGCTTGATGAATAATTGTAGCTTTCTGGCCGAAGCTAGATTATTACGAGGCGTTATCGCATTATTTGGTAGGTGCATGCCAGGGACTCATGAGGACATATTTTGCAACAACTGGTTCATCAATTTCAAGGAGAGAACATAACAGACAGAACAGACAGAACAGACAGACCATGCAGAACAGACAGAAGAAACAGAACAGACAGAACAGACAGAACAAACGGAACAAACATAGTACATAAAAACAGACATAACAAATAGAACTGATGGTACAGATAAAAAGAATAAACAAAAAGAACTTTGGTACGGATTTTTTTAAATCTACTCCAAAAACATACAGAAAGAGAATAAATGTTCTATAAGAAATTCCACTTCAACGTGTGAAATTAAGATTTCAATTGCATTGAATTTTGGCATTTGACGACATTTTTTAAAATTATTCCATTAAAAATGCCATGAATTTCTTTGATTTCAGGCTTGACAGAATCTCCTCTGCGATGCAAAGATGAGGTGATTTTGGCGTTTTTCTAAGGAGTAAAAACTGAACTCAAAATATTCAACACAGGTCCTCAAGCGATTCACGTGAGAGTGAAAAAAAATGCGAGGATTTTTTCGGGTACTCTCCCTCTCTTGATGTGATGCTCACCTTTACTCACGCTTCAGAAGACGTTATTTTCGAGCGCGAACTGATGAAAATCGAAACAATTTACGTCTTATCGAAACCAGTTATAATGAGTGTCAAACTGCTGCATTTCGAAGCTACGTCGCTCGTTTGGAGACGACCGCTAAGCACGATCCCACAGCCTTTTGGAATTTTATTCGAAATCGCAAACACTCAACTCGATTTCCTGCTGAAATGACTTACAAAAAAACTATCGCTAGCTGCCCTGAAGATGTTGCTAATATGTTTGCCGCCTGCTTTAAGAACGTGTACAGCTCGAATCCACCAACGTTTTCATCGGACAACCTCAGAAATTGCCCAACTTACGATCTGAATCTCGCGCCTTTTGATATTTCGCGGCAAGATGTATATTCAGCTTTGAAAAATCTGGACGTAACCAAAGGAGCTGGTACTGACAATTTGCCGCCGTTAGTCTTAAAAGAATGTGCAGAATCGTTGCAAATGCCGCTGGAGATTATCTATAATAAGTCGCTTCGTAATAGTACTTTTCCGTCGATATGGAAGAAAGCCTCAATCACTCCTATCTTCAAAGCTGGTTCTTCTCATGCTGTCGAAAACTACCGTGGTGTTTCAATTTTATGCTCCGTAGCTAAAGTTTTTGAAGGTTTAGTACACAATGTTCTCTACGCTGCATCTACCCCAATAATTTCGGAACTCCAGCACGGCTTCGTCAAAAAGCGATCAACGACAACTAACCTTATGATGTTCACTAACTTCCTATCGACAGAAATCGAAAAAAGGAGCCAAGTAGATGCCATATACTTCGATTTCTCCAAAGCGTTCGACAAAGTGCCACACGAACTAGCAATAGCGAAGCTAAGACACTTGGGCTTTCCGGATTGGATAACGGAGTGGTTGCGATCGTATCTGACGCAACGCGTAGCATTCGTCAACATTAATGGCACACACTCTAGCGTTTTCTCTATTGCTTCTGGTGTTCCTCAGGGAAGCGTTCTGGGGCCACTGATTTTCATATTGTTTATAAACGACCTGTGCTTCCGACTGAAATCGGGAAAGCTGTTCTACGCTGACGATTTAAAAATATACAGAACTATAGCATCTCATCTGGATTGCTGTGCGCTACAAGCAGATATAAAGGAACTCGAGCTGTGGTGCATGGAAAACGGCATGGAGTTGAACATCAAAAAGTGTAAGTCCGTTGTATTTTCCCGTCGACAATCGTGCATCAAATTTGGATATTCGATTGGATCAGAACCATTGGAACGCGTGGAGTCAATCCGAGACTTAGGTGTTATTCTGGACAGTAAACTGCGGTTTAATGAACACGTCAATGCTACAACTGCGAAGGCGTTTGCAGCCTTAGGATTTGTTCGACGAAATGCTAGCTGCTTCAAGGACATCTATGCTCTCAAGGCGTTATATTGCTCGCTTGTTCGTAGTATTTTGGAGTATGCTGTATGTGTATGGTCTCCACAACATACTACCCACATTATCCGGATTGAAAAGGTCCTGTGTAGCTTCATCCGCTTCGCCCTTCGGCAGCTGCCATGGTCGGATCCGTTTAACTTGCCTGATTACACGTCACGCTGCAGACTCATTGCTTTACAAACACTTTCTTCGAGAAGCAGTAACCTACAAAGGCTTTTTATGTTTGACTTGATCAGAGGAAATCTTGACTGTCCATCGCTCCTGCAAAATGTTTCGTTCTACGCACCAAACCGACATCTGCGACAACGTGATTTGCTGCTCATCAGACGGCATAGAACTTCCTATGGTTTCAACAATCCGTTATGTGTATGTTCTCGATTATTCAATAGTGTGAGTGACTTGTTTGACTTTAATGTATCCAAATCTGTGTTTAAAAGTAGAATTAGAGTTTTAGAATAAGAGACAGTCTGAGGAATCGTACTAGATTCAAGACAGTGAATAAATAAATAAATAAATAGAACTCTTGAGTGTAACACCCGAACAAGACAGTCCTCGGGGAGTTGTGAGTGCATTAATTTTTGATGGAATTTTACTCTGTTGTGTTTTGTGCTGCATCTTCCTCGCTCATTTATCATTGCCTCTCTGCTTAGTATTTTTTCGTTCTGTCACAAAGAGGCAAAGGCAGCACGCTGCTCTAGAGTATGTCAGCGAACTCTGATGATGTTGAGGAGTACTATCAAGCCTGCTCTGATGACACCATAGGGAAGTCATCTAGGAATTCCTTTCCAAATTCGTTCAAGATTCAAGTTCAAGATGCTCTGAGGATTCCTTAGATATCCACTTCATTAATTCATCCCTTGATGAATCTTGGTGTCAGGACTTCTCCTCTGTCCTCGAGAGATTCTTCAAAAAAAAAAAATAATTCTCAAACAAATTTTCGAGCGGTTTTGCATAATTTTCTTCAGGAAATCTAATGCAATCGCTGGGGGAAATCTTGGAGAAACACCAGAAAAATCCAACAGTAACTCTTGAGAGAACTAGAAAGTTCATAGATCTTAAAGAAAATCTTGGAGAAATCATTCATATAAATATTAAAAATTTCTGCACGACTTCATAACATTCCAAAATAAATACTATGCGTTTTTTTGGAAATTATGAATAAATAGTTGTTTAAATCTCTAAACGACCACCTAAAGATACATATGATGTGATTTATGAAAGCATCAATAATAGAATTCCTGGACGAGCTCTTCCAAAATTGCCCGGAAAAAAAACATGGAGGAACTCTAAAGGAACATCTGCAAAAAAAAAAAACTGGGGGAGCTTCTGCAGAAATCTCATTTGAAGGTTCTGAAAGGATCCCATGATCAACTCATACAACTCCCTGGAATAAGTGCAGGGATCTATTAAACCAACTTTTGAAATAATGTCTGCATGTATCCCTGCAAGACATCATATAGAACGTTCTGATCAAGAACTAGAGAAATAATTTGAGAAATACTTGGGAGGGTTTGCTAAAGGGTTTATTGATGTGAATTTTCAATGAACTCCAGCGAAAAAGTGGTAATTTACTGAATTATTCTAAAATCTCTGGAATGAGTTCCTGGAGTTATCTCTGGATAAAATGCAAGAGGGTTATCTAGTGATAACTTTGAAGGAATGTTAGTATAAACTTCTTTTTAAATCCTTGGAAAAACTTCTTGAATACTTCTTGTTATTGTTGAGAAATCCTTAAAGAAGTACTGTAGAAACTCCAAGAAGGATACCTGGAGTTATTGCTAAGGGAATCGTTGATAGTGTTTTTGAAAGAACTCAGAAGCAACCTCCAGAAAAACACCTGAGTAAACCTCGCAGGTCGCTTTCTAAAAACATTTGCCATGTTCTCTGGAGTTAGATTCTCCAGTTTCCGTGAATTTCTTGGATAACCCGTTGGATGAACTGGAGGAACTGTTGGAAGAATTATTTAAAAACAAATGACTTGATCCCAGGAGGTTGGAGTGTAATAATTTGATTTGAATTAAAGGAAATATCCCTAAACGTCACGTTTTTTAAATGTCTGCTGAATAAATTCTCGGATACCTGCTAGATGTTCTTAGGAATATCTATAGAAAATATTCAAGTTATTGGAAAAAAATGTTGGAGTGATAATTGGATGAACTCATGAAAGGATGCCTGAACGAAACCTGCAAGATATGTTTGAAGAAATGCCTAAAAGAAATGTTTATTGAATTCCTGGAGAATTCTTGTTGAATCTCTGGAGAATTCTTGTGGAAAGGCTTTGTGTGAAAAATCTATTGGGGAAAGCCCTGCAGTATTTTCTGGATAGAATCCTGATTCTGAATAAGAATCCTGAACAAAATAACATTCCGAGAGATCAACCTGGGACTTTCAACAAAATGTTTGAACAATTGCCTTAACCCCTCTACCGTCAGCTTCATTTTTTACCGCAAGAATAAAATTCAAATCGCGATAACTTTTTCGTTTCTCGGTATTTTTGCACCATTTTTTCACAAGTTCTCAAAACACTCTTTTAGTTTGAGAATCCGTTTCGATATTGATGATTGGTGATCTGGTTTAAAAGATATTGCAATGTTCCTTGGGGGACCGACATTTTCCATATAAAATGTCTTAGGCGGCCATTTTGTTTTACGTCAACTTATCGAAAAAAAATGTGAGCTATACAATGCCATGTAATAAGGAGCTACTTTGAAAAAATTATACAAATTGGTTAACAATTCATAGAGATATCTGGAAATTACGATATGAGTTTTTTTGAAATTTTCAAGATCTTTATTTGGTCAGCTTGGTACCAGCAACATAAATGCTCATTACTCAAAGACGGCTGCTCCAAAAGGCTTCATTTTTTCACAACATACTCTCATTAATGTATTGTTCCAAAGAGTGAATATCTGAATACGATAAAAATCTGTAGCCTGAGATATATACGTGGGTCAAGGTTAAGCGTCGGTCCCCCTAGGAATTTTGGAATATCTCTGGATTCAGATGACCAATGATCAATGTTGACACAGATTCTAAAACTAGTGAAAAAATGGTGCAAAAATACCAAAAAACGAAAAAGTTATCGCGATTTGAATTTGCGGTAAAAAATGAAGCTGCCGGTAGAGGGGTTAAAGCGTTTCTTAGTGTTTCACTGGAGAAATCCAAGAGAGAGTTTATTCAGATTATCCTTTGGGCACTTAGAACTATTGATGTACCGTTTTGATTCATATTACGGACACTTAAGGCCTCAGTGATAACCCAGCTTAGACCATACAAAATAAATCATTCTGTATGATTTTTTAGCGTTATCGAGCGTCGGAAGCCCTTAACTTTTGGATGGTGGGTAAAGAATACGCGTCCGCAACTTGAATAATTTTAAATAAATCAAAACGTGTGGCCATTTCATGATTCTTATTCCGGACACTCCCTCACTTTTGCCTCATATTCCGGACGCTTTGATTCGAATTACGGACAGCTCATGATAATCATTAATGGAACAGTCAAATCAACAATTGAAATCGTTCAACCACTTATGAAACGTCTAAGGTAGTTGGGCATTATAAATTTGCAATGATATTTATGGAAAAAACATAATAAAACGAGCCTCGAAAATGAGAACTTTTGGACGGCGAAAATTGAAATGTTTCCCATACAAACGAGAGTGTCCGGAATTTGAAGCTGTCCGTAATATGAATCAAAACGGTAATTATTTCAGTTTTTTTCCGGGAGCTCCTTCCAAGATTCAATTAGTCCGATAGTCTTACAGAGATTTTCATATTCCTGCAGATTCCTCGCAAGAATATCTGAAGAAAACCTGCTTTAGCGTCGTAGTCTTCTTTTCCAAGCCGAAAGTTCGTTTTTTCGTCGCTGTTTTTTTTCTGAGTGCTTCTCGATGGCCCAAGCAATCGAGTTCGGGGTTTCATATCGGCGGAGTGAATAAAATAGATAAATAACAACTACTCAGTCAAGGATGGATGATCAATGTGGTGAGCTCGTTTCATGTTTTTATTTTGAATGAACATTAAATTTTGAGACATATTTTTATCATGACAACGCTAGGAGTTTTATTTATATGAATTGATTTAACATAATATGAACAGTTCGT
The DNA here is from genome assembly GCF_002204515.2 of Aedes aegypti. Taxonomy (NCBI): domain Eukaryota; kingdom Metazoa; phylum Arthropoda; class Insecta; order Diptera; family Culicidae; genus Aedes; species Aedes aegypti. Next base: position 257,189,111 of record NC_035107.1, on the reverse strand, counting down.
CGCTATAAGTGTTGGCATAAGCTCGTGCATGAATCACATCACTTATCTGGGTGAATCTTGATCGTGCAGCTATGAGCCTCCTCCACTAACAAAACACCTTCCCATGACAACCATGGAGATGCAGAGGTGATCTCGGTCTCTAGTAACAATGGATGTCACACTAATATTCATTCCCTTCCCCGATGACCGTAAGAACGTGGCCGGCACCATCACATTACTAAGTTTGGAGTTCTCGAAATTGTACATTGAGGATGGTATGATGATTCCCTGTACAATTTTGAGCATTCCGGTCAATCACGGAGTAGCAACTACGAATTGTACGGTCATCAATGCTTATGCTTAATTTCTACAAATCGTCAAATAACAGAACCGCGATTGTCCGACATTTCCCCGAATGATTTCTTCCCGAAAGATTTTCTCTTGAAAACCATTTTCCCGAATGTACCGTTTCCCCGAAAGCTTTTTCCAAAGATATTTTTTATTTGTTTAAAAAAATATCGGTGAAGGTAGCATCCACAAAATACGTGACGCTTAATGTTGTTTGTTTTAACATAATTCATCTTAATGACATCTAGCTGAACGGGCAAAGGCAGAACAATGAAATAAAGTTTGACTGGTTGAAAACAGTTTCAGGATTCAAAGACGTGACCCTAATGAAATCTTCACTGCATAAAAACTTAGAAAGATTGAATGTCGTTTTCGTTTTTAGGAACTGGGTCAGCGATCAACACATAAACAAACCAACGCCAAGCAAATTGTAGCTCGGTCGAACCTGAATCGGGTTGGAGTTGTAACTGTGAGTCAGAGCGTCCAGTACCAAGTTTCGCCAGTTCCAACCTAGGCTCAAAAACGAATTCGACATTTGTTGATTTGGGACGCATTTGACAGTTGAGCACACCGTGTCCAGGCTATCATTTCGACTAGATGACCCATTTCGGAACGATTTGGAAAATTCACGTTCGTGAAAATTGTTTCTATCCAAGAAAAAAAGATGTTTATTTGGAATACTAATAGTGATTGTCAGGGGGAGAAGAAAGACTAGAAGGGAGACTCACGGTTTAATTATGTAGTGCAAGGTATAATAGATTCCAAGGATCAATGGTTTCACTGCAGCTAAGTGTAATGAAATTACGTTTAACCTAGTGGACATATGGCACGAAGACGTTTGGCCAAATAAGGCATCTTTGCGAAATAATGCGAAACAATGTGAAAGAACAGCCAATTATCAAAAGAAGTGAAATTTAAGATCATCAGCTAAGTGTCACTGAATATTGGAACAGTATAAATATAAAGAACAGTCTATTATTCCAAGAAGGCAAAACTAAGCCGAATGTTCATTCGTCCAAATGTCCATTCGTCCAAATGTTCATAAGCCAAATATCTATACTCCAAAGATACTGCTTCAAATGAAACTGCCTATCATGTGCTCGCCTTTTTCATCAGGGTATCACAAAAATTAATCTCAGTTGTTTTGAGCCAAATGCTCGTGGCACATTATTTTGAACATCTGTAACTTTAAACCCATAGATTTTTAAAACAAATTAATCAATTTTCGTCTAATATTAAATCAACCAACACGTTACATACTTTTTGGCAGCAGGAACATGGATAGCTTTCAGTATGTCATTTACATTACGATTTTTCGGGGAAATGGTACATTCGGGAAAATAATTTTCGATGAAATAGTTCAATCGGGAAAGCGTCATTCGAGGAAATTGCATTCGGGGAAATGTTGGACAATCCATCACCGCCATAAGCTGAAATATCGATCTTTCAAATAACCGATTGATATCACTACTACCAATCGAGTTGAGGGACGTTACGCCAAAATGAAGAAAACCAATCTATCCAGCAATTGTTTTCAATCGAACATAAACTAAACAGATAACTTGACCTCTTGAATCAAAAAAGTAAAGTCTTTAAGTCTGCAATTTGCTCGAATACTTTGTTTCCTTCATATAACAGCACAATACAATATAATCCACCCATATGAGGCATCAAGTCAGTGGTAGATTCTTCCAGTCAACGATAATTCTTCACATGTCTACCCTCTGCCCAAGTCATCATTTACCCATCCAACGTCTCTCCATATCGGTTCCCATTTGGAAATCTACCGCTTACCATGCGTCTCCATCATTTTTGACCCAAGAAGAAAAGTTCAAACCCCCATCGGCAAGCTAACTGCGACGACGTGTGCCCTGCCCATTCAGCCGGCAATAGATGAATGGAAGCTTCTTCGTTACTTTGTGTTCACCCACTTGGCCGACCGTCGTCGTCATCAGCTCCGACGAACTGCCACTCGGTTTCTCCCCGTTGAATAATGCATGGCAGCAGTGTAGCCGTATCATTTCTTCGGCTGTCATAATCATAGGTTTGTCACGTCCGTGGCCTTACATGACATTTTTCTGTGGCCTTTCTCCGAAAGAATGGAATCGAGGGGAAACGGAGCTGAACGGTGAGGGAAATCCATAAAAAAGGAAAGTGCTTCTATTTACGAGAAGATCATCATAAATCATTCTTCGGAGTTTGTTTTTCGAGTGGAAAACACACATCGTGGAATGTATGATAACGGGATTTTGGGTTCTGGGGTGCAATTCAAGATAACATATTGATGGTTGGGCCAAATTTATCGAGTTAGAGGTCGAAGAGGTCTCGCTTTGTGTGAACGATCCATAGAAATTTGTCAATTATTTTTGAAAGAAATAAGAAGCTATGGAAAGAAGTCCACATAGGGCTATGAACACCATAAATCTTTCAAACCAGTCCGAAACGTATCCCCCTGGGACAGAGTTCTGGCTTCGACACCCGTCTGAAAATAAATCGTTCTAAAGCTGCTTTCACATGGTAAAACATGTAATTCTATCGTCAGCTTTGAGTGCTCATCGCACCATACAACGCATATCATTATTTCGGCTTATACGTCTTAACTCCTTCTCCGCAAGTGACGACATTCGTTTCGCTAATATGCATCGCTGCTCGCAGATATGCTCGTTCTCACCCTTATTTGAATGAGTCCTGTGCATCAATGTAGAAATTTCCAGGTTTGCTTGGTAGCATGGCAATGCAAATATGTAGTTTTCTTTTTCTTTTTGGCTACGTCCTAACTGGGACAGAGCCTGCTTCTTAGCTTAGTGTTCTTTTGAGCACTTCCACAGTTATTAACCAATTATTGCCAATTTGGTCATTTTCGCATTCGTATATCGTGTAGCAGATACGACGATACTCTATGCCCAGGGAAGTCAAGGAAATTTCCATTACGAAAAGATCCTGGACCGACCGGGAATCGAACCCAGACACCTTCAGCATGGCTTTGCTAAGTAGCCGCGGGTTCTAACCACTCGGCTAAGGAAGGCCTAAACGCAAATATGTAGTTTTCTTTTTCTTTCTGGCGTGTTCACAGCTTAGTGAGCCCTTCCACAGTTGTTCCCTAAGAGCTTTATTTGTAGTTTGAAAAAATTTTGTACATCGTTTGACCTTCGAAAAATCTTTCAATGATTCCTCTAGGCGTTGTTTTCTGCAATTTCTCAAGAATTTTCTACAAGAATTTTAATGTTAATGTCTTTAAAATGTTCGTCTAGCATTACGTGAAAAATTTACCTAGACGTTGCTTCAGGGATAATTGCAATAATTCTTCCAGATTAGGGTATCATCGATGAATGTATCAAAAAATCTTATCAATGACTCGATTCGCAATATCTCCAGGAACTACGCTAGGGATTCCTTCACTTTTTTTTCAGTGATTCCAAGGATGTTTTCAGAGACTTCACAAGGAATTGCTGACAATATTTCAACAGGGATACATCCTGCAAGTTCTCTCACTGATACCGAAATTAATTCCTCTATTAACATTTTTCTAGAATTCCTTCAGTAAGATTTTTTCCCCCATAAATATTTCCTGATAATCCACTAAGAATTCGTCCTCAGAAGAACTCAAGTTTATGAATCTATGACATTTGGTCGAATGATGATTAGTCGAAAGTACGTTTTGTCAAATGAACATTTTGTCGAATGAACATTTGGTCGAAAAGAATTTAATTGTTTAAAGAAGCATATGACACTTGGTAGAAAGGACATTAACTCGGAAATTATTTTCGGATTATCGTACAGAGAGATATTTTGATATTAATATACAGTGATTGGCTCATTAAAAAAGGGGAGTGCATATATGGTATGAGGACCGTGTTTACATAAAATTACATCCGGACCAAAATCGAGTTAAGGAATGTTCACCGGATGAACATTGAGTGGATGAATGCGAGGCGAAAACGTTCATTTTTTGTAAATACGGCCCGCAGTAAAGGTTTTCTTCCCGCTGGAAGTTGCAGAGTGACGTCATCGTAGATTAGTTCATACCAGGCGTTACGCTGCCTACGGTTCACACACTGCTTGAATGTTTTTGTCTCTTCACTATGATCGTTTTCAGGCAGCCATCCCTACACTCAGAAATAAAAATAGTCACAGAATTACTAAAGTTCATGCATTATTGACTATATTCTATTTGCCTCTCTTTCATTCTGCTGTGCATTTTCACACTGACTGTCATTTCGACTGGGTTGAAGCTTAGCGATGCTTCAACCCAGGTGAATTGACAATCAGGAATAAAATTTTCTTGCAGGATGAAAGAGAGGCAGATACAAAATAGTGATAAATTACTAAAGTTTAGTCATTCTGTGACTACCCGTGTTTCTGAGTGTAGGTGAATGATTGAAAAAATGTTAAATAATTCAATCGCTAATATTTCGCTTGTGTCTTCAATTAATTGAAATCTATTAGTACTAAGGGATGGTACACAAATTATGTCACGCTAAATTTCATTTCTTTTAGCGTGAAGCCTTAGTAAGCGGATTCTGTTTTCGCGTCTCCGGAGTGAAATGTTTTCGGAATGGGTTTTTCGCATCGCCGGAGTGAAATTTGTAGTTTTTTTTTCGATTTGACAATTTGTTGGTCAGTGTGCTTCGTGAAGCCGAAGCAAACGAATTCGGTTTTCGTGTCTCCGGAGTGAAATGTTTTCGGATTGATTCCTTGCTTAGCGCTTGAACGAGTCGGTCGACAGGATCCCGGTCTCATCGTACGGCACTTTTTGCAGAGTTCATTTAGGCCTTTTTCCCCACCGCCCGCGTGGGTTTTTGGTTTAATTAGTGAGTTAAACAAGTTTCAGTTTTGTGCAAAGTGAGTGCTTAGACGATTGCGCTTTGCGAAGGAAGCGAACTAGTGAAACTAGTATCGTTCCACCGCAATAAAATCATCGCCCATCATCAATTATCGGTGATTGATTTTTCTCCCGCACCGAGAACAACAACAAGGCAGAAGGCCGACCCGGTCGGTCTACTACCTACGGCGCGTGGACGTTCTCCTGCTGTAGAACGGATAAGTATACATTATCTATTGAATTGCTTTCGCATCTCCGAACAACAGTGTTGAGTTCAAGGTTGTTTTTCGCTTCTCCTCTGTCTCTCTCCCGGTGCTATTTTGCCCGTATAGGGGAGTTGGGTACAAAATAGCCCACTGATTGGTTATTTTTTTTTTTTTCTTTTTTTTTTTTGTGAATTTGATTTACCCATTTAGGGGAGGTGTGTACAAAATAGTCCACTGATTAATAATTTTTTTTACACATATTTTTTTTTTTTTTGTTTTTGTTTTTTTTTTTTATTATTTTTTTTTTCTTCATTTGGTTGCGGTTAAGCTTTTTTCCGCATGGATGAATCGGATGGAGGCGATACGCCTCCTAGAGATCTCGTTGCTCGAACGCGGTTCTATCAACCGTCTTCGGCTGGGCCTTGGGTTGTCTATTTCCGGCGCAAAAAGAAGATTTTGAACGTGCTCTCGATTTCTCGGGAGCTGACGCGTAAATATCCTGGGACCGTTATTCACCAAGTGAAAGAATCCAAGTTGCGTGTAACTGCACCTAGTTACAAAGCAGCGAATGAAATTGCTCAGCATGAGGCTTTTACTGTGGAATATTGCGTCTATGTGCCGGCACGAGAAGTCGAGGTGGAAGGGAAAATTATCGACGCGAGTCTAACATGCGAAGACATTAAGACTGGCAAAGGCGTCTTTGAGAACCGGTCCATTCCTGATGTGGCTATACTGGATTGTAAACAATTACAATCAGTTTCCATGGAAGGAAATAAGAAAGTGTTTTCGCCGTCAGCCTCGTTTCGAGTGACTTTCCCCGGTTCCGTCCTCCCGAAATTTGTTTGTATTGACAGTGCTTTTTACCCAGTGCGTCTTTACGTGCCGAAGGTATTCAATTGTACCAACTGCAAGCAGCTTGGCCACAGTGCTAGCTATTGCGACAACAAGCCCCGTTGTGGCAAATGCAACCAAGCTCACTTGGAAGATGCTTGCACACAGGAAGCCGAAAAATGTAGCTACTGTCGCGAGGAACTTCATGACCTGCAGAAATGCCCGGCTTATAAAAGACGCATTCGAAATGAGAGTCGCTCAATTGTGAAGCGCTCCAAGAAGACATACGCGGAAATGGTAAAATCTTTAAATCCGTCCGCAAAAGAGTCTTCATCAGCCATCCCAGTTGGTAACTCTTTTCAAGAGTTGTCTTCCGATGAAGCGAACGACGACGAAACCGATGGGGGAGATTCTTCGGAGGTACACGCACCCGGTAAACGAAAGTCTCAATCTTCTCCGGGACTGCGCCGAAAGGTAATGAAATCTTCCCTCAAAAGTTTGCCTAATTCAAAAGGAGGTGGGGCAAATTTGAAATTGCCGAAGAAACAGGTCTTTGAAGCTTCCGTTCCGTGTTGCAGCAAAGATCTGCCGCCCCCGCCTCCACCGATTAAATATACTTCAAAAAGAAGCTCTAGACAAGATAGCAAGAAAAAAGCTACTGAAGTCCCTCGCTCTTCCTCGAAAACCCCCGGGGCCAAGCGAGGACTGATAACTTTTACGGCCCTTGTGGATCGCATATGCAATGCCCTCGGAGTTTCAGACTCATTCAGAGGCATACTCGACCTTTTTCTCCCCGCAATAGAAGAGTATCTCAGGGAATTGACTATTTCGTGGCCCCTCCTTGCTTCGATCATATCTTTCGATGGATAATTCATCGAGTGAGGTACAAGATATGATCACTGTGCTACAGTGGAACTGTCATAGTCTAACACCTAAATTAGACACATTTAAGTTTTTGCTTCACAACTCCGATTGTGATATATTTGCACTCTGTGAAACATGGCTTTCTTCTGAAGATGATCTTAACTTCTACGATTTTAACATTATACGCCAGGATCGAGATGATAATTACGGGGGTGTGCTTTTAGGGATCAAAAAGTGCCACTCATTCTACAGAATCCCCATCCCGACTCATCCAGGCATAGAAATCGTTGCTTGCCAAATAAGCGTAAAGGGTAAAGACCTTTGCGTAGCTTCTGTTTATATTCCTCCAAGAGTTTCAATAAACCGCCGTCATCTCTGGAATGCAGTCTCCATGCTCTCATCTCCAGTTTTAATACTGGGTGATATGAACTCACATGGTACTGGATGGGGCGAATCTTATGACGATTATAGAGCGGCTATTTTCTATGACTTATGCGACGATTTCAACTTGAACATTTTGAACACAGGTGAAGTGACACGTATTTCATCCGATGGCAAAGAAAGCCGCCTTGACCTGTCTTTGGGATCAAGTTCACTATCATTCGATTGCATGTGGAAGGTGATCGATGACCCCCATGGTAGTGATCACTTGCCCATAATAACTTCTATCAGAAATAATTTTGAAAGGTCAGAACAGTCAATTCAGGTTCCTTTTGACCTCACTAGGAATATCGATTGGCAAAAATTTGCATCAGCGGTAACCTTTGGTATCGAATCATTCAACACTCTCCCACCGTTGGATGAGTATCGATTCCTAACAGAATTGATTTATAAAAGTGCATTAGAATCCCAAAAGCAACGAGTTCCAAGTGCATCCTTCAAAAGACGACCAGCCACACCTGGTTGGGATGATGAATGCACTCAGTTGTATCGAGAAAAATCCAATGCCTTTAAAGCTTTTCGTAGATATGGTACCTCAGAACTTTATTTAGAGTACTCGAAGCTCGAAAAAAGACTGAAGAATCTTATTAAAGCGAAGAAGCGTAGCTATTGGCGACGTTTCATCGATGGCCTCTCACGAGAAACTTCAATGACGACGCTTTGGAGAGTGGCTCGCAACATGCGAAACCGCTCATCCTCAAATGAGAGTGACGAATACTCCAATCGTTGGATATTCAACTTCGCGAAAAAGGTCTGTCCAGACTCAGTTCCAGCTCAACCGCCATCCTGGGAAACCCAGAGAGACGATGCGTTGGACAGACCATTCACTATGCTGGAATTTTCTATGGCTCTTCTTTCATCAAACAACTCCTCTCCGGGACGCGATATGATTAAGTTCAATCTTCTTAAAAATCTCCCTGATATCGCTAAAAGACGGTTGCTTGACCTGTTCAACTTATTCATGGAGCACAACATTGTTCCACCTGAATGGAGACAGGTCAAAGTAATAGCTATTCAAAAGCCTGGGAAACCAGCGTCTGATCATAATTCGTACCGCCCGATCGCTATGTTATCATGTTTAAGGAAATTGTTAGAAAAAATGATCCTATCCCGACTCGATCACTGGGTCGAATCAAACAACATGCTTTCCAGTACACAATTTGGCTTTCGCAAGGGCAAAGGAACAAACGATTGTCTAGCGTTGCTTTCATCAGATATTCAACTAGCCCTTGCGGACAAGGAGCAATTGGCTTCGGTTTTCTTGGATATTAAGGGCGCTTTTGATTCAGTTTCCATAGAAATATTGTCAGAAAGCCTGCACAATAGTGGATTACCTGGAATATTGAATAATTTCTTGTACAATCTGTTGTCAGAAAAACACATGAGCTTCACTCTCGGTCAACTGACAACTTCCAGAATTAGCTATATGGGCCTTCCCCAAGGCTCATGTCTGAGTCCCTTGCTTTATAATTTTTATGTTAAAGATATTGACAACTGTTTGGAAGAACCATGCACGCTAAGACAACTTGCAGATGATGCTGTGGTTTCTATGAAGGGCCCACGAGCGGAAATCTTGCAAAGACCATTGCAAAATTCCCTTGATAATCTATCCACTTGGGCTAGAAATTTAGGGATCGAGTTTGCTCCGCAAAAAACTCAACTGGTCGTATTTTCAAGGAAGCGGAATCCTGCCCAACTAAAGCTTAAGCTTTTGGGAACAGACATCGACCAGTCTTTGACTTCAAAATACCTTGGGGTCTGGTTTGATTCAAAAGGCACTTGGCGAACTCATATTAGGTATTTAACGGAAAAATGCCAACAAAGGATCAATTTTCTACGAACAATTACCGGAACATGGTGGGGTGCTCACCCGGAAGACCTCATAAAACTCTATAAAACAACCATTCTCTCTGTTCTAGAGTATGGCTCTTTCTGTTTTCTCTCAGCAGCAAACTGCCACTTGATTAAATTGGAACGAATTCAATATCGTTGTTTGCGTATTGCCTTAGGGTGTATGCACTCGACACATAATGCGAGCCTAGAGGTTCTGGCAGGGGTTTTACCGCTACAAAACCGATTCTGGGAGCTCTCGCTAAGAATACTTATTAAGTGTGGAGTGAGCAACGCACTCGTCATCGAAAACTTCGAAGAATTGCTCAAACTGAACACTCAGTCAAAATTCATGAGAGTTTATCTCTACTACATGTCATCTGACATTAGCCTTCCATGTTATAACCCTCCACGTGTACGCTTCACCAATGACAGTTCCTCTGTTGAATATGATCTGTCCATGAAACAAGCTATTCATGGAATTCCAGATCAACTTCGATGTATAACTATTCCACGTATTTTCAACGCAAAGTTCCAGAATGTCGATTCCTACAGGAGATATTTCACTGACGGGTCACGTATAAATGGATCCACTGGCTTCGGTGTCTTCAATGAAAACTCTTCCGCCTTCCGAAAACTTCAGGAACCTTGCACGGTTTATGTTGCTGAGCTGGCAGCAATCAACTTCGCTTTGGGGATGATCTCTAACATGCCCGCAGACCACTTCTTCATCTTCTCGGATAGTCTCAGTTCTATTGAGGCACTCCGATCGATGAAACCTGTAAAGCATGCATCTTACTTTCTTACAAAAATAAGAGAGCAGATGTGTGCACTGGTCGAAAGATCATATAAGATTACCTTTGTATGGGTCCCCTCACATTGCTTAATTTATGGCAATGAGAAGGCGGACTCTCTCGCAAAGGTGGGCGCTGAGGAAGGTGAGATATATGATAGAAGAATTTCACACGATGAATTGTTTCATTTAGTACGTCAAAGTTCTCTTCACGGTTGGCAAAGCGACTGGCTAAATGACCAACTGGGACGGTGGTTACATTCCATAATCCCTAGAGTTTCCTTGCGAGCGTGGTGGAAAGGTTGGGATGTAAGTCGAGATTTCATTCGCGTGATGTCAAGACTTATGTCCAACCATTACTCGCTAGACGCACATTTGCACAGGATCAACCTCGCGCTGAGCAATATATGTAATAGGTGTGGTTCCGGTTATGATGACATCGATCACGTAGTTTGGCAGTGCCCGGATATGGACGCCTCCAGAGCACAACTTATGGATACCCTTGTGGCCCGAGGTAGACAACCCTATGTTTCAGTTAGAGATGTGTTGGGCTCCCGCGATCTCGTCTACATGTTGTCGATTTACGATTATCTTCGCTTGTGTTGTATAAAAGTTTAATTCTCTTGTGTTCTCTTCCCCAGTTTTTTTTTTTCTCTCTGTGTTATGTCCCATTTGTGTTGGATTGATGTTCCTGGCCATCCGGCAATCGAAAACCCACATGAAGTTGGTATACGCCATGATACGACAAACGAGCAACCATGAAATACCACCCGGATGTGCTGCAAAGAACCCTGTAACCCAATCCCAACCTAGCCCTTCCTAAAAATATTTGTGACCACTAACCTCGAGTTGCCACGAGTACCCTGGCTCCAACCCGGACTAAACTTGGTACTTAAGAAGTTAAACAATTGTAAAAAAGTACAAAAATGAATCTCGGCTCCGTAAAGCGTTAAACGCGATAGAGCCTTAAATAAATGAATTGGTAAAAAAAAAAAAAAAAAAAAAATGTTTTCGGATTTGTTTTCTCGTGACGCTGGGGTGAAATGTGTTTTTTACCCGGTTCCACACCTTACTGGGCAGTGGGTAAAGTAAATTCGTTGATGCCGAGAATATGACTTCAGTCAAGGATGCATTAGCAAATGGTGAGCTCGTTCCATACTTGTGCATCACAAGTTGTGATAACACACATTTGTATCGTGGCAATTTTACGTTTATTTAATCGCTAAACAAACTATGGACAGTTCGTCATCAAAAGTGTCGGCATAAGCCCTTATTCTTGATGTATAAATTTTTGAGATTAACGAATATGTATTTTATTTCGCAATTTCCGAAAAATAAGCTTTGAATAGTTCGACATTAAACTTGTCGACGCATTGATAGATAACTTTCAAATAGAGGCTACATGAATCGCATCACTTACCAAGGTGAATCCTGATCATGTAGTTTTTGAACCCTCCCACTAACAAAACTCCTTCCTGTGGAACCATGGAAATGCAGAGGTGATCTCGGTCTCTAGTGGCAATAGACGTCACACTAATATTCCTTCCTTTCCCCGATGACCGTAAGGACGTGGCCGGCACCGATATTGACATTACTAAATTTGGAGTCCTTAAAATTATACATTGTTTAGGGGCCCAGATAGCCGTAGCGGTAAACGTGCAGCTATTCAGCATGACCATGCTGAGGGTCGTGGGTTCGAATCTCGCTGGTCGAGGATCTTTTCGGGTTGAAAGTTTTCTCGACTTCCCAGGGCATAGAGTATCTTCGTACCTGCCACACGATATACACATGCAAAAATGGTCATTCGGCAAAGAAAGCTCTCAGTTAATAACTGTGGAAGTGCTCATAAGAACACTAATCTGAGAAGCAGGCTTTGTCCCAGTTGGGACGTAACGCCAAAAAAAAGAGAAAAAAAAGAAAACAGAAAATTATACAAAGAAGATATGTGTTCAATTTTATGCCGCCTTTACCGAGCAAAAAGTCAAAACCCCGAAAACCGGAAAAATCGTGTTACCGCTGTGCTCGAGTCTTTTCGCATTCGGGGTTGAATTAACGTTGCAAAGAAGAACAGTTACAGTTTTGAAGAGCCGTGACATTTTTTGTTTTGAACGGTCATGGTTTGCTTAGGATTTTATTGGTCGTGTAGAAACATGTGAATGTAGAGGTGGTAAATGTTTGCTACAGTACATTTTTCATCCCTGTGATAGAGTGCAAGAAGCTTATGTGTACTGGTGAAATTTCTTGAACAAACTTAAGGCCTTCAATACGCGACTCCCTCACAAAATCGACTGACCCCTTGCATTGTTAACGTTACTTGATGTCATTTTTCTCATTCAGGCTTATTCTACTAGTCAGATGAATCGCGACATGCTGATAACAAATGGAAACAAGTCAACTTTTGTCACTCTTCTCACGTCACACTATACACAGGATGAATATTCTTCTCTTGTTTGATTAATTATCAACTTATCATCAATCGAAGTTATCTACACCGTCATCAAAGCCAACGATCAATTGTTATCATTTAAACAAAATTTAAATGAGTGGCCGTTCCAGACGACCGAAGCCGGTTCCGCCAGGGCCCCTTTGGGGGCATTTCCGTTTGTTATACAAAACATACCGTGCGATGTCTCAATCTTCATGAATTCGGGGGAACATGTCAGTAAAAGAAGAAAAAACTCGGTACGAACAGATGTGGCCACTCGAGAGCTCCTGGCACGGGTTTCACGAAAGCCTTTTTGAGGACAATTCCGTTTTATGTCCAATCCATACCGTGCAACATCTCAATCTTCGTGAATTCGAAATAACATGCCAAAAAATGAAGAATAAACTAAATATCCATAGATTTGACCACTCTAGGGCACCAAGTTCCACGAGAGCCTCTTTGGGGACATTTCTATTTGTTTCAAAACATACTGTGCGACGTCTCAATCTTTATGAATTCGAGAGAACATGTCAATAAATGAAAAATCAACTTAATATCAACTGATATGGCCACTCCAGATCAGGTTCCGCCAGGGCCTCACTGGCGTTTTATGTCTAAAACAAGCCGCTTTACGTCTCAATCGTCGTGAATTCTACAGAACATGTCCATAAATGAAAATTAGGCACTTTGTAAACAGATATTGCCACTCCTGAACAAATCGCACAGGTACCAGAAGGGCCAATTTTGCGACATTTCCGATTTATGAAGGGTTGGTTGGTTGGTTTGACTTTATTAACGAGATTATTAGCCCTGGGCTAGTTCATCTCGGGACCAACGGCTTTACTTCCCTTCCGAAGGAAGTCGTCACTATAACTTTTTACGTCATAAGTGACTATGTCGGGAATGGGATTCGATCCCAGGTCCTCGGCGTGAGAGGCGAGGGTTATTTATGAAGGGGCCTTCCTTAGCCGAGTGGTTAGAGTCCGCGGCTACAAAGCAAAGCCATGCTGATGGTTGGTCCAGGATCTTTTCGTAATGTAAATTTTCTTGACTTCCCTGGACATAAAGTATGATCGTACTTGCCACACACTAAACACGGTGATCCCCTGGCCGTTATTATCATAAAAAAAATCTCCATTACCAGTAGTTTTCTATAGTTAAAGCAGTATAGCAAAATTAAAAAAAAATCGTATGGTCCGTTTTGAAGTTACACTCTTTTGATTTTATTAGTCCACAAATTCAAAGGAAATCTGAGATATTTTTTATCGGCCGTGATTATCAGAAGTAATTAACCACCAATATTTGATTAAAAATAGGTGTTTTTGGTTGTTTGTAACCTCTGGGTGGAATTTTGAATAAGAAATTTTGAGTTATGCCCTTTATGAAGTGTAACAATTAAAATCATTGATTTTAAATATATTAATTAGACATTCTAATACCGGTAGGCATGTTCAAATGTTTTCAGTGACATATAGCACTTACATGCCGTAAACTTCTACAATTGGCTGATTTTTCATTGACTCAAGCGATATAAGGCATTACGGAGCCAATTTGGTAATGTTTTTATCTGTCATAAAATATTGTTATAACCCAACTAGTTGCCCCTTGGCTGTTCTGGCTAACTTTGTACTGCCCCAGAACACTTGTTGAGTAATGCACTATTGGCCAAACTATGGCACTCTAGACCACTATCAATACTTTTGTGATCATTTATAGCATACATTACAACATTTAGATTTTACACAAATCTATAATTTCACCTGTGGCTTTCCCGGTCTTTACGATCTCATAAACATGTAAGAGTACTGGATAAATACGATAGTGAAATAATTGTATAAATCAATAAACCCACTTTCAATCCAACTCAAGAAGAGTAAGCCTCAATACATGAAAAACGTTTAAGAAAAGTAATAAATATTCGGTATTGTTTGGATTCATTGATTTTAAAATCGTTATACCTGCAGAGCTTGTATGTCTTCCTTAAAAATCAAAACTCACATCAAACCTCTCTTAAAAAGATTCAACCCCATAACCCCGAATTTAATTTCCTCGAATGTCATTAATCCGAAAGTCACCACCCTGAACGCATCATTATGCTGAATGATATTGTCCAGAATTTGTAATTAACTTGAATGACATTGCTCCGTGATAATGGAATTCAAAGTAATGCCATTCTAGGTTCTGGAACTCAAGGTTAGAGTCTTCAGGTTTATGGTTTTCGGGGTAATGGAATTCAGAGGGGTATAATTTAAAAAATACTGAACTTCTAATTTTTGTTAATTGTTCGGTGGCCGTGTTGAACTTGTTAATCTTTGTACAGTAACAGGTTTTTAATCGTACACAAACTGATGATTTATCTGTAAACTTTCATATTTTTTATCGCAAACTGTGCCTATCGAGTAAGGACTAACTCGCTGATATGATCAGTGAAGATAAACGAAAATAATTCATACTTTGCTAAAAAAAAACCGTTTCATAGGTGACAAAGACAAACATTTACATTTAAGCTCTGTAAGTAGTATGATTTAAAATTTCATTGAACAAAATAAAAATGTATGTTCTAAAATTTGGATCGCTGCTTCCTACATCGTTAATTTGATTTTATTCCATTCACTGCAATCCATAACCGAAAACTCTAATCCGAAAGTATTCTTTGACATCAATCAATCGTGAGTTGATTGCCTCCCCCAAACTATTATGTATTATAATGCCTAATTAATATATGAGAAATAAGTGTCTTCAATGGTAAAACCTCCAAACGGGCGTATAGAAAACGACTGGTGAGCACAGATTTGATGGAGATTTTTTTTCTGATAATAACGGTCTGGGGAGCACCTTATGATATACGAATGCAAAAATGGCAACTTTGGCAAAGAAACCACTCATTTAATAACTGTGGAAGGTCTCATAAGAACACTAAACTGAGACGCAGGTGCTGTCCCGGTTAGTACAAAGAACTGTATTGTAAAAGAACACTAAGCTGAGAAGCAGGCTTTGTCCCAGTGGGGATGTAATTCCAAGAAGATGAAATGAGAGGAGCCTTTCGAATGCCGCTAAAAGAAAATTTATATCGAACCAACTCTGTGAGTTACGGGCATCTAAAGATTTCATAATTTTCACCTGAATTAGCTTATAACTTCACAATCAAAAGATCTACAAACTTGTGATGTATAGCAAAAATATGTATCATTACTTTCTCTAAAACTTTTCTGAAGACCACATTTACGTAAAACTGAAAACAAAAAAGTTAGACTTATAAACCGATTTTTTGGGTCTACCCTAAGTGAAAACTTTCAGAATTAATTTACATAACTCAAATGAAGAGTTAGATCAAAAGTGTCTTCAACAAAGTTGTTCAAAATAACTTTTTCTAAAAGTTTGCAGATGAGCAAAGCTACAAATTTCATCAAACAAAGTTTGAGTCAAAATTTATACTTAAATATGGGCTCCTCTATATTTTTTTTTCTTATAAGATACAAAAATCTTTTATGAACAACTTCTCTGAAGACATCGAATGTATAAAATCAACGATAACCGAGAAAACACTTTTTTCCTGCAAATTTTTCGATTCGGACCATTGTGCATTGTTAATGGAAATCATAAGCACCATCGCACCATAAATCATCACTTCCTGTATCCGACCCGACAATTTTCAATTTTTCCATCTGTAATTACACCGCATATTACTTCCCAAGTTAGCAGGCACATCGCCCACTCACCATTCGTAATCGACAAAGACAGCTACCAAATTCACAAGCTTTTCATGTTCATACTAGGTAGGGGAACTGGGTGTAAAATGCGCCGTTGGAGTAAAACGCGCCACCCATGTTTTGAACGAACTACGTGCTTTGGGACGCTGTTTTTCACCCGAGATAATGGAAAATGTATTAAAATGCTTCTCTATATATATTTTAAAGTGTTTTCCTGGTAAAAATCGTAAAAAAAACTCGAAAAAACGTTTTTCGCTGTTTTTGTTTTAATTTTGTGTTTTTTTCTAGGCCATTTTTCAGGCCGATAAACAACAAAATGTTTGAAACTATCACCGAGAATCGACTTGTGCACTCCCATAGTTTGTATATCATGCAAAAAAGTGTTGAATCTATCCTTAAAGAGCGTATTGAAGGACTTAAACTTTAATCAACTCGTGGGGCAAAACGGCCACACCTATTTAATAACACCAAAATAGCCGTTTGATTTCAAATTCCAGCAAACGTAAAGCCAAGCTACGTAGTTACGTGCCAATTTGAACCTTACAAATGTACATTTTTCGAATCAGCATGTATAATCGAACAATAACATCTGATTAAACGCCCTTATGTATGCAACGTATTTGCAATCATGATTGCGCATGCGTGCGCGCGAACGACTAACGCCGAGATCAGGTGGCTCGTTTTACCCCGCAAAAAATAAAAATGCAGATAAGCAAGCATTTTATAAAAATTGATTTATTAACTCCTGAAAAAAGAAAATGGATAGCTGTTTCTACTATTTGATAGAAAACATGTTTGTCTATGAGATAATGAATGAAAAAAAAATTATAATAACGTTCTTCATAGTTAAAAACGCTTCCTTCCTTAGAAGGCGCATTTTACCCCCAGTTACCCTACATTCCGGTTGCCTGTGATGTCTTTTCTTTAGAACGAAAAAAATGCACTACCGAAACACGAAACCATTATTTAACACAGTCAAGCGCTCGCTTTCCCACAGCCACCCACCATGCTAGAAGCAACACGGAACCATTTTTCTTTCCATATCGTTCTGCCATTCTGCTGTCTCTGTCGGAACGGTATCTTTTGTCCATATTTTTTCCTCGTCCTTTTTGCAATCTGAGTTTGCCGGTACCCGGCTATGAAGTGTAAAAGATACTACTCAGGGTGTATCTGAATCGGTTTTTAATCAAAATGAAAATGGTCACAAACAAAAAGGTATGTGAATTGTAACATAAATATAACTAAAGTGTATAAAAAATTCTGAGATTTTATTATGAAATAATAAACAAATAAACAAAAAATATGTTTAAAAGGAATACAACACAGTGCGTTAGATTTGTTTCAATATTTTCTGTGGATAACGGCTTTAAACAGAATCATATCATAATATGATACGCATATCATATTTTGATTAAATTTTATTATTGTTTGTTATGCTCCTAGAGCAGGGATACTATATCTTTTGAACGGCGGGTGTGGACATTTTTTGTGTGATAACGGTTTCAGATACACCGTAACTTGTACGGAACCGTCCCAAAACCATGCATTGAGAACCGACGATGATGACAACCACTGTAACCAGACTGGTGCTCCTCCCATCAAGGGAAAATCCCGCCTCACTGTGATTCAGGTACCTACAAAATGGAAGGAAGCCCACGCCAGGAAATTCAATTTATTGAAAGTTGGACAAGAAGCAGCAACGCTATTTATAGATACTGGGCGCCCGTGAGAGAGGTCATGCGACACCGGGAAGAGACACTACTGGGTTTCCATATTTCCGCCGAACGAGACCTTATCCATGAATGAGTTAGCGGAAAAGTTATTTCAGCGGTGACATGCACCAGAACCCAGTGGAGTGTCAGAGAATAGAGGGTTTTAGTGTCTTTATTACTATAATTTATATCATAGAGATGCTTGACTGTGCACTACAGTCGATGTTTGGGGATCGCGTGACCAAACTGTTTCTATATCTGGAGTAATTTCAGGCAGAGCAAGCAATGAGACAGTTAGCAACTAAACTGGTAGCTGATAGCGAAGTGGACAGATTAGGGACAGCTTTATTTTATATAGGGTAGAAGTACCAATTATGGCTATAGTACCAATTATGGCAATAGTGGGAACAAAAAGAGTTTTTTCTTATTGTTTCACTAGACTATAATGGCTTATATTCACAGGAATGATTAAACTATTTGTTTTTGATGGTAACTAAACCTTGAAAGAACATTCGTGCAATAAGCTTCGAAAAATGAACATTTGAAAATTTTGCCTCACATATAGGTCACCTTCTTAGCAGTTGGCTATGGGACCTCCGTTACAAAATGTATGTTTTCATCCGGATAAACTGTTTCAACCGATGAATGTATGTTACCTAGTGAGAACAAATGAATAAATTTAGCTGGTATGCAATCAATTCTACTGTTTTAAGTTGGAAATCGTGTTATTTCCACTATGTCGATAACTGGTACAAAGAGTGTATGAGAGCCCAATTATGGCAATACTCTGGAGGCGGTTTGTTTACATATTTTGATCAGTAAAATAAAAGAAGTAAAGCTATTTTACGGGCGACTTCCACGACGGGTCGGTTCGGTAAGGCATTATTTTCATGTTTTGTACTCAATTACTAAGATTTTTCAATCACACGTTCGAAAACGTTCGCGAGCGGAAGATGCTAATTTCATGATAGAGAGGGGTTTTCAGCGACACTCGATTTTTGAATTTTTCCTCTTTTTTCGTTAAAAATTGGCACTGGAAAGGTAATGTGAGATCATTAATGCTGTTTTGTATCATAATTTGCATTTACACTACATTTTGACTTCTTTTTCGAAAATTAATTTTCTCTCATGAACCCATTGCAAAAAATTGATTTAACATTCATTTAACCCTAAATTTTTGGAAAATTTTATGAGCGATATCTTCATTACATATTAGCGTTGCATTATCATTCGCTCTTTATGGCGTTTGAGTTCATTTCGTGCAAATATTCGATAGTCCATAATTGGTACACTTTTATGTCGAATGCTAGGAACGCTATTGGCATAATTGGTACAAAGACAACGCTTTTTAAAATCCATTTTTAGAAGTTTAAAGTCAATTTAGTACTAAAACTGTTTAAATCAACAGATTCGCAAGGCTTTAAACTAGTAATTGACACCAACAAGTCATGCTTGCGTTTTAGAAACGCGGTTACAACTTGATTTTTATTTCTACTGTTGACATATTGCATCCATAATTGGTACACCTACCCTAGTATGTGGAGTACAATTAGCGTTTGAAAAGGTTAATATGGTTTGACATATAAAAATAGTACTAACCTTGTATGTACCTTGATGGCTACAGCCAGCGTAGAATCACGCCATTGCTGGGCATATTGTAGAACTCCACCTTCGTCGGTCTTGGGCGATACTTCTCCAGTTGCCCGAACTTTTTGGGTCGCCAGGTTCTCTTCTACTGCGTATAGTCAGCGTATTCGTGGTCTTCCATGAAGTCGCTGGACTCTAGCTGGTCCCCTGCTGAATATTATTTTCCAAATTCTTCCTTCCGTCATTCGCAGTAATAACCAGCCTACTGAAGTATGCCGTATTTACACGCTTAATACTATTTGCATCTTCATACACTGGATATAACTCGTGATTCATGGGTCTGCTAGTATTGTCCGCAGTTTTTCACACTCGAAAACACCGAAGGCTATCCGGTCTGCCTCTTTCAACGTTCGCGCTTCGTGCCCATAGAGAACCACCGGAAGAATCAATGTATTATACAGGACAAATTTGGTTTCGGTTTTTAAGTTACGGGACCTTAGCGGGTACGTAGTCCGTAAAAGGGCCTATTTGCAGCCGCAAAACATCTTTTCACTTCACGGGAAACGTTATTGTTACGTATCACAACTATTCCAACATAACAAACTATTCAAAAACTTCGTACATATCCAAAACACTGCCTCAGCACCAACACCACTAGGCCTACCTTTATCTCTACCTGCAACCATGTACTGGGTTTTGGTAGAATTAATGGTCATGCATATCCGTTGTCTTCCGCTTTAGAGGCACGAAGGCCTCTTCTACTGACCTGCGATCGATTCCAATAAGGTCGATATCGGCTGCAAAGCCAAATAGCATGTTTTACCGTGTGGTGATAGTACTTCAGGCAAAAAAGTAGTTATAGCAAACTTTCTTCTTCAACATATAATATACACTTTGAAGGCTCCCATTCCTTATTCAATTTCAAAGGGCACCGCCTTGGAGATTACTGCATAAAATCTAAAATTAGCGTGCTTGACATTATAGACTTATTTTGTCCAGTGTCAACGTCAGTGGTGAACTGAATGCGAGCCAAAACTGAACGGAGCAAGTTCAAATTTTGCTCGAGAACGCAGTAGACAGTGAACTCCCGAGCCGGAGCCCACTGCTGCTCTCGAACGCCCCGTTCAGATCGCAATGCACTACAATGGTAATGAAAGCATAGATTTAAGGTTTTTACCAGGAAAAGGTTTCCTGAATCAATACTAAAACCAATTTAGTTATAAACAAACATATTATGTCTTGCTTTGAGCATCTTTTAAACAACTTTAGCACTGTAAGATGACATGAATTCTATCAGAACAATCTGCGTTCAATTTTCTGCTCACTAGAGTTTAAATTTTTGAACTGAACAATGAACAAGCCTACTTGATCACTCCGTTCAACAAATTGAACTATGAGATGAACCAGCCCAGGGCTGAAAATCTCAATAATAAAGAAAAAAAAAAAACAAATTGAACTGGAACGTGAACTGAACGCGTTCAAATGCATCACTGATCAACGTAAATGGTTATGAATATGAGAGGAGTCGTACATGATGACCCTCACAAAAACGCGTGACGTTAAATTTAAGAATGAGAAATCATTATAAAAATCCTCCATTGTTTCCACAAAATATGGATTTATCTTATATTAATACGCATCTTTGCCTTGAGCTGTGCGTGTACAAACTGTTACTGGTAATCTTTGTTGGACACCGTCTTGCGGAAAAAAGCTCTTAGAAGTTCCTTCTCTAACCATAGTTTCTATTACGAACAAATAGAAGGGTGAACCTCTGAATTCAATGTTCCTTTTCAAGAAATTAGGTTTTGAAACTATTACTAAATATGTCAGAAATTAAAAGAAGAGCATTTCTTCATAATGCTCACATTTTTTCATAGATGAAATAGATGACTTTGACAACTCCATCGAAGTGATCAAACTATCCAAACAACAAATGCCGAATTTGCTGTTTTTCTGTACGAGATCATGAATTCCATTAGAGGAATCTCAAGCGTCAGAAACCCTTCCCAAGTAGTATCTATCAAAAGGGTCCGTCCATAAACAACGTGGTCATTTTTTCTGACTTTTCAGACCCTCTCTCCCCTTGTGGCTCCGCACGGTTTTGGTCAATACCCCCTCACCTATGAACACGTGGTTTTTTATTAATAAACCATAAATTTGAAAACACAAATCATAAAACAATACGTACTGCTACTTCCAATCAACACTACCACCAGATTGCACTATTCCAATGAATCAGGTCTCGTCTAGCCATTAGATTACTGGATTTTTTTCAGCATAATTAGCAAAGGATTTCTCAAATAATTCTTTTTGAAATTTGACCTGAAATACTTCAAGCAATTCTGCTACAGCGTTTTTTTTTAAATTTATTCAATTTTTACCTAATTGGTTTCAAGCTTGGTTTCTATATAGTTTGGCCTTCCGGAAGGAATATTATGAAACTCTGAGCTACTTTCTGAATTGGTGAATTCTAGCAGAATATTTAGACAAATTGAGACTGCGATAAGGAAAACACTACTTATATTATTTCAGAATTATTGATAGAAGCACAGGACTCAGATTATCAAACAAAATAAGACCGTTGAGGGGCTACCTGGAAATCCTAAAATTGTTTCAGAACTGAGAAATCTATGGATAATTTTTTAACCCCTCTACCAGCAGCATAATTTTTTTACCACTGAAAAATATTCAAATCTAGATAACTTTTTCGTTTCTCGATATTTTTGACCATATTTTCTCAAGTTAAAAAAACTCTTCTTTTATGAGAATCGGCGTCGGTATTGATAATCATGAGATATTCCGGTATCCCTTGGGGAACCGACATACAAAATTTCTTTGGTAGCCATTTTATTTTTAGTCGATTTATCAAAAACCTAAAACAACGTCAGGTTATAAGAAGCTACTCTGAAAAATCATAGAAATTGGTTGAGATGTCTCCAAGAATTCATAAAATAACAAAATGAGTTTTCACTATCCTATTACGACCAGAATGGTGCCACAAAAATAAATGCGCATTTGTTAAAAACGGTTGCACCAAACCGCTTCATTTTTTCACAACAGATTCATGTCAAAGTATTGGTTCGATAAGCGATTAATCAAACATGAGAAAAAAAATCTGTAGCCTGAGATATTTACGTGGGTTATGGCTAAGGGCCCAGATAGTCGTAGCGGTAAACGCGCAGATATTCAGCATGAACATGCTGATGAGGGTCGTGGGTTCGAATCCCGCTGGTCGAGGATCTTTTCGTAATGGGAATTTTCTCGATTCCCAGGGCATAGAGTATCTTCGTACCTGCCACACGATATACACATGCAAAAATGGTCAATCGGTAGAGAAAGCTCTCAGTTAATAACTGTGGAAGTGCGCATAAGAACATTAATCTGAGAAGCAAGCTTAGTGCCAGTTAAGATGTAACGCCAGGAAGAAGGAGATGGCAGAGCGCCAGTCTCCCAATGAATTTCGGAATATCTTCGGATCCAGATGACCAATGATCAAAATTAACGCAGATTTTTAAAGTAGAAGTAGAAGTAAAGTAGAAATAGAAAAATATTGGAAAACAAAAAAGTTATCACGATTTCAATATCTTCTTGTTGTTAACCCGTATAGGCCTGAGCGAAAGCAAAAATACTGAAACTCTCACCGCTCAGCGAATTAATAACGGATTCAAATGATTTTTTGTCAGTTCACTGGGCCACATATCTTGTTTCTAGAAGTGGCCAGAGGAACTCAGAAATATTCCTGTGGCCGGAGTTATTCTGGAGGGTTACTGGGTCAAGTCGGGTAAAAAAGGGCAGATCTTTAAGATCTGATATTCAACATTATAAATGAAGAGTTATGCCCTGTTTAAAATATACCGGATGTGCCCATTCGGTCGTAATGCCCGGAAGAACCGCCTATAGATTTGTTGGATACTAAACCGTTTGAATTCTCGAAAAGTAGAAATCATACATAATTGGGCACTAAAATGCGTTTTCATAAGCTTGGCACAGATATTCAGATACAAATTGGCCACTTTATCGCAAGTTTGAGGCGTCCTGGGACCCGAAAATGGTCATCAGTAGGATTAATCAAATGCAAAACTCATAGTTATCCAATTCAATCGTTTCTCAAGAGGTTAACACTGATGCAATTTTCTTAAAATTCCGTCATGTAGTGGCCACATTATAGCCGATTCCGGAAATTATCTTTGACTTGAAATTTGCCTAGCTTCAGGGGCACAAACGCACAGTACCCTTCTATTTTTTCAGTATTTTTACAGTAAAGAACTTGTGTTCTAAAAGGTGCAATAAAATAATATGCAGCAAGGTTTATTCCTAGGTAATGTGGTCGGTTTTGTAGTGCATTGACGAGAAATTTTATTCGAAGAGCTAGGGGAGTAGTAAGTATAGGAAAATATTATGAACTTGCGATCAGTGTTCGATTCTCGATTATGTTTTTGCTTTCCTTTTTTTCTCTTAGGTATTTTGCAGCAAGTAAGCTATTCTCTTATAACATAAATAAGTTGCAAACAGGCTCTGCCTCTTGCGCTTTTTATGCGTTGCTAAGCAGAACGATTTTTTTGCCTAGTCTGTAGAGCCTTTTAAAGGGGCAGAATCCGTCATTGATTTCGGAATTTTCAAAAGCAGTTTTTTCGTTCAAAACGAAGAAAATTTACAGGAAAATATGTTTACTGTATTCTATTCTCCAACCGAAACACAGTGAACACATTTTCATCGACAATTTTTTTAGTATTGAACAGAAAAACTGCTTTAGAAGTTTCGATGATGACGATGATTACGATGACGAAGCGTTGATCGTTAAACATAATGTACATTTGTTAGGAATACTCGGTGTGGTAGTTAGTCATATGATGAAATTTTTTGTCATTGAAAATTTAAGCGCCAAATATCGTGCATGGTGCATTTTCCTAAGCAATTTCAACGACAAAATTTTATTTGATGAGTGCACTCCAGGGTATTTTTTAAATCAATTGTTTTGTTCTTATTTTTTCTAGTCAGCTTTATCTATAGCTAAAGGCTTCTCAACAGGTGGTCCGCGGACCCCTAAGGGGCCGTGATGAGTTCTCAGGGGGGGCGCGAAGCCATGTTTAATCTTGCAAATATTTTAAACCGTTACCATATTATTTCTTTCTCTTATTTGCATTCGTTCAAATTCTATCCAGTGTGATCTACAAAATAAAAAAAAATGGTTCATTATTTGGTCGGTGTTCAGACAGATTGGACTAGGTGATTTTTCGGGCATGTAGAGAAATTTTAAGGATCCCATTGGTTTCAATTTTGTCGATGCAAAATAAATAATTTGCATTATTACAGTAAATTTTGCAATAATATTTTATCATTTTCAATGTTTTGCGTACGTTTTCCTAAAACCGACAGAAAACACTTAGTCCTGTTTGTCTGAACACCGACCATTTGTAAACCTAATTTTAACAGCATCCTGGCAAGATTCTCTTAGAAACCCATTATCAAACTACTTAAAATACTTAATGCAGAGCCTCCAGACTTCATGTTTTCTGGTTAAATGCTTAGGAGATATATCGATGAAATATTCATCTAATTCCTAGGAATATACTTGACTAAATGGAAAGGGTTTTAAAGCAATTGAGCTCATATTTGGCCAAAATATGCGTTGTTTTGAAGTGCTTCTTGTTGCAAAGCTTCAGACAATTCGGCCAACAGCAATCCATGTTAAAGAGAATCATTGAATTGATAAATTTTCTTTATTATTTTCTTAAACAGTTTTTTTCGGACAAATGTATGATTAAAAAAATGCAATGTAAATGTGAATGATGATAGTGCCCAAGTGGTTTATCGTACTTATTGTTGGATTTTGTCAAGATCGTGCATAGAAGTTCCTTGTCGACCTCTTGCAAAGATTCTACAGTCGACTCTCCACATCTCGATGTTCTACATCTCGATATCTCTCCCTATGTCGATGATTTCATAAGTCCCTTCAGTCTGCATACATTTTCACTCTCCATATCTCGATATTTGTGTGTGTGTGTGTGTGTGTGTGTTTGTGTATTACTTTCCTGGCAACGAAGAGTTTTTCAATCTAGTATTCATCCAAAATTAGTTCTTTGTCTCGATCTCTCCCTATCTCGATGGTCCCTTCGATATCGAGATGTGGAGAGACGACTGTACATTTCTGGATCAATTGTTAGTGGACTCCTTCAAAGGAATATAGCAGAAATACATTGACGAGTTCACCATTAAGATCTATGGTGGATTGCAGAAATTATTTGTAGGAGTGCCTGCCTACTACATCAGTTTCCGATTGTTTAAAAGCTAACTGGAATACCGTAATCCGGGGTAACATTGATCAGTTTTTGGGATGTTTTTTAAACTGTTCATTTGAAAATGCAAATGTGGCATTCGGTAATGTTGAAAATGTCGTTTCTTACTTAAATCATGGCCTTTGAAGCCAAATATGAAGACCAAACTCTCACAAGTCATTTACTTTTTGAGTAATTTCAAAAACAAAAACTCTTTGAACCACGGAATGAGCCTAAAGGTAGGCAATTTTCTAAGAAATTCTTTAGTAGTTCGTTAATGTTGCTTAACTGAATAAACTTATAAGAGATTTGACAACGGAAACGTTTTCGGCGATGTCATTTTAAGTAACAACCGCATTTTCTATGCTCATACCAGTTGCAGAACTCATGTGAGACTAGCGTTGGGCGATTTTGAATCGATGTTCCAAAAATCTATGTTTTCATTCCAATTAATCGATTTTTTGAATCGATGTTTGGGGCATTTGAAATCGGGTGAATCGATTATCTTCATTCGATTTTTTGATTCGATTCATTTTGTTGAATTAGATGCATATTTTATAACAAGCTGATGGAAAAGAAATCAAATTTTGAACTAGTCTTGCTGTAGTAAATCTTTTCAATGGAATTTCAAAACTGATTTAATTTAAGGATGTTAAAAACGAAAGCAAATGCATTTGGTCTCATTTAAAACTCCATAATATTTGGTATGAATTCGATTCGAATCGATTCAAGAACATCGATTCAAAGGATTCGATTATATCGGTGAATCAATTCGGCCATTCAAATGTGAATCGATTCAGTAACATCGATGTCTTAGACAAATTTGCCCAACGCTATGTGAGATATGAATCTTCGGTAGTGTCATCCATAATGATAAAAATGATTTATTCAAAAAGTTGACAAATTTACGCATGAACGAAATGCGATTTTTGCAAAAACCTTAGTTTTTATTACCTTATGAATGTAAGAAGGAGAGGCATGAATGGTGCATGAAAATATTCCATAAAAAAAATGATGAATCGATCTTTTAATGAGAAGGGTCATGCCGATCAATGTTACCCCGCTGATCAATGTTACCCCGGATTACGGTACTTATAAGTAATAACGCATGCATCGATGGTTATCTGGATGTGAACATAATTTTGCAAACGAAATTTTATATCAACAATGCTCTTGAAAGTCAAAAAAAAAATTGAAGTGAGAGGCATTGCAATACCATAATGTGAAGTAAAGTTCGAATGTATTTTTAAAGATGACGGTTTTAAACTTTTGAACCGTCTTAAAACGTAAGAGAAATCGGTTTCGCGACAAGCAGTTTTCTGAGTTGAAAAAAAAAATCAAAATAAAATCTTATCAAGCGTTTCTAGAAAAATCAAAACTTTTAAAGAGCATCAAATGTTAATTCCGGTGATGAAAGAGATTAAAACCGTGAAAAGTTATCAAATGATAAATACTTTCTATCCACTTATTCAAATCTGTGAGATAGTTCTGAAAAAAATCGAAAAAAAAATCCATGTTGTTTTGTCACATTGCTAATTGTAACCGCATAACAGTCACATAGAGATTATACATGAGCATCGTAAAGTAGTAGCAATAAAATTTCTATTAGAATTTTTTTTCTGACTAATCACCCAATACGCAATATTAGCTGTACAAAACTTCAGCCTCAAAGAAGCACTTTTGAGTTCTTGGTAATATTTGGGAATTTTAGTTCCTTTCCATACTGCCATCACATGCACATACCAAGTCCATTTAGTCAATGCCTACTTTTGTCGAATGTTACAAATATGCAGTTATGGGCAAATGTGTTAGGTAGTGCAAAAAACGGTTCAGAGGGGAAGGGGGAAGAAATCCTGAAAAACGATGGGCGTAATACTTGAATCTTCCCTAACTCATCGCGAAAGAGTTCATCTACTTGCTATGCAGTTTGAAAGCGAAAATGACAACTTAGACAAATAGAGAGCTGTGCTCAATAAAGCGACGCAAATTTTGAAATTTTGGCTCCCCTATGTTTAAACTATTTTTATTATGGTTTACATAAGTAAAGAGACTGCCTTGTCTTGTTTTTGCCGTGTTTCACAGCAAAAAAAAAACAGAGATGCTCTGAAAGTAATTGAATGATCATCTCAGCATGATTTATACTTTGTTATACAAATTATTATTACGACCCATCAGAATGTGGTCTTCGGTAAAGTTGTAGCTGGGAAGATTTCACATGAGAAAAGTTTGTTCACTTTACTCTGAATTATTATGGCAACCAGTTAGAGGACTGAACACAAAAGGGTTTGCGTTTTCCATAGTAATTTTCACATAAACATCAACAGGCGTGTGCGCAACCAAACACCAACCAAACACTGTTCAACACAAAGCTGAGAAGCCGGCTTTATTCCAGTCGGAACGTAATATCAGGAAATGGAAGAAGAAAAAGAATTTACTCAAAATCTTTTCAGAATTTGTTAGCACCAGCAAGATTGTTTTTTGTTTGAATCTATCCAAAATTAAGGCATGCTTCCTCCAGTAAACCCATGACAAATCTGTCGAGATTCATAATAAACATATCAACCAGATTTTTTTTCCAGAATTAAAGAACTACAATTAGAGGAATCCGCCATGAATCTCAATGATTTTCTTTTAAGATCTCGTGGGAAATATCAGAAGATCGTTTAAAAAAAACGAAGTTCGCTACGAGAAATCCGAAAAGTTTAAGAGAAATCTGTCAAAGAATAGAATATTTCACCACAAAATTTTCCGTTAGATTCGGTTAGGTATTTTATCAAAATCCGTTGACTATTCCTCCAGACACTCTATAGAGAGTAATTCTTATGGGAAGTACGTTTAGTGAGATAGTTTAGCATCCTATGGTAAAATCGTCTTGTTTTGTTCATGGTCATTATTCTGGAAAACTCTGATAAACTTTACAAACTGAATACCTGTATAAATTGATCACATTTCAAGTATCGATTTTCTGAGCCTCACTCATTATTCTGACAGTTTTCTATACATTTTGCTAGTCTGGACTGACGGAGATCCACACAAAAGCACAATATTCTTTGGACATGAAAAAGAAGGGCCGTCCTTATACCACGTGAACAACTTAGAATGGGTTGGTGGTTAGCGCAGAGCACAGAAAATTTATTTTCAACGTAAACTAATGCCTGGTTTTTCAGATTTGTACACTTGCGATGTTTGGCGAAAATTTGCAAAACGTTTACTCAAAGTTTTTTTTTTTTTTTTTTTTTTTTTTTTTTTTTTTTTTTTTTTTTTTTTTTTTTTTTTTTTTTTTTTTTTTTTTTTTTTAATTTCTTTATTAGTATCATTCCAAATATTACATTCATTTCTTATATCTAGGTGTTCTGTGTTATTTGACAACACTATCATCCTAATTTGGTAAAACAAATTTAAGATTTAATTAACATTTTGTTAACAACATATTACATTTCATTTGCCGTAGCAGTTCAGTTTTTTTACAGGTGAGTTGATTTCACCTGCTTATATGAGAAAAAAAAAAAGTTTTTGATATACTTAACCTAACTTAACCTAAACATATAACGCATTAATCGTGGCAATAGAAGATTGTAACGATTTTTGCCTGAAATTATTAATGATTGTATTTGACATTTGTTCCAATGTTTCAACATTGGATATTCTATGTAACTCATTGGTACTATACCAGGGAGGAAGCCTCAGAATCATTTTCAAAATTTTATTCAAAGTTTTTTTTTTTTTTGCTACAAGTTCGATTTTCTTAAGACTGGAGTGTCTTATTGCATAAATACAATTCTTACAAAGGCGTTTGGCATAACAGATAACACATTTGCATTCAGAAAAGGTTTTATGGCAAACGTACGTTCTTGGAAAAATTCCACCTCAGTTTGAACTTTTGGAAAAACACTTTGTATTCTGGAGCAGAGGTTAGGAATTAATGCGATTTCCACGCTTGTCCACGGTGAAAGGGTCCAAAAACGGGGTTCATATGTCCACGTGGTATATGGGCGGTCCCCAAAGCAGTTTTCAAAATGCAACCACACATGTGCTGTCTGCCGGTAAAAACAACAAACTGTGAATAAAATGGCACAATGCACTTGTCTACTCGTTCACGGTACACTGTACGTACAACACGTCCCTATACCTAACTTGCTGCGGTTGAGCACCGTAACGAAGTGGGTGGCATGGCATGGTACCACACCTTTTGGCTTTGGCACGTGGAACAAGAGCCACTTCACTTGTCAAGCGGATCTACATGCATGTGGAACGACACTCCTTCTTCTTCTATGGTATGCGGCTCTGCAGCTAGAATGGTGATATCTATTTTTGATAAGCTTCTTTTAGTGATGCTGTATGCTCATAGATTTTTCAAGGAAATTGATGTTCAAGAAACATGTTATTGCATCAGGTTAGTTTAATAACAGATGTCAACAAGAAACTTTAGATTCCAAGGGACACTTCTCATGTCAGTACACTAATGCAATATATTTGTTCCAATAAGTTGTTCTCAACTACAGCTCAACAAACAAATTTAATTTCACTTTTTCATCAAACTGCTACAACAAAGACCTACTGCTGCTTAAACAATGTAATGCTAAGCTCATATACATGAGCGACACAATCCAATCTGTATGCTAAGTACCCTTTTACACACTTGGGTGAACTCCTATTGGTTTTTAGCACTGCATCAGCTAAGCAGCAGCTTGCGTTGCAGGATGTAATCTCCTTTAGTCCTTTCCCGACGACTGTGCAGCAGTAACTTGGTAGCCCGTATCGCCCAAGGATGAACACATAAAACTTTTATGAGCTGAGCAACACCCTGCAATAACATCGTTGTAAATGTATTAATTTCTCCAGTGGCCTTCGGTATCACTCATTGGTTGTCCCTTGCATTTTACATTTCTTCTGCCACGGTGCTTTTGAGACCATTTTTATCGGAAAACAAATCTTCATTAAATCTGTGCGCACCAGTCGATCTGTATAGCAAAACTGCATTACTGAGCAAAATTTCATAAAATAAGGTAGGGCCAGTTTCGATGTTACGCTCGAACGATATTAAGGGACTCGAATACTATTTAAATGTGTCCAAAGTTGCTTTTAAACATAGAAATAGTAGGATTCCCTAAGAAATTTAGTCTGTAAAAAAAATGTCCAAGACGTTGGGGAGACCCGTGACAGCGTTTTTGTAGATTGTGATCCAACCGGTACGAACTATCCAACTTTTCCAACTTACACATCGGTATTTTTTCACAGAATCACAGTCAATCTACAGTTCCATCAAAAATCCATTAATTACGTAAGGAACTCCAATAAAAGCTGACTTCGATGACAACACCGTCCCTGCAGGGACGACTTCGCCTACACCTCCATCGCCAACAACTGCTTCCTTCCGGTGCCGGCAATTAAAAGCTTATTAACTCTCGGTTGCCATCCACCTGAACGGAGAGCGACTTCGTAACGTTTAGCATGGCTTTAGCGCAAACCACAAAGTCATTCCGGAAGCAAGAAAAACCTACGCCAAGCCAACCCCCACAACGTCGATACCAAATTTCCGATGTAGGTGTGTACCACTTTTTTTAATCATTTTGTCTCGTCTCTTCCCATCTGCTCCTCCGCAGGTACACAAAAGGATAACCTATTTACGCCATTTAATCGTTAGCCTGGCCCAGGCGAGGGACATCTCCCGGACATTGCTGGTCTTCTCGCACGACCACTTCGACGATGATATCAACGATCTGGTGCAGAGCATAGACTTCTGCAAGGTTATGCAGGTAAGGGGTTTCGATTTGTGTCCTTTGCTATTTGTTTTTTCGTTTCTTTGTGTTTCTCGTGGAGGGTGGTTTTTATTTGTCTCATCCAATCAACAGGTGTAGCCGATGGAGCTAATGGAGCTTTTGTTTTCCTTTTGTTTGTAGATCTTCTACCCCTTCTCGATACAGACTCATCCGAATGAGTTTCCCGGTGCGGATCCCGGAGACTGTCCCAGGGACATCAAGAAGGAACAGTAAGTTCGGTGATGGGGATTTATGGGTGGTAAAATGAACACGTTGAAACAGCTCTCTAGTGAGTTAGCTACAAGCTACCACTATCTGTAATCAAGGTATAGGGGCCGGTGGGGCATAGTGAGCTTATCATTCTTGGTTGATATATTTAACATATGTTGCCAGTTGGCATATTTTCCTGACAAATGGAAAATACCAGCTTTAAAACCGGACAAAAATCCTGCAGAAGCTTCTAGCCAGAGGCGCATTTAAGTTTGCAATCATGGGTAGGACAAATGTTGGCGTATATTTTGTATACATTGAAGTATAAGAAAAAATTAACCCTGGACTGGAAATTTAGTGTTTTGAGGAGTTCAAACGCAAAGGAGTGTAAGTGACAATTTGGTCGGTTTTGAGTTGAGTTGAACTAAGAAAACTCTACTGTTTCCAGGCGATCTAAAGATATTTTAAGGTGATTTTTGCGCTCAACAGCAAAAATAACATAATGCTTGGAAAACTGGCTTGTTTTTTAATGAAAAATTGCTGAAAAAACTTCAAAGTAGATTTTTTCAAAATTTCATTTTCGTCACTTACACCATTTTGCTTCTAACCCCCTTAATTTCATGCCAGTCGTTACCACAAAACTAAGAAAGCTGCTCGTCTTTACAAGGCTGGTAGCGACTGAGTGTCTTAAGAAATTGAAATTGAACACCTCTTGCCAGGAAAAAGAGACCTGAAGGAATAATAAAGGCCGAAAAGCGACCAAACAGGAATCAAGAAAACAAAATGAAACCTAATAGGAGCCAGGAGATAAAAGTCTGATTATTCATAGCATCAGGGAGACATTTCTCTTAGATATAAGATTTTTTAAGGAGAATCCCTCGTGCGGTTACGGCAAGTAATACTTATTGTATGTATTTTTCCATAATTTTCTGTAGGAATTTCATCAGAATGTTTTTCAGGTCAAATATTACTCCTGAAATTTCTCCACGAATTTTCCTAAAGGATTTCTCCTATAGTGTTGTTTAGGATGCCTCATGAACTCAACCTGGATTTTCTTAAGAAGAATAACAGATATGGATTTTATCCAATGATTATTTCACAAATCATCTGAATTCTTTGGAAAAAAACACGTCAAAACGTCTTTTAAAATCCAATACATTATTTTTCCGGAAATTTCTAGGGATTCCCGTTCCCTGCCTTTCAAGATGTATATACGATTTCAACAAATGATAAAAGATGCCTTCTACAATTGCTACAGAGATACCTTTAAAAGTTCTATAAAAGTTCCTTCAGCTTTTTTTTTTTATTTTTTCCAGAAAGTTTTGAAAGTTTTATTCCAGAAATTAATACAGGACAATAAAGGATTTTTTTTCTGATAAATAACTCCGTGGAATATTTTTAAAGAAAATTCTAGAGTAACCTCTGATAAAACTTGGGTTAGTTTTAAAGTCACCCTCAATTTACAAGGATTTCTTAAATAACTCCGGGACTCTTGAGGAAGTTCAAGAAGATTTCCTAAATAATTTGCAAAGATAATCGAAAAAAATCTCGGGATATTTTTCAACAGGATCTTCCAAATAAATTTCTCGAAAAACCTTGGACAGAATCTTCATAAAAATCTGATCGGAGGAATTTTTGGAAAAATTGATGTAGGATAAATTTGTGTTAAATTGTTTAAAAAAATGTTTGGCAATACTGCAAAAGTGACATTTGGATGAAATGCTAGCCAAAAAAAAAAAATGTTTTTTTTTTTCGAAGAACTCTTTAAAGAATTTTGGATTTATGTGAGAAAATGTGGATGAATTCTTGAAGGAACATAAACACGCAGTGAGATTATTGCAGGATGTTTCGAAAATAACCCTTAAGGTATTTTGTTCGAACACTCTGAACAAAACCTTTGTGGATTTCCTCGGAAGAAATTCTGTAGAAATCTTTTGAAAATCTCCGAGAATAACAACTGGAGAATTCGGTTGAAAGATTAGTTTAAAAAAAAACATCTGGAGAAAATTCAAAGACATTCTTGAACAAAACAAAAACAAAGCAATACCTGAGGAAATTACAGGAGTCAGTAGCTTTAGAACTCTCAAGGATTTCTCGTAGCAAATTTTGTAGTAATTCTTCTAAACATCTTTTGAAAAATCGCTCGAATGGTTTCTGGGAGAATTGGTAGATAAATTTCTAGAATATTTTCTGAAAAGATCCCTGTAGAAGACCCTGAAGGTATTATGAACAAAATCACTATCATAATTCCTGATGCTTTTCCTCGGGGAATCTGAGAACAAATTCTTGAAGAGCCTGTTGAGCCCGTTATAGTATCTCAAGGTTTCTTTGGGAGCTATACAATTTTGCACCAGGATTCAATGCAAAAAGAATGAGTAAAAAATATACTTTAAAAAGTAGAGCTTCTATTGAAAACAGAAACTTTTAAGAGATTTGCATTAAAATAGAAACCAAGTCTCTAATGAGAAACCTACTACAAATGCTGTCTTTAAGATTATTCATTGAATCAACTTTTGTTATCGTACATAATAAAAAATATGAATATCCTTTATATTTATATTCTTTTCGAATCAATTTTGTTAAACCAATTCGACAAAAATATACCGTCTAAAGGGGCTTCATTTGACATTATTTCCACATTCTTCAACTTTGAGGATTTGTAGTTTTAAGAATTATGGATAGATTTCGATAATTTTCGCATATATCTAAGTTGTATATGTAATGTGCAAAATATGAAGCAAATCTATCAAGAAATAAATAAATGCTTGAATAGCAAAACATATGTGTCCTTAAAAACAAAAATTAGGCTAGTTTGGACACTTTGAGAAAGCAATACGATTTGATAATAAAAATGATTATAGTGCAATGCATTAGGTATAACAATAATGTTTCACAAGTTCGTAAACAATTCAAATTTTACTTTTGTTAGAAGTATTTTGTATCTCAACAGTTTTGAGATGGCTCAAGGGTAGTTTATTTTTTGCAGATAATGGATGCAATTGCTTTGTTCTAGGAATTCATGTAAAATGTGACCAAGATTTTTTTTTTAAGAATATGCTGTGAATTTAATATTAATATGTATTAAAATATATTTATTTAATGACTGTTAACTTTTCTGAATCCTTGGTTTACTTTTTTGTGTTATAAAATATACAAAACAAATGCCTTGGATCAATTATTTTTGTAAAAAAAAACAATGTTTCATAAAATTATCACAAATTTCTATAAAAACTGATAATTCGATAGTTTTGTGACGGTCTCAACAACTTTCCATGATATGTGAAAAATTCTAACAATGTTTACATGGCAAATGATTTGTGCCTTGTAAATATGTGTTAGGATTTTTTAAATATATTTTCTTGTTTATCCTGTTATTGTTGGCGTTGCTAAAAATAAAATCATGTCTGGTTGTAGAGCATTTATTGGTTAATAAAAGTGCTGAAGACAAAATAGCTCACAAGCTGGTAGTGACCAATTGATCAAGTTTTCATCTTTAACGGCTGTTTAGTAAAACAATTCAAAACTCAAAAATGTTTGAATTACAAATATTTTTAGATCCATTAGAGAAACATAATCCAATAAGAATTGTTATTAGGAAAACTATCATCAACTTCGACTCTTTTAGCCATTGCGTTATTTTTGAACACTGCATAAATCATTTGATTCAATTGTTCAGTAAAAAAATCAAAATCAGAAAACATTTTTCTGGGACATTTCTGCTACTTTCTATACTTGCAATCCTTACTTTGTAAGAATACTGCTGCCATTATAAGCTCAATGTAAAAGTCGATACAGATTCGCTTATGGAAATTTCAACAGTACTGATCATGTCAGGAATTTCAAAAAGTAAGTTCTATCACAACTTTGCCAAAGGCTACGATTAAGATAACGTAAGCCATAACTCCAAGAAAAAGCCCATCAAAATCCATTCTCCAAAACGAACAGATAGCCCCAGGGAACCCATTAGCATTTGTCCATTCCAGTTTCCCCCATAATTGCCTGCCTTTAGAGCGGATTTGCCCTTATAATAGTAACATCAAACAAACTGAAACAAAATAGACCAACGGTCGTAGTCACGCTTTTATAGTGCAGAAAAAGCATTCAATTCCATAATTTTCTTGCCTTTTCTCTGTCTCACTATTTCCCGTCGCCGACCGGGACTTGATAACAGGGTACCGGCAAAAGGAGCAGAACTTTACACCCCATTATCTTCCATGGACAGGAAAAAGTCAGTCCCACTACTACGGCTACGGTTTTCTTCCGGGAGATAAACCTGGGGAAGCCCAGAGCACATTATGATGATCATTATTACCGACGACGGACGGAGAGGACTGTCCACCTTTCCGCTCCGTCTTTAAAACTTTCTGGATTTCTCAGATTGAAGCAGTTCTGTAGATGCGTTTGTAGCAGAAAACATGTTCAATTAACTTTACAGCGACGGACAAAACATTAAGAACACCTCATTCAAGTTTTCAATAAGTGCTAAATTGCTATATTTTTAGCAAATTACCATCGTGGTTTGAGTCTATCAATCAATTTTATTATTCATTTCTAAGAAAGAACATAACAATAGTAGAGATTAAACAGTAAATTAGAGTGTCTTGTAACTTTTAATTCTACCCTAATTGATTACCACTTGTAGCCTTCTTCAGTGTCAGTTACTTGTATCCACTGTGGATACGAGAAACTGATACTGAAGAAGACTACAAGTGGTAGTCGAAATACGCATATCTGTCAAATATGTTACTCGCAGGTCAGAGGGACCCGTTTGTATCTCTGTATGCCGGCAAGCTAGGGCCTGTGTCCTTTCTCTCAGAGTCGGCGTATTTTGGCTATTCAGGAGTTCTTTCCTACGCAATTAATCTGAATGAAGTGGAAATTATCATTCAACCTTTTATTTCTTGACTTACATGTATGTGTGTCTGTATAGTGTGTCGTTGGGCCGGAACAAGAATTCCACAATACGGCTTCATTAGAGGGTACCTGGGCTATTTTAGTTTCTATGTTCATACCTGATTCGCTTGCAGTAGACTCTAAGTCAAAATTACACTATATCACGGCTTTGATTTTATCGTAACGAAATAGATTCCGACTCGCTCAAGAGGTAAAGTAGAAAGAATCTTTGGCTTATCAAGCAATAGCCAGATACCTCTCATTTACCCCAATTCAGCATGTTTGTCTCAATTTCTCTCCTTGGTCCCTTTAATTGTATGTGGCAGCCCGTTTTGCTGTTTAGCAGTGAGTACGAGGGGTATAGTGTTATGTAAGAGTGTTTTAACAAATTTTGTTCCCTAGATTCGTCTTTTTGAACTTTTGAGTGTGCATGATTTTAAGTTATTTATTTATTACAACTTTTCAATGTATTTTAAATTAATTTTAAACATTTATTTTACTATTACTATACTATTAAGTATTAAATTATAAGATAAACACCTATTTACACAGCAAACATGGGATTTAAGGTCTTGACGGTAACAAATATAAACAATTAGGGCTTAATTAAAAGGTACAAGGTAGGTACTCAAATCTCCTTTTTTATTCTCTATTGAGATTGTGCTCAGAGGGTAGTATTGCAAGTTATTCGTAAAATTAAAAGTATTTGTAAGGTTGAATGGTACTATAAACGCAAAATCACAATAGCAGTATGCTAAAAATACAAAAAAAACTCAGTGTAAATACAAATGTTTGGTGGGGTAGTCTTGAAATTTCATCAATCACTGTATACGAGAAGAAAGGAAGATATTTTTAAATTGATTTTCCACCCGTAGCCATTTCGCACAGGCCATTGGATCATATCTGTCCAAAGGGTGGACGGGAAAATGTGAACCCCAAAACAAACAAAACAAAATCAACCGAATACCATCATGCCACTATTAGGTATCGACTCCGATGCGAAATGGGAATGGGAAATGCAGCGGAATTTATTAACCATGACTAAGCGACTGAGGATTCTCATGCAATTTATGCCGGGTTCGCACGTGGTTGGGAGAATGTGGAAATTCAATTGAAATCATGAGTGATGTTTGAAATTGAGTTTTAGTTGGTATTTAATTCTATGTGCGTTTACATCATTTTTCCATCGCATTCTATTAGAGCTAGAGAGATCCTCAACCGAGAGGATTTTGTTGAATTTTATTCGGAGTCATTTATTCAAAAGGATGATAAAAAACGATTTCTAGGAGTCATTCTCATACAACAACGGCATGTATCTAAAAATAATAACCTATAGAAAAATCGTGTCATCAACAAAGCGTTGTCAAATGGCCACTTCTGCAACTTTATCGAAGACATCATATGTCTATCTGAATGTTATGAAAAAATAATGTTTCTATCTCACTGCAAGGTAGATTGATCAAAAACTTGTTGCATCGAAAGGTGCGTTTTTATATACCCAAAAAACTTTTTCGTACAAACTATA
Organism: Aedes aegypti; assembly: GCF_002204515.2. Classification (NCBI taxonomy): domain Eukaryota; kingdom Metazoa; phylum Arthropoda; class Insecta; order Diptera; family Culicidae; genus Aedes; species Aedes aegypti. The sequence goes on along the minus strand of NC_035107.1, from coordinate 257,150,901 downwards.
TCGCTAATATCAACGGTTTGGGCGCTATTCAAAAAGCGCACGAAATTTAAGTAAAACAATGCAGCGTGTTCAACGTGTATGCATAAACTCTACCAAATGCACAATAATTTAGACTTCATTTAATCTATTGATAGCTAATTTGCAATAGACGTCCAAACACTACATTGAATTAGCGACTGTTAAAATCGTTAATTACTTAATTTTGTAACAAGTCATTTTCAACTTTCGAAAGTGCAAATGTTGAATTTTCGTTGTTTCAGTTTTACCAACCGAATAATTGCACTCTCTTTCCAGAGCACTATTACGGAAATGTAACAACGCGTTACATCCCGATCTGTACGGCCACTATCGGGAGGCCAAATTCACTCAAACCAAACACCACTGGTGGTGGAAGGCGAACCGGGTGTTTGATCAGCTAGAAACTACCAAATATCACACGGGTAATAATGTCTCTTCTTCATGTGTACATTGACCAAATATAGATTCTATTACTCCCTGACAGGTCTGGTGGTCTTCCTGGAGGAGGACCACTACGTTGCGGAGGACTTCCTCTACATCTTGGAGCTGATGCAGCTCAAGTCGAACGAGCTGTGTCCCAAATGTAACATCCTGTCGTTGGGGACGTATCTCAAAACGTTCAACTACTATACCTACAACAAAAAGGTAAGTTCCTGCGCCTGTCCCGGTTGTAGAAAGCGTGCACACTGTTTCTCTTCCGAAGGCACCAAATACGATTCAGTACTTTACGATGATAGGTAAAAAAGTGTTTTTTTTTTTTGTTTTCTTCCTCCAACCCCCACATTCCCTGAAATTCGTGAGAGTCACATATCGTTGACATAATCGAAGTTTTTTTTTGGCGGTGAACAATAATAGGACCCATACTTAAAAAATAGAAGCGTGTTTTCCAATCATGTGTGATCCAGAAGGCATCTTAATCTCTTTTACGGGGTGTCCTAAAACCATGTGTTATATGTGTTTTTGGGTTTTCAGCCTATCCCCTCTATCAAAATCCATATGAAAGTTTTAAAATTTGATTGGACCATGGCTAATGACCAGACCCTACCCTCCTCATAGACAACCACGTGGTTTATGGACAGCCCTTAAGGAGTTTAACCCAGAAATGACAAAGTTCATATTAATCATCTTTAGTCTAACTTGCGAAGAACGGGTCTTTTCTGAATGTCTGTTATCATGTGCAATATTTACCTTCAGTGAAAAATAAGCGTATTAAGTTCATTCAAGTATAAGCTAATATTATTTTTTTATATACTTTAAATATCCTTTAGTTCATTTTGTCGCGATACGTGATATTGCTAGGGACGCGACACGTAATTAGGATTTAAAACATAACTTTATTAACGATTCTTCAAAGTGTGATAGCAGCTCAGTATTACGTTAAATCATGATGGTGTCTTTGGTGCACATTTTCTTTTTAGTTCAAGTACACCAAATACGTTGAGATGATCCGATGGAAAAGTACACTTTTATCACGCTTTTTCTGCATCAACTTTTGTGATAGTCCGATTTGAGGCAAAATGCGCAATATTTACAAGTGGCATAACGAATGTGCGCTGCTTTACTGCCGTGAATCGGAAGTCAGTCCCATCTGCATTTTCGTCCAAATTGAGTTAAGTTCAGTTTTCAACATATCTTCCAAAGCTCTTTCAGCTGCACTTAGGAGATATTAGGATTTGTTCGAAAAAAAAAAGGAAAAAAGGGCAAGTCAAATTGTCCCATAATAGAAAGTAACAGTCCCACTACAAATTTACAATTCGCACCGTGTAACACACAAATGAATCGTATTTTGATCATCTTTATATTTTTCACGAAAAGATATCATAATGAAAAGCAAATTGTGAAAGTTTCATCAGTAGTCGAACATATTCCAATCCTTTGGAATTTTTTGAATATTCGTATGGAAAATGAATTTAAAAACTTCATAGCCCTTTTTCTCAATGCCTACTTTTTACAGATGGGACTGACTTGCGATTCACGTCTGTTTAAGATACACAATACATGCAGCAATCATGGTCTGGAGGATAGGCACGGTGGGTCATCGAAAACATCTCATAATTATTTTAGATTCGAAACCCGGCAAAGAAAATAGTCTTAATGGTGTATATATGAATCATATTAAAAAAAACAGATGGCCAAATAAGTTCAAAACCAAGTGTTGACATCCAACGACAAACATACAATGGATCTTAGAAATATAATATTTATTTGTGTTTCTATTTTTTGATCTTAACAAAAAACACATTTTTATGCTTTTTTTTTTTCTATCTTTATTAACGAGATTTTTAGCCCTGGGCTAGTTCATCTCGGGACCAACGGCTTTACTTCCCTTCCGAAGGAAGTCGTCACTGAAATTTTTAATGACTATCTCGGGGATGGGATTCGATCCCTGGTCCTCGGCGTGAGAGGCGTGTGTTCTAACCATTACACCAGGTCCGTCCCCATTTTTATGCTTTATGCATGTACAATATGACATAAATTTAACATTTCAAAATGCAATGAAGCCACAAATAAACATCACCTATGGCAGGCCTGCCCAACCTTTTCGGCCCTTTTTTGACACAAATGGTTGCCGCGTTCGCTATAGTAGTCCGATCTGAGATATTTGTACCTCAAATAAAAGCTTGGTATTATGTCTGATCGAACCATGTATAAAAAATCAAATTTATATTAAACTCTTTGATAGCGATGCAGACAAAAGATAAAATCAATCTGCCCGCGGGCCGCACGAATTTTTTGGCTTAACTGCGTCTGTAACGAAGAGTTTGATATAAAGTTCAATTTGTATGCATGGATTAGTCAGGTGTAATACCAAGCTTTCATTTGAGGTACAAATTTCTCAGATCAGACTACTATTGCGAACGCGACAACCATTTAGCCGAAAAGGTTGGGCAGGCCTGACCTAAAACATGGCCTAGGTACTTCACCTAATGCATACTGAAGGTATATTTACAATGTACCTTCAATCTAATTCACCTAATGCATACTGAAGGTACATTTACAATGAGCACCGTTAATCTAAATATTTGTAAACGAGCGAGAACTTTTTGGAGATTTTGTTGATGTTCTGTTTTGGTGCGTCCTCCGACTAGAACGTCATCTCAATAACCAACAGTGAGCATGAGTCCAGCGAACATTGTATCCATTATTTGTTTGAAGGCGCCCTGGACCGATTTTACACCGGGTGATAGTCTGGTGAACTGATATAGGCCTTTGTGGGTGTTAATGGCTAGAAGCTGCTGACTACCCTCGCCGCGGAAGCCTGAAGAGAAGCATCGTATAAAACAATGTGGCTAAAATACCGACAATTGGCTATCTTCGTAAAAATATCCTTTGTTTTTTTTTGTTTTTTTTACATGGGGGAAATCTGCAAACAGATCCCCTGAGAAAGTAACTCGGGAATGCGGGGATGACGCACCAACGACGACCCGCTAAAACCAGCCTGTGCACTGTACTTGGGTAAATCTAAAAGAATTGCTTAAGTGGTGTATAGTGCATCGACATTACCCTTGGCCTCTGACCCTTATCTCCCCGGAACCACCTTACGGTATTTCTTCGGGAAGAGGCCAGCACAACGGGACGTATCCCCTCCGCATGCGACCTCTCACAACAATGAAACGGAGGCAATCGAACACGACATGCTCCGCTGTGTCCTCCACACCAGCACAATTGGGGCACGCATGAGATTCTGAGTGCCCGAACCTATGCAGGTACTGTCTATAGCAACCATGTCCTGACAGAAACTGTGTCAGGTGGAAGTTCACTTCCCCATGGTTTCTACCATACCAATCTGACACATTTGGTATTAGCCGATGGATCCATCTACCCTTAGTGGAGTTATCCCATTCCTGCTGCCAGCTTCTGAGCGTTTCCTCTTTACACGAGTCGCGGACTCCTCTGGTACCCCTTTGGTTGAAGCATTGAACATCTTCTTTGATGATGAGCCCGATGGGCGTAATTCCGGCTAAGATGCACACGGCTTCTTTAGATACCGTCCGGTATGCACTTGCTACTCTTAAACACATTATCCTGTATGTGCTTTCCAAGCGCTCTAGGTTTCTTCTCGTTCTAAGCGCTTTTGACCAGATTGGTCCTCCATACCTTAGTATGGATAGCGCCACGCTTGCCAGTAGCTTGCGTTTGCTGGCAATTATAGCAGAGCTGTTAGATATCATCCTCGAAAGCGCCGCTATAGCCGTAGATGCCCTTTAAAAGGCATGTTTAACGTGGCATCGCTTGGACTCTATGGTGCAATCACGTACCGAGATAAGCGCCCGTTGCTCGGACTTGTGGTTGTTGACCACCACCACCTCAGTCTTGTGACTTTGTCCATTCCTCAACTATGGAAATAGAGTGAGCTGCGGTCAACTCTACTTCCTCCATCGATTCACCATAGACCACTAGGGTGATATCGTCGGCGAAGCCAACCAACTTAACACCCGGCGGAAGGGTACGTCATCGTACATCGCATTCCATAACAGCGGGCCCAGGATTGAACCTTGAGGTACTCCCGCGGTAATTCGAACGCTTTTCTGCCCCTCCTCTGTGTCATACAGTAGAATCCTACCATCAAAATAGCTTTCTAGAAACTTACACAACTGCACCGGTACCTTGAGGCGGTGAAGCACGTGTGCTATTGCTTCCCAGCTTGAGCTGTTGAACGCATTCTTCACATCCAGAGTGACAACCGCGTAGTAACGGATGCCGCTCCTTTTATGCTTGATTGTCACCTCAGCTGTCTGAACGACCGAATGGATGGCGTTTAGAGTAGATTTGCCTTTTCTGAATCCAAACTGGTTGTTGGACAGGCCGTCCGAACTCTCCGTATACGGTACTAGCCTGTTGAGAATTAACCTCTCCAATAATTTGCCCGTCGTATCTAGTAGACAGATAGGTCTATACGCCGACGGGTCACCTGGTGGTTTCCCCGCCTTTGGTAATACCACCAATTTCTGTCGCTTCCATACATCCGGGAAGATTCCTTGATCAATGCAGCGTTGCGTCGTGGTTCTGAACATGTCCGGATCCGCGTTCACTGCCGCTTTTAAGGCAACATTCGGGATACCATCGGGTCCCGCCCAAGCAACCAATAGTTTGGATTTTACTTAAGTAGTGAACTCAAAAGTTGACTTCTGGTAGATTTTGAGTTCCAACGGAACTATATCGCTGATTAAAAGAACACAACGGACACTAACAGAACTTGATTCTCTCGAAAGTAACTCATACACTTATCAGCAACTAGAAAGTTCAGAACAAGTTCGAATCGAACTTTTTCCGTACTTTATGGTAAACATCATTCTACTTATGCAATTTAAATGAACTTTTTGTGAACTGAAGTTCGGTTAATTACTTAAAAAGGCAGCTGCTTAAGCCAAAACATGCCCTTTTATCGGAACTTTTGGTTGCTTGGGCGGTGCCTTGTTTGAGGTGAATGATTTAACGACTTCTGCCAGCTCTTCGTTCGTCACTCTCGCCACTTCTTCTCCTTCATCTGCCGTATACGGCGCTGGGGGCCATGGGCTTATGGGATGGTGCGGGAAGAGTACATCGATTATCGATCGCAGCAACTCGGGTGACTTCTCTTGGAGCGCTATGGCACCTTTGGCCTCAGCCATTACCACTCTGTAGGCGTCACCCCATGGACTAGAATTGGCACTCTCGAATAGACTATCAAAGCATGCCCGTTTTCGACTCTTGATTTCCTTTTTGAGAGCCAACTTTGCCTCTCTGAATGCTGCACCGCGTTCTTCTCTTTGTTCTTCTGTACGTGCGCGTTGCATTCTTTGTTTAGCCCGAAGGCAGATTGCTCGAAGATTTGCTATTAATTCGTACCACCAGTACACCGGCGGCCTGTTCTCTCTAGGAGAGGCTTTTCTTGGCATGGAAGCATCACACGCTCGTGATATCACAGCAACCAGCTCTTCACCGTTTAGGTCCAGAGTGTTCCGTTCGCGTCTCTCGCTGTTTTCCATCCTCGGGCTTGGGTCGAGTTACATCGCGCTGCCTTCCGAACGCCTGGTATTATACTATAGCGAATCGATTGATGATCGCTATGAGTATGACCGTCATCAACGCGTCAGTTCATGGTACCTAAAAGGTTAGGACTACAAAACGTCACGTCGATAATCGATTCTGCCGAAAAGGCTGGCCCCTCACGGAGTGATGGGAACAGGGGGTTGCGACCTTTGAGAGGTCCTCCATCACCACAGGTCAGGGCGGAGCAGGGGGGACGCCCCCTGGACAACCGTAGTGAGGAAGAAGAAGAAGAAGAAACAGGAGAATCAGGAGCGCAGGGATACCAGACCTAAGAAAGGTAGGAGGGTAGGTGCCAAGCGCGAAAAGGGTGATGCGATCATCATCAAGACGGAAGAGTCCAAGTACTCGGAAGTCCTGAAGGCGATGCGCAGTGACGCGAAGCTTGCGGATCTAGGAGCCGACGTACGCAGTGTCAGACGCACTCGTACAGGTGAAATGATCCTCGAGCTTAAGCGCGACAAGGAGCGCAAGGGCGCCGCCTACAAAAGTTTGGCGGAAGAGGTCCTTGGCGCTGGTGTTGAAGTGAGGGCTCTGACGCAGTCAGTGACTCTGAAGGTGATGAACCTTGACGAGATCACTAACGCAGAAGAGCTCGTCACGGCACTGCGGCAACAGTGCGAAGTGCAGGTGCCCACCACCGCCGTTCAGCTACGGAAAGGTCCGGCAGGTACTCAGGTGGCCTTAGTACACCTACCTGTGGCAGACGCAAATAAGTCCGCTAAGGTAGGTAAGATCAAGGTTGGTTGGTCAGTATGTTCACTGAACATACATGAGCAACCAGTGATCTGCTTTAGGTGCAGGGAACCTGGACACAAGTCCTGGGGCTGTAAAGGCCCTGATAGGACCAAGTTGTGCAGGCGTTGTGGTGAGGAAGGTCATAAGGCACTAGGCTGCAAGAACCCTCCCAAGTGCTTGATTTGTTCCGGCAAGTCCGTGAACAACAATCACCCAACGGGAGGCTCAAGGTGCCCGACCTTCAAACGAGCCATCAACGAAAAGTCACAGTGCAGGTAACGCAGCTGAACCTGAACCACTGTGACGCAGCTCAGCAACTGCTGTACCAGTCAGTTGCTGAGTGGGGGACGGACATCGCCATCATATCGGATCCATACCGAGTACCCGCCGGCAACGGCAACTGGGTCGTGGATGGATCCGGAAAAATGGCGGCGATATGGACAACGGGTAAATACCCTGTCCAGCAGTTGGTGTCTACTACCTACGAGGGCTTCGTGATCGCCAAAGTAAACGGGGTCCTCTTCTGTAGCTGCTATGCGCCTCCGAGTTGGTCGACCGAGCGGTTCACGCAGATGCTGGACTGTATGACGACCGCGCTGACAGGGCGAAGGCCAGTTGTAATAGCAGGTGACTTCAATGCCTGGGCCGTGGAATGGGGAAGCCGTAACACGAACCAGCGAGGTCAAATCCTGCTAGAGGCACTGGCCGTGCTAGATGTCGATCTGGCTAATGTTGGTGCCAAAAGTACCTTCAGCCGTAACGGAGCGGAGTCGATTATCGACGTTACTTTTTGTAGTCCTGGCCTAACGAGTAGTTCGAACTGGAGGGTAGACGATGCCTACACTCACAGCGACCACCTGGCGGTTCGCTACAGTATCGACTACAACAACAGCAGGCAGCGGGTTGAGGAAGCGGCTAGGTCAAGGCCAAGCCCTCGTAGGTGGAAGACATCGTACTTCAATGATGAAGTACTTAGGGAGGCGCTCCGCCGTGAGCGTAACCTACTCGGCCTAAGCGGGGACGAACTGGTAGCGGTGCTTACGCGTGCATGCGATGCGACCATGCCTAGAAAAGTCCACCCTAGGAATGGGAGACCACCGACATACTGGTGGACTCAAGCTATTGCGAACCTGCGCCGTGCCTGCCTACGGGCCAGGAGACGGATGCAGCGAGCACGTACCGAGCAGGAGCGTGAAGAACGACGGGCGGTGTTCACCGCTGCCAAAGTCGCGCTGAAGTCTGAGATAAGGGCAAGCAAAAAGGCCTGCTTCGAGGGACTTTGTCAGAGTGCCAACGCGAACCCGTGGGGTGATGCCTACAGGATCGTAATGGCGAAGACAAGAGGTGCAATTGCTCCTACGGAGCAATCTCCACAGATGCTGGAGGGGATCATCGAGGGGCTCTTCCCGCGCCACAACCCTAGCCCATGGCCTCCTTTTGTAGGACAGCCGGGGATTGGGGCTGGCGATGAGGATAGAGTTACTGATGAGGAACTTGTAGGGATTGCAAAATCCCTAAGCATGGGGAAGGCACCAGGTCCGGACGGAGTTCCAAACCTGGCCCTCAAAGTCGCAATCTTGGAGGCTCCCGGTATGTTCAGATCTGCTATGCAGATATGCCTGGACGAGGGAGTATTTCCAGATGCGTGGAAGAGGCAGAGCCTGGTACTATTGCCAAAGGCGGGGAAACCACCCGGTGACCCGTCGGCGTATAGACCAATATGCTTGATTGACACGGTGGGGAAAGTGCTCGAGAAGATCATCCTCAACAGACTGTCGAGGTACACCGAGGGTGTAAATGGTCTCTCAGGCAACCAGTTCGGCTTCCGGAAAGGGAGGTCCACTGTAGACGCTATTCTGACGGTTAAGAAAACCGCTGAGATAGCACTCCAGCGTAAGAGGAGGGGTATTCGCTACTGCGCAGTAGTGACTCTGGATGTAAGGAATGCATTTAATAGTGCCAGCTGGGCGGCTATTGCTGATGCGCTCCTGCGTCTGGGGATACCCGAGTACCTGTACAAGATTCTCGGAAGTTACTTCCAGAATCGGGTATTAGTCTATGACACGGAGGTGGGTCGGAAGTGCTTTCACATAACCTCAGGAGTCCCGCAAGGTTCCATCCTGGGTCCGGTGTTATGGAATGTCATGTACGACGAGGTGTTGAGATTAAAATTCCCGGCTGGTGTGGTCATCGTTGGCTTTGCCGACGATATTACGCTGGAGGTCTACGGTGAATCGATCGAAGAAGTGGAATTGACTGCAGCCCACTCGATCGCAATTGTGGAGGAGTGGATGAGCTCCAGGAAACTGGAATTGGCTCACCACAAAACTGAGGCTGTTGTTGTCAACAACCGAAAGTCGGTGCAGCAAGCGGTGATCAGTGTAGGCGACTGCACAATCACTTCGAAGCGCTCCGTCAAACACTTGGGGGTGATGATCGACGACAAGCTTACCTTCGGTAGCCATGTCGATTATGCCTGCAAGAGAGCCTCCACAGCTATTGTGACACTGTCCCGGATGATGTCCAATAGCTCTGCGGTGTACGCCAGCAAGCGTAAGCTTCTGGCCAGTGTCGCCTCGTCCATACTGAGGTATGGTGGCCCGGCTTGGGGCACGGCTTTGAGTACCGATAGCTACCGTAGCAAGCTAGAGAGTACTTATAGGCTAATGTGCCTGAGGGTTGCGAGCGCGTACCGTACCGTGTCACACGATGCACTTTGTGTCATCACCGGTATGATGCCTATTGGTATCCTTATCATGGAAGACATAGAGTGCTTCGAAATGCGCGGCACAAGAGGCATACGCAGGACTGCCAGACTGGCCTCCATGGTCAAATGGCAGCGTGCGTGGGACAGTTCCACCAAGGGAGTGTGGACTCACAGGTTGATTCCGAGGTTAGATATCTGGGTCAATAGGCGCCATGGGGAACTAACATTCCACCTAACACAGGTCCTCTCGGGTCATGGATGCTTTAGACAATATCTACACCGTTTCGGTCATGCGGGTTCTCCCGAATGTCCAGTTTGTGCAGGTTTAGAGGAAACGGCGGAACACGTTTTGTTCGTGTGCCCGCGTTTCCGCACAATGCGTGACCGCATGTTTGCCACATGCGGTCGGGACACGACTCCGGACAATTTGGTCCAGAGGATGTGTGCAGACGAGTTTGGCTGGAATGCCGTTTCATCGGCTATCACCCACATCGTCTCGGAACTCCAAAGGAGGTGGCGTGTGGACTCGAGGAGTGACTAGTGCAGACGCTAATCAACAGGTGGTCCAAGGGTTCGCAGTCGGCTACGTAGGTCATACCGGTGCCCTACGGTCGAAATCGACCCTTACAGCGATTAAGTGGCCGCGGGGAGAACATCCTGGTAGCGCTGCTGTCGTGGCGCCGGCCTACTGGGTGGATACGAGCCTCTGGTTGTTCGGGGCAGGTGGAGGCCCCTTCGTCAGCAATCCCAGCTCGTGCTAGCTGATAGGGCCTGAGCCTTCAGTAGGTCAAATTGCGAAGCCCGCAGTATCAGTTCTTGATACCTGCGGTGCAGCTGGGCGCGGGCTTAGTGGTCGACCCTGCCCGCCTTCAGCGGACAACGGGAGGTGAGGACCACCCGGGAAGCTGGCAATGCGCCAGCATGCTACCTTGGTGGACCCCCATAAGCGTGTCATCGATGTTCGTTGCTGCATGGCTACGCAGCTAACCTGGAGGATGCGATGTGCAATAGCCCCTCTCCGAAGCAATGCCTTCTTGGTGGTCCCGGAGAGACGAAGGGTTTGGCGGCAATGGAAATGGTTTAGTGGGTCGGGGGTGTAGTCCTGTTTACTGCTTGTACGTAGTAAATGGTCCCCAACCCCACACTCCCGGACCTCGGTCCGGAGTCTGTTGAGCAGATTATCCCCCCATTGCTTAGAAGGAAAAAAAAAAAAAAATAATCGATTCTGCACCATTTCTGCGGAAGGTACTCACTGTACCCACGTTTGCCAGCTCTACATTTAATGCTGCCAGGGATTCCAACAATAGCTAGCCTCTTTGATTGGTGCAGCGGCTACCCCACTGCAATGTAAGCAAACTTCAGGAGGCTGTTGTGTGCTCAGTCGGCAAACCGACCAGCCTACCTTGAGTATGCCCAAGTTCTTCGCTTTGTTGGCCTCTGCGACCGGCAGCCTGATCACCGCCACCTGGGTGCCCTGCGGGCCCTTTATAAGGTGGATGGCCTTACGGGCTACGTCGATGTCACACTGCTCTTTGAGTGCAGCCGAGACCTCCGCTGCATCGGTGACCTAATCTAGATTTTTACACTGGAGAGTCGCTTCAGCAGTAAGAGATCTTACATCAACCTCGTCGCCAAGTACTTCTTGTGCCAGTTGCTTATAGACTGCACCCTTTTCCTTGGCGTCCTTCTTTAAGACTAGGATCATTTCACCAATCCTAGTTCGCCTTATGCTCCGCACGTCTGCGCCCATTGGTGATAGCTTCTCCGTGCTTCGCATCACCTTCAGAACCTCGTATTTCGCTTCCTCCGTTTTGATAACGAGGGCTTCGCCTAAACTCCTACGTTTCGCTGTTTTCGGTTTAGCGCCCTCCTTGGGCTCCGGTTTCAGTTTCCTCTGTTTTTCCTTCTTTCCAACTCGTATCCACTGGTTGCTGTTGCCTTGCGCCCGTGGTTCCTGGTTCGGGTTGCCTGGTTCGGGTTATCCCGTGTCCAGTTGCAAACGGAGAGGAACACGATTAAACTTGACGTTGATGAACTTCCGCCCCTGGCTGATGTTTCAGACTGTCACTGTTTTCGTCGATTGCTTCCACTGCTTTCTCTAGTTCCTAAATACTTGGCTTTTTCCAAAAAAAGTGCACTGGATAAGGCCAGATAGCCGTAGCGGTAAACGCGCAGCTATTCAGCAAGACCAAGCTGAGGGACGTGGGTTCAAATCCCACCGGTCGAGAATCTTTTCGGGTTGGAAATTTTCTCGACTTCCCAGGGCATAAAGTATCATCGTACCTGCCACACGATATACGCATGCAAAAATGGTCATTGGATTAGTAAGCTCTCAGTTAATAACTGTGGAAGTACTCATGAGAACACTAAGCTGAGAAGCAGGCTCTGTCCCAGTGGGGACGTAACGCCAGAAAGAAGAAGAAGCACTGGATAAGAAACAAGAGCAGTGGCCCTGTTTTCCGCAGTCACGACACTTGTGCTCGCGGAACCGCCAATCCTTACTGAAATGCATTCCGCCACAGAAACAGTAGGGTGTTCTAAGTTGATCTCGAGAAAGGCTGTTACTGTTAAACCGGTATGGCTTTCACTTATTGTGGGCTACAAAATTCACTGTCGACGGATTTTCCACAAGCACGGTGTCCTGTTTGAGGTTTACCAGGCTGTTGCACTGTTCAACAACCTGTTGAAGTGTGAGATCCTTTGCTTCTTCCTTTTGTTGATAAGCTGCATTCGGATCTTTGCATCTTGCTTCGATTTGAGTGCACAAATAAACGCCAAACACTTGAATTGTTTTTCGGCCATCTCCGGCAACTTGAAATCGAAGCATGATTTATTAATCTTGCATGAATAGACGAGATAACCTCCAATGCACTGTCTTCTTTTGTTGTTTGTAAACAGTTGACACCGAAAGATGGAAATGGTTGCACTGTAGAGCGCTTTCAGCGGTGGTAGGTCATTTGACATAAAGTCGTTTGGCATAAGGCCGTTTGGCATAAAGTCGTTTAGCATAATGGTCATTTGGCATAAAGTCGTTTGGCATAATGGTCGTTTGGCATAATAGTCGTTTGGCATAATGATTCTGAAACCAAGAATTCTTTAAGATGAGATTTGGGCTTGTTTTGGAGTGAATAATTGACAATAATTGATACAAAATGTCACTTTATTCTACAAACATATGCTCTTGAATACACTAAAGCATATTAGGAGAGTTATTGTCAATAATCTTTTAAAATTTATGCAGGAATTACCCTTCTTTCAAATATTAATTCTTCTTTTGAGTTCCGCTATTGGAATAATGTTTTGCCCTGAAGATTTTGATATATTTAGCACTAATTTACCCTTCTTTCAAACATTGGATTTTTTTAAATATGATGTAACCAATTATAGGCATAAAAACTGTTCATTTGAAAATGAAACAAATTCCACTTTCTTTCATACATAGGCTGTTCTTTTAAGATTTCTTTTTTTTTTAGATATTTTGTTGTTCCCAAATGACAAAATGGCGGCAATTTATAACATTGCTGCTCAAGTTATCAGCGAAAAGAGAAATCGATTACTGCTGTTACTTTGATGGGTTGTGCTACTTATCCCGTAATGTCGGTTCCCCGAATGTCATAACCCCGAACGCCAGTATTCCGAGTACCAGTTCCCCGAATATCCCGCTTCAACAAAAAGTCCACTTCCCCGAAAAGTTTGTGGCACTCATACTTGTCGTAACTTTAAACATTTCAGGGTGGTGAGCGAACTGACCATCTGATATGCACCCTTCTTTATTTAAATGGCGATTCTTTCGAGTTTTACCGTCCTCAATATTTTTGCCAACATGTGTATAGCCAAGAATGACAGAATACCAGCTTCTTTTGATTGCTTATCGTTCTTGCTCGTTTACCTTCCAGCCACTAAAGACTATTATAGCACCTATTTGAACTGCATCACTTTTTGGGGAAACGAGTCATTCTAGGAACTGGCATTCGGGGAACCGACATTCAGAGAAACGACATTCGGGGAAAAGTAGGACAAGAGCTATGATTCTGAACGCAATTTTTGATGTCTTTTCGTTTTACTATGCAGCAAAAGTTTTTGGCGTCCAATCTTCTATTGATTTAATCATAATTTTTGCCTTCTTCTAAAAATAGGCTGTTCTTTATATTTCTTCTTCTTCTTTCTGGCGTTACGTCCCCACTGGGACAGAGCCTGCTTCTCAGCTCAGTGTTCTTATGAGCACTTAACTGAGAGCTTACTAATCCAATGACCATTTTTGCATGTGTATATCGTCTGGCAGGTACGAAAATACTCTATGCCCTGGGAAGTCGAGAAAATTTCCAACCCGAAAAGATCCTCGACGGGATTCGAACCCACGACCCTCAGCTTGGTCTTGCTGAATAGCTGCGCGTTTACCGCTACGGCTATCTGGGCCCCGTGTTCTTTATATTTATACTGTTTTATAGCCACGAAGAACGAGCGATCATTCGACATGTGGCTAGAGCAGCCGCTGTCGATATACCAGCAGCTCCGATGCCGGACATTCACAACCGTGAAACACAACTGAGAATCACTTTCTGCAACCTGCTTCGCATCGCTTTTCTTCTTCTTTTCCTGCTTGCCACTTTTCAGAACTTCTTCACTTTTCTTTGACTGCTGCTGCTGCAGCAACAACCGGCAATCCTTCCGGAAATGTCCGGGCTTCTGGCAGTGGTAACATAACCTCTTCTTCTGCCCTTTGGATTGCATTTTCATCACTTTTTCACCCATGTCAACACTTCGTTCCGCTCTTCGTTGGTATTCATCCAACAGTCGTTGTTTGACAAACGGCATTGTCAAATCAGCCTCCGGCCGGCTTTCAAGCGCCGTCACTAGGCCGCTATACGAATCCGGGAGGCTTCTGAGCATCATCGCGATTTTTAACGGATCTTCCAAAGCTTGTCCGGCACACGCGAGTCGGTCGAATAACTCCTCCAGCTCAATCAAATGTTTTTCAACATCACCACTTTCGCACAAGTTTAGGCTACATATCTTCTTCAACAACGAGACGCAAGATGTCATTGTAGCCTTTTCATGGTATGTTTTCAACTTATTCCACACGTCTTTCGCCGACTCGGCATCTTTAATCAAACACAACTGACTGTCTTCGAGATAAAGCACAACTGTTGCATGGCAGTTTTGGTCTGACCTTGTCCAAACTGCGGTTACGGGCTCAGGCTTTACGTCAGCCACCACAGACAAGAGGTCTTCCCGTTTTAGAAGCATTTCCATACGCAGCTTCTATGTCTGGTAATTTTGATTACCCAGACGTCCGAACAGAAACTTGTTCTCGGACATTTTCTTCCTATTCACTCGCGCACCGAAAACGAACACGAACCAGTCAGCACAAGCGCCGAAGCGAACACAGCCAAATACAACAGCACTACTGCTCTCAGCACACGCGGCGAATAACGGATCGCACCACCACAAAGGAACGCGTTGATCTGAGCAGCCGAACAGCCAAACAAAATGGACGCCACCAATCCACGCTGGAACGCAATGTCCGGAAGAAAATCACTTCACCACTTTTCGACGGATTCCTGGGCCGATAACCTGTGGGACAGAACCCGGTACGAGCGGACTGGTTCTGCAGGGAATTCCGACGCACTTAACCGATGATAACCGGCGGAAAGAAACTTCGGAATACGCGCACCGATCGAAAAGTAAAACTGATTGTATAACCGCGTCTTTATATCAGTAAGGTTACATGTGGAATGGGAAATGAAAAATTGTTTCTTCTCTTTACTCGCTCTTCTATCTCTGTCACACCGTCGCTGTCACACTTCGCATGGGGGGAAGGAAAGAACGGTCGATGGAGGAAATATCGCCAGGTACATGACACTCAACACTTTTAATATGTTGCAAATAAATTTTTCCTTCTTCTACCAAGTAATTTTCATCAAGTGTTACGTACAAACTGGGGCAAAGCTTGATCTGCAGCAAAATATGTGCGTTCCCTTTATTAATAACTGCGAACTTTCTTTGCCAATTTACTATTTTTAAATATGTATATCGCAACAACTCAACGATACTTTATGTTCTTCTTGCTATGGGATCAGTGGTGCTGATTCATTCTAACTCAATCATTATGCCAAACGACTTTATGCCAAACGGCTTTTTGCCAAACGACCTTTTGCCAAACGACTTTATGCCAAACGGGGTACAATCGCCTTCAGCATTTCAACGGTCTTGGCGAAAGTTAATTTCCGAGTAGTTTTCGGCAAAATTAAACTGTTATAACTCTCGTGACTCGTCCTCCCAACACATTTCAATAACATACATATTTCAGTTATTACTAAAACTTCTTAGAAACCTGAATCCAAGCTAAAAAAAGATCCTAGACTTTGTGTTTATCGTAATGATTGACTGGATGGAGCATATGGTGGCGTTGCTAACATCATACATAGACGTTAAAAACATCGACTTTTTTCGATATTTGGAAATCAATGTTTTTGAAACTGCGTTGAAACACAGCTTGGTAAAACTACCATAGTTGCCTATTTGCCTTTTCAATGCACAGGGCAGCAAGTTTATTTGCTTCAACAAAGGCTTGGTTGTGTCGTCTCGATGGTGACGAAGGACTGCGTCGCGTCTTTCTTCGTTCCACCCTCATTCGTTTCGTTACCCGATTGAAAGCAACGAACAAGAAAGGTGAAATGAAAGAGTAAGAATTTTGTTTCATTTAAATTTATCAAAATGTTTGAAATTGAATTTTACTTATTTTTTGCAACAGTCATGTATTTAACTTGTTACGTAATAAATTAAGATAGAGAAACCATACGGGCCACCCCGTCGTTCATTTGAATCAATCAGCTCCTAAAGCTAGGGGCCTTCCTTAGCCGAGTGGTTAGAGTCCGCGGCTACAAAGCAAAGCCATGCTGAAGGTGTCTGGGTTCGATTCCCAGTCGGTCCAGGATCTTTTCGTAATGGAAATTTTCTTGACTTCCCTGGGCATAGAGTATCATCGTACCTGCAACACGATATACGCATGCGAAAATGGCAAATTTTGCGAAGAAAGCTCTCAGTTAATAACTGTGGAAGTGCTCATTAGAACACTAAGCTGAGAAGCAGGCTTTGTCCCAGTGGGGACGTTACGCCAAGAAGAAGAAGAAGAAGAAGAAGAAGAAGAAGAAGCTCCTAAAGTTAGAGACTACCAATTGAAAGACCAGGTCGCTGCGGCGAGGCTCTGATTTTTGACGCGCGATGCACAAGCAGCACGAAAGAAATGAGAGACTACGTTTGCTGCGATGAAGGAAAACGTTTGTCGGATTGAAACGAAACTGTAGAGTTTCAATTGGAAGAAAAGCTTGAGTCAGTCAGTTGGGGACTGAAAA
The DNA here is from genome assembly GCF_002204515.2 of Aedes aegypti. Taxonomy (NCBI): domain Eukaryota; kingdom Metazoa; phylum Arthropoda; class Insecta; order Diptera; family Culicidae; genus Aedes; species Aedes aegypti. Next base: position 257,134,053 of record NC_035107.1, on the reverse strand, counting down.
TGCTTTCAATGAAATGAAAATGTACGGCCCTGTATGCGTGTCATCTCTAGTGGTTTGCAAAAAGTTTGGATATTTTTTCTACTTACTTGCTAAAATGAAAGATTTCCAAAACTCAACTTATAATATTCCCAAATGTTCAACCGTGCTTAATTTTAGAAAGGAACGTCAGATTTACATCGGGTCTGTTTCGTATATTTCACTTTTGAAAATTTTAAATTTACCATATATATTTTTGATCAAATAAAAACATTGCAAAATATAACACAAAGTTTGTCAGGTGACATCTATTAGACTAGAACTAATCAAAATTATATGATATGAAAAGTTTGTGGCCTCGATATATTTAGTTTTTTATTGAACACATTTTCAACTGAAGGTAACTATGACACCTGTGAAAGACAACCGTTAATCGGAAGTATATGTAAACAAATATTTGCACTCACTATATGTAAACAAATATTTGCTTCGCACATATTCACCAATTCCCAAACCTTTTCGCACAATCTCATATGATTTGTACAGCCATACCACTACACTATCGCCCCCTCACGGAACCACTCATCACTGCTAAGTGCTTTTTTGCACTAACGTAGTCATAAGGACCAAATGACGCCATGTGTACTTAAACGTCTTTGTCTTTCACCCGTTCCGTCTCGTTTCATCCGACAAACATCATCAAATTAACACTATAACATCATCCATCATTAATCAAACTTATCACTCATCAAACATCCATCGACTCAATCCATGCGTGTGCTGTTTCCCAAAACCGGCCATATGACGTGCCCACGGACTGCATTCCGTCACCAACATCTACCACGGTTACAAACCGTTCGGCTACCTGCAGGCTAATGCTTTGCTCCAACCAGCAGCTGCTTCGTCTCATCTCCATCAGCAATATCACCATCAACGTCAACAGCTGTATCCTTACTTGGATCCCTACAGTTCGATGCTTCTCGGTGGAGCTGGCCGTGACAATGATTTCAGTTCCACCAATTACTACCACAATCGTTACATGCCACGTTCCCAAAACGGGCAGAAGGTTTTCCCCAATTCCCAATCCTCTCAAATGTCCCAATCCTTGTCGAAGCCCTCTGCTAGCATCGGTCAAAACCATATACCACCTTACATTGCTAACGAGCTCCATAATAATCAAAATCGTCTGTTAACCGCTTATTCGAATCCGTATTCGGCGTTACTCCCGGCTGCTGAATTCCCAACGCATCGGCAATATGACCTTCTTCAGCAACAAAAGCAACTACAGCAACAGCAACAACTGCAACAGCAAATTCAGCGCCAACAGCAAGCCAATAATGGCGCCGGGGCTAACGGTGGACAATCCACCACCGAAAAGTACGCATCCCAGTCCCAGTGGGGCTACCAAGTGTTGCCAACGCTGTACTCGATCTACCAGAAGGTATAGTGTGTATTTCCAGTATGCCTTGCAACTTGCTAAATACTGCTACTGCTACTACTTCTTCCCGGGACTAGGTCCATATCGAATCGACGTTGCATGTGTTAACTTTTTTGATGTTTCAAACCTTGAAGAGAAATATTTGCGTTCATTGGTCTTCAGATTTAGTATTTCTGTGTTGACTAACTATTGTCTTCATTTCTTTCAAGAGTTGAATAACCGAAACCGCTAAATTTTATGATTTGATAATAAAATGGTCCACAGTCCCACCTGTATACTTGACTCCTCGATTTAATATGATGAGGTCACCTGATACAGCTTTTTCGATTGATTAACCCGTTACTTGGCTGCCATTAATGCTACCTTACGCTAAAGTTAGCTTGTTCTATAAACCATTGAAATTGCGTAGAATTTGAGCAGCTAATGACGTCACAAATATCAAATATTGACATTTACACAGTGCTGCCAGATTCTATTCAATTTTGATATTCCGCTGAATATGTACCCCAAATTGCAATTAAGGTTCTGGAATGCGTATGTTCTTTGATTGGTAATCGATGTCTATAAATGTAATTTATCCGTGTTTTACTTTGCACAATACTCAGCTTAGTTTGATAGTATTCTTTCATAAAACATTACTGGTTCATTAAATTGCAATTCATTATCAGTTCATTAACGTTTCCATTATTTTCTTTATTGATCGAAATCAACATATGTTTCATCAAAAAGCATCCACGGTTGGGAATAAATCCTATCAGTATTTTAGTTTGTAGCATGAAGATTAGTATCCCATCCCATTTTCTCAAAACTCGAACATCACCGTAGCTTGCGATTCTTTTCCGTTGAAAAATCCCTCGTCCTTCAATCCTCAACGAACCGTTTAGTTTCCATGCATTTGTAAATTGTTCACTGTATATCGAAAACAGGTGTCCCGTAGCAATCCCCATCCTATTAGCTGTGCTTCACATACTGCCCCACTGAATTATTCATGTTTTCCCAAACTCCAGAGTTCCGTACCCTCCGTCTCTGTGTGTGTGAGTGTGTACTGCATCCAATGCCAGCCGTCCCAATTCAACTGTTTTGAACATTGAAGTGAAATTTGATTTTAGTCGTTTCATTTTCGAGTCCGGTAGAATTTGATTATCTAGTGTTGATGAACCTCCCACCCCCAACTCCTATTTCTAACGTAAAAAAAAAAACCTTGCTGTATACAGCAACAACCATCGCAATCAAAATTCGTTCAGAGCTTTCTAACGCGATTTTCTTTCCGGCATCGAAACAACAGGTGGAAGTAACTCCATGGATAAGCAGTAAGCACAACATGGGGATGGCATTCAACCGGTCCACGTGGCACGAGATAACGCGGTGTGCGCGGCATTTCTGCGAGTATGACGACTACAACTGGGACTGGTCGCTGCAGCACGTGTCGCAGCAGTGCCTGAAGCAGAAGCTGCACGTGATGGTCGTCAAGGGCCCACGGGTCTTCCACATCGGTGAATGGTAAGTATGATGTGCAGCTGAAGGGCGTCACAAAATGAGTCTACTTCTTTGAATGAGGTTTGGTTCATTCATTCATTTTTATATCAGGTATCAGCAGGCCGTCTCCAGAGACACGTTCCCCGCTAATTTGGGCGACGTGCCATCGCCATATTTGAGCCTATTTCACCATCTACCCTATGGGAAAAGAAAGGGAAAGAAAAAATAGGAGGAAATAGGGGTGGGGTCCCTTTTTTCCGTTATCAAAGTCGTGCCCATACTTTCTGCGACACCCAATGCGAAAGATTGGAATCTAGAATGACTCCGACATACTTGTGACTGTGACTGATCAGACATTAATCTCAGTGTCAAAAAATCATTAAGGTTCCACCGCGGTTCCATGTTTCCGTAGAAATAACAATAAATGTTCTATTCGGGTTAACCGAAAGGTCATATTGGGGAAATCAAATCTTGACTAACTGAAGAGCACTTTGTAGTAGTAGTCGGCAAAACCAAAAGTTGGAAATGTTGGAAATGAGATATGAAAGGAGCAAAATTTTGGAGTGCCAATTGAATCGATTCTGTAGTTACGATACTGCGAGCCGAAGCCAGAGACTCATAAATACATGGAAAAACATTTGGTTCATCCGTAGAAGCTATGTCTACACATCCGGGGAAGTGTGTCCTCCTTCTACATTGAAATTGAGATGTAAAATTGTGAAAAAAAAATAGATTCGTTCTGGTGGGCTTCGATTCCACGACTCCCAATACGCTAGGCTGGGCGCGTTAACCAACTACGCCACAGAACGGGTAACAATTCTGCAGCGCAATTGGCCAACCTGAAACCAAAGTCCGTCACGACCCCATATTATCCTTCACAACCCTACACCTCCTTCGGCTTTCTGAGATGCTCAATTTGACTCTCCTAAGCGTGCCTACGAACAACAGTGAGAGATTTTATTTTTAGCGTCGCACTGTTGCCTTGTTTGTACCACACTATACGACGTATGCAGCGCTTCTCAAAAGCGCCAGAGAAGACCCGATGTTAAGGCGCAAGTAAAAATGACACAAAAGTCAAAATCGAAAAAGCAGTTAGGGCAAGTGTACCATTAGTGGTGCACCTAAGGGAAAACTGCTAAAACACGGTGTTAAGATCATGAAATATATGATTTTAACGTATCATTCGATAGATCTCAAATCCTTCTATCATTCAAATGTATAAAAATCACGATTCATTTGAAATTTCCCTGCAAAAAGCCTTGCACCAATAATAGGAACACTGTTCCTTTAGTGGAGGTATATTTTAAGGGTGGTTCCTTTAGTGGCGCAAACCATTGATTTCTTATGGGACCCTCCACTATGGGTACTGATGCACCACTATAGGTGCAAAGGAGCAAAAAAAATTAAGCAAAATAATTGTTTTAAATAGTTTTACGGTTAAATTTCATGAATATTATTCGATTACTTGTATCATTTTCGCATCGTACATAATACAAAAATATCACATAATCATTTATTAGCGCAAAACATGCCAAAACACACTACCTCCACTATTGGAGCTACCTCCACTAAGGGAGCGTTTGCCCTATCTCCTTTTAAAACAACAAATCGAAGAAAGTAAAAACACACAGCCTTTTTATTTGGCAAATAAAAGAGCTGTGTGTTTTTATTTTCTTCGATTTGTTTGTTTAAAAAGAGAAAACTGCTTTTCCAGTTTTGACATTTGCACCATTTTTACTTGGGCCTTAAGGGATCTGGGTGAAAACGTGGTCAAAGCCAGAAGTACCCAAAATAGTGAGATGCTTTTTGAGGAAGATGTATGGAGCCACAGCGATAATTCGTTTCGGTAACCGCTGCGAACAAGGTATTGGAGTTAGGCAAACTGTTGATTGGATGGTCGAAATGCCGAAATGCTCCGCGTTCGAACAAACAAGCAGAAGAATGTTTCAAGTGCATAAGCAATGAGCTGGATAGATCCAAAATGTGCTGGATTTGTGGAAAAACGCGTCATCTTGTGAAACACTGCACACAGAGGCCAAAGTACATGCTTTGCACTCCAGAAGTTGGGAACGACCATCAAACGGAGTTGCTTCTGATGCCTTGCCTGCAAGAGGGCGATAATGGAGATAACCCTGATCAATCTGAATCACTATGACACCACACAGCGGCTGTTGTGACAGTCAACTACAGAAAATATATGTGACGTTGTGATTATTGCAGAGCTTATCCTGATAACGGCCACTGGGTGGCGGATAGAACGGGAACGGCTGCGATCAGGGATTGAATCCTGAGAAAATTGAGAGAACCTCTCACGTATCGCTCTCTGTAACTATCATAACATGGAGCACATTTTGAGAGACTGTTTATCGTATACTGTTACCAGAGGCGCGTCCACGTTCGAAACAATGGGTAGGACAAACGCAAGCATTTTTTTGTGGACAGTTAAGCTAAGAAAAATCTTAAACCTGAGATGGAAATTGAAATTTATTATATTTTGGGCAATCAAATGCAAATACAGTTGAGAAAATTCTACTGTTTTCAAGCATTATAACGATATTTTCAGATGACTTTTCCGCTCAACCAAATAAAATAACAAAATTCTAGGAAGACTGGTTTGTTTTTTGGCTCCCATACAATTTCTATAGAATGAAAAATTGCTGAAAAACTTCAAAGTAGGTTATCACAAAACAAGGTTTTTGTCTCTGACACCTCTATACTTCTAACCCGTTATTTTCATGCCAAAAAGAAGAAAGACTAAGAAAGCTTTTCATCGGGCTGGTAGCGACTGAGTGCCTTAAAAAAGGAAATTGAAGACCACTTGCCAAAACGAGACTTGAAAGGGACCAGAAAGAGGCCGAAAAGAGACCAAATAGGAATCAAGAAAACAAATTGAAATCTAATAGGAGCCAGGAGATAATAGTTTAAATATTCATAGCATCAGAGCGGACATTTCTCAAAGATCTAAGACTTTCTTTTAGCGAATAGCTTGTGATATTACGACAAGTATTACTGGATGTGTTTTTTCCATTTTTTTCGAAAGAGGATACTTTAAGGCTTCAACCTGGATTTTGGGACAGAAATAAAATATCTCTAAAAATATTTCAGAAATCATCTGAATTCCTCCAAAAATTCTTGGACAAATTTTACAAGAATGTTATTACTTTATAAGATTTCCCTGTGACATCCTCCAAAATTCCCGGTCAAAACGTCTTCTAAAATTCAATCAATAACTTCTCCAAAAATTTATAGGTATTTCCTTTAAAATTGTCTCTTAGGATCTACGTAAAAAAATGAACTAGAGATTTCTCTTAAGATATTTTAAGCAATTGCTCCAAAGATTCCTTCTAAGATTTCTACAGAAATTCATCCAATAGTTCTTTGATATTTTCTTAAGTAAGACTTGAAAGGTTTTTTTTTCATGAATGTCTCCAGGGAAGTACCAAGGAATTTTTTCTGAAAAATAAATCCGTGAGGTATTTCTAAGGAGTTTTGAAGTCATCCTTAATGATCAAGAACCTCTGAAATAACTCCGGGACTCTTGAAGAAATTTCAGAAGATTTCCTAGCTAATTGGCTAAGACAATCGAAAAAAAATCAATCGAATCTCAAGATAGTTTTCCGCAGGGTTTTATGAAAGAATTTCTGCAACAACATTGGACAGAAACTCTATGGACATTTGTGGAATTATAGGAGGAATTATTGTAGAAGTTGCTGTAGTATAAACTTGTGTGAAAACCTAAATAAACTTTTGAAGATTGCATGCGATTTTTTTGAGAAACATTTAAAGATATATTTGGTATAACTGTAGGAGTAATACTTTGATAAAAAGCTGGAATAAATCCTAGGAGAAAAAAAAACAAAATAAATTTGTTCGAAGAACATTTCAAGTAATTTTGGATTTCAGGGAAGAAACGTGGATGAATTCTTGAAGTAGGTGGAAAAATTCTTGCAGGATTTCTTAAAAAAGGACCCTTAGGCTACACCAGATATTCTGAAATAATCCTTTTTGGATTTCCTCAGAGGAAATTCTGTAGAAATCTTTGGAATATTTCATGGAGTAACAAGTGGAGAATTTGGTAGAAGGATTAGTGACAAAATATCTGGAAGAATTTCTAGGATAGTTTTGAAAAAAAAAAAATCAAAGTTATACCTAAGGAAATTACTGAAGGTACCGGGTAGCTTTGACGTTCTCAAGGATTTCCTGGAGCAAATTTTGGAGGAAATCTTTTAAGCATCTTTTAAAAATCGTTAAAAGAATTTCTAGGAGAAATAGTAGAGAAATATCTAGAAAAAAAGACAATCCTGCGGAAGACGCTGAAGGAATTCTAAATAAAATCACTATGTTAATTCCTGAAGCTTCAATAGCATATTGATTCTTTTGTAGTCTATGAAAGTCTCTGGAACTTATACAATTTTGCATCAGCATTCAATGCAAGCAGAAAAAGAGAGACTTCAGAGACAATTTTGGTTAAAATAAATATTCAAAAGACCTTACATTAAAAGTAGACACTTTTTAGAGACTTGAATAAAAATAGAGATCAATTGTATAAAAACAAATTTAATACCAGTCCTGCCTTTAGGATCATTCAGTAGATCCACTTTTTTATTATTCATATTAAAAAATATAAATATCCTTCCGATTTATATCCCTCTTAAATCAATTTGATTGAACAAATTTGACAAACACAGACCAAGCTGCTTGCCTTTACTACCAGTGAGGTTGTTCTGATTTTCTCATTTAATTCTAGATAACAAATGGATGAACATTCGGTGGATATGTGTATTTTTTTTATTTGCACTGTTGTAGTGGTCAAGCCAATCGTAAAAGTTTTAAGGAGAAACTGAAGATGTTTGAAAATGTTTGGTCACGCAGAAATTTTGCTGCAATTTCTTGAACAATTCTGCTAAAAAAATCATGAGAAAAAATCGTTTTATTCTGCTCTAAATATTTTTATTGATGATGCCACAAAATATCAGTAAGTAAGTAATTTGATCAAATAATGTTTGAAGAATTAACTAAGTGTTACTTCCAGAAATTTCTACGGTAATTCTGATTCAATCAAGAATTTATTTTTCTATTGGTTGAAGAAGTTTCTTGAAGCAATTATTACAGTTAGTTTCACGGGATTTTCATTATATATATTCTCAACCGTTCTTCTCACGAGCCAGAACTTTTGGGATCATGTACAAACATACCATACTTTACTAGGCATGAGAATACAATGAAAACCCTTATCATATTTCCATCCATCATAAGAAGAAGTACGATGTTGATCCAGTTTCTGCTGATCTAGTGTTTTTGTTTTATTGAATCGTGGGTAGGACAATCCTTTGACTGTCCTACCTAGGTGTTTTCGTGCGTAGTACATGTCCTACCTGTCCTACCCACTTCCCGCGCCACTGACTGCTACATTTTTGATCAGATCAAGGGGGATAGCAGGGCATGATGCAAACCTTCTAAACAAGCTCCAAACCTGGGGGACATTATTGCTATCGAAAGTTCGGGAATTGTTTATCGTGCCAGTAAAATAAAACACCTACCCCAAAGGTAAACAAGCGAGAAAAATGGATTTTATCATTACTTTCTCGTTGGGGCTCTCGTTCACTACTCCCATATATCAGACTTGTAACAACATGCGATGCATTGCCGATCATGGATCGCAACAGATGAAATGTTTTTCTTCGCATGCTTTGATTGTGCTTCAGAATCAAATGAGAGCGAATTCTACAATCCCTGGCTGCGAATAACTAGCGAGTGGAAGTGGAAGACGAAAGCCTTTTACCGACTCATATTCCGAACACTCGGTTTTTGTATGACGATTTGGTTGAAATGTTTCGCTGAAATATGTCACCAAATGACGAGGAAATGGCAGTCGAATGCAATTCAATATTAACGTCTCCAATATAATTTATACCGCGGGAGTAGTGATGGTTCTCTAGTTTGAGAGCAGTAGAACAAGCTCAGATAAATTTATTTGCGAAATTATTTATTTGAATACGATTTATTCGTACTGTTCGAAATTTGAATCAAGGTGTTCGGAATATGAGACAGAATTAACACAGTGTTCGGCATTTGAATCAAAATGTTGCTCCATACTTTTACGTAAAAACAATACTAAAACTAATTAAATCAACATTATTATCGGTGCACCCAACAGCTAACAGTTAGGCTTTGTGAAGAAATATAAATTTACACAACTATCAGCTAATTTTTGCCAATCAGATGCATTTGAAGTCACGGTTGGCCTTAAGTGTTCGGAATATGAGTCAAAACGGTACAAGGAATTATTCGTTGAGGCACTTCGTCGAGACGACGATAACGAGGATATCGACGCCACCGAGCTAACACAAAGGATAATAACGGCTTGTGATGCAACTATGCCGCGAAAACAGAAGCCAAAGAACAAACAGCGACCAGCTTACTGATGGAATGACTCGCTCAGCACGCCTCACGCTGCTTGTCTCAGAGTCAGAAAGCAGGGCACAGAGAGCAGGGATGGAAATGGAGAGAAGGGAGCAAAGCCCGGCTTTTCAAGAAGCTATGACTGCACTCAAACGGGAGATCTAGCTTAGTAAATCTAATTGCTACAAGGAGCTGTGCCGAGATGCAGACAACAATCCGTGGGGTAATGCGAATCGAGTGGTTATGGAAAAGATCAAGGCTCTTCGACACCAGCTGAGATGTGCCCAGACAAGCTGAAGTCGATCGTGGACGGACTCTTCCCGAAGCACGATCCAACGAACTGGCCATCAACGCCGGACACAGAAGCAATCGCTGACGAACGGCAAGTGTCTAACGACGAACTTGTAGAATCGGCGAGACGACTAAAATCGAAGGAAGCCTCTGGGAGATCCAGTCTTTTTTAGGCCCATTTACCTGCTGGATACGCTCGGAAAGGAAAACTCCTGGAAAGAATCATCCTCAACATGGTGAGACAGTGTAAAAAAAGTGAGCGTGGGTTGTCGCAGATGTACTTTGGACTCCCTAATGGCTTAACGATGGTAGACGCAATTCGAGCAGTATTCGAGTTTGCTGAAAAGGCATCGAAGTAGAAACGAAAATGAGATCGATACTGCGCCGTGCTCACAAAAGATGTGTAAAACGCATTCTACAGCGCCAGCTGGTAGGCCATCGCCCAGCACTGAACATAATCCAGGTTCCCGAATACCTGTGCAAGATCCTGGAGAGCTACTTCCAGAGCAGAATCTTGGTGTACGAAACTAATGAAGGGCAGAAGTCAGTGCAAGTGACAGCGGGCGTCCCTCTTGGTTCCATTCTCGGTTCAACTCGTTGTAACGGGATGTACGACGGAGTCTTGACACTTCGGCTACCCAGGAAGATTGTTGGTTTTGTGGATTATGTGTCACTAATAGAGTGTTCATCCCGGGACATCCCGAGACAAAAAATCCTGGGATTTGAGGAATTTCGGGATTTCCCGTTTCCCGGGGTAAAAGATCTGACGTCCCGGGAATCCCGGGATTCCCGAAATGATCGTAAATTTTGATTAAAATCACTAACTTCAAATACAAAACAATGAGATTTTTCTTCACACTCAAGCTTTATTCAATAAAATAGAAAAGCACTATAAAGGAGAGTGAATACATTGAATACTAATATCATGGAGAGAGCAAATTAACAAACAAGACAGAAATACTCTTTATTTGTAGATGTATTGGATATTTTCGTTCCTCTTCAACAAAGGTTTTTCGATAATCCTACGTTGGGAAAGCTTATTTCAAAGTACACCTTAACATCTGTCAATACTACTCAGTAATTAACTTTTTTAGCATGATGCATTGATTGTGGGCATTGTACCCCAATGATCTTGAAACTTTTCGCTTGCGTTTCAAATTTTTGATGACTTTTCGGTTGTCTGTAGAAAAAATTGTATTATTATTTTTTCATTACAGTTAATTACAGTTAACTCTCCCTTACTCGATATTGTAGGGATCATAGAATTAGGGAGGTATCGAGTTACAGAACACAAAACCAGTGCAACAGCGATCTAAGGGACCATCGATTTAGCCATGAAAACCAACTTTTACTATGGTTATCTAACTCCATATCGAGATAGGAAACATCGAGTAAGGGATAGTTGACTGCTGGGAGGGAGGCACCGATACTACACACGAAATATAAGATAACGTTATTTTGAACTGCAAGATAACTCCAGCTTGCCAACAACAATCAAGGCAGGCTTCGAGAAAATCGGTAGTTTCCTTTTGTTGTGCACCTTCGATCTTTCCTGACAAACATGAAAAAAGGGGGGGGGAACTTTAAAGTAGATGGAGTACCGTGTACCTTTTAATTCCGCTCCTAAATGCTTATCTTTGACAGATACGCGTATTTCGACTACCACTTGCAGTCTTCTTCAGTGTCAGTTACTCGTATCCACTGAAGAAATCGTCGCATCTCTCTACCTTAAATACTAACACCAGATAAGTACCTACACAATCAAACTACCTAGGAAAAAATTTCGACAGGAGTATACCTGTCATGTCTTGGTCAAAAATTGAAAAGGGGATAATAATAATTATACAAATCCCTAACTATCTACCTATGTATTCAAGTTCGTTTATATTTCTTAGGTACAAACTTAAATAGCCTTGATTGTCCGTTTCCTTGATCCCTATTAAGAAGTAGTGAAGGCTTTTGTTTGTAAATTTCTAAACTTTCAGCGACGTCTAGTTTCCAAGATGAAGATACGCTTCGTACGATGTCTATGTTATCGCTTGTCATTTGATGTCCATCCTGGAAAACATGTTCAGCCACTTTTGATTTAAAATCATACGCTAATCCCTTTTCTAATTCCTTGTCCGCTTTTTTTACCTCAGCAATATGTTCTTTGAATCTTATTTCTAGAGTTCGTTTTGTTTGTCCTATATAGATTTTATTACAATGGGGGCATGAAATTTTATATACTCCTGCTCTATTCAGTTTATTAATTTTATCCTTTGTTGATCCTAATCTAGATTTAAGCTGACTACTCCTACTGCTGAAAACCAAATCTACTCCATATTTTCGAAATTTCTTAGCCAAAGGCTGTGTAATCTTGGTATCAAAATTCACCGCTACTCTTTTTAAATCCTCTTTTTCGGCAGTAAGTGTTGTCATACTTTTCCTATATTTATCCCTTGCCCTCTTATCTACTACTGCTTGTATTGTACTATTCCTATATCCGTTAAGCCTAGCCGTCTCAAAAATATAATCCAGTTCATTTGATTTTCCAGTTTCACTTAAAGGAAGGGTTTGCATTCTATGTATCATATGATGAAAAGCCGCCATTTTATGCTGATAAGTGTGGTTGGAAGTACTCGGAATAACTCGCATAGTATTAGTTGGTTTCCGGTAAATTTCAAATTCAAAGTGAGACGATTCCCTCGTAATTAGCAAATCCAAAAAAGGTAGTTTATTATCCTTTTCCTCTTCATGAGTAAATTTAATATCTTTGTGGATACTGTTAATTGCTTCTAAAATTTTTGGCAAATAATCCTTTTTGATAATGCTAAACACATCATCTACATATCTCCACCACCGCTGTGGTAACAAATCTTTCTTTTTCAAAATGCTTTCAAAATTGGCCATAAACAACTCGCTCAAAATTTCATTATATCAGCAGAAGGGTCTCCTACACACAAACTTGCAAAGTGGCTGGTTAAGGAATTCCAATCCATGCCCAAACCTTTTGAAAGCCGTTCGGTTAACAATACTCAGGAGTTTGCAAGCCAACTTCAGGCTTCTGGGTATATTCAAGACGATGAAATTATGGTTTCTTTTGATGTTAAAGCATTATTTCCTAGTGTGCCAGTTAAAGAAGCCATAAACCTTTTGGAAGAATGGCTACTTAACCAACACAATGAGTCAAATTGGAAAAACAAAGTTCGGTATTACATCAAATTAACCCGACTTTGTATGGAAGAGAACTATTTTAGCTTCCGTGGTAATTTTTATAAACAGACAAAAGGTGCACCTATGGGTAATCCATTGTCTCCGTTTTTGAGCGAGTTGTTTATGGCCAATTTTGAAAGCATTTTGAAAAAGAAAGATTTGTTACCACAGCGGTGGTGGAGATATGTAGATGATGTGTTTAGCATTATCAAAAAGGATTATTTGCCAAAAATTTTAGAAGCAATTAACAGTATCCACAAAGATATTAAATTTACTCATGAAGAGGAAAAGGATAATAAACTACCTTTTTTGGATTTGCTAATTACGAGGGAATCGTCTCACTTTGAATTTGAAATTTACCGGAAACCAACTAATACTATGCGAGTTATTCCGAGTACTTTCAACCACACTTATCAGCATAAAATGGCGGCTTTTCATCATATGATACATAGAATGCAAACCCTTCCTTTAAGTGAAACTGGAAAATCAAATGAACTGGATTATATTTTTGAGACGGCTAGGCTTAACGGATATAGGAATAGTACAATACAAGCAGTAGTAGATAAGAGGGCAAGGGATAAATATAGGAAAAGTATGACAACACTTACTGCCGAAAAAGAGGATTTAAAAAGAGTAGCGGTGAATTTTGATACCAAGATTACACAGCCTTTGGCTAAGAAATTTCGAAAATATGGAGTAGATTTGGTTTTCAGCAGTAGGAGTAGTCAGCTTAAATCTAGATTAGGATCAACAAAGGATAAAATTAATAAACTGAATAGAGCAGGAGTATATAAAATTTCATGCCCCCATTGTAATAAAATCTATATAGGACAAACAAAACGAACTCTAGAAATAAGATTCAAAGAACATATTGCTGAGGTAAAAAAAGCGGACAAGGAATTAGAAAAGGGATTAGCGTATGATTTTAAATCAAAAGTGGCTGAACATGTTTTCCAGGATGGACATCAAATGACAAGCGATAACATAGACATCGTACGAAGCGTATCTTCATCTTGGAAACTAGACGTCGCTGAAAGTTTAGAAATTTACAAACAAAAGCCTTCACTACTTCTTAATAGGGATCAAGGAAACGGACAATCAAGGCTATTTAAGTTTGTACCTAAGAAATATAAACGAACTTGAATACATAGGTAGATAGTTAGGGATTTGTATAATTATTATTATCCCCTTTTCAATTTTTGACCAAGACATGACAGGTATACTCCTGTCGAAAAAAAAAAAAAAAATTCCTAGGTAGTTTGATTGTGTAGGTACTTATCTGGTGTTAGTATTTAAGGTAGAGAGATGCGACGATTTCTTCAGTGGATACGAGTAACTGACACTGAAGAAGACTGCAAGTGGTAGTCGAAATACGCGTATCTGTCAAAAATAAGCATTTAGGAGCGGAATTAAAAGGTACACGGTACTCCATCTACTTTAAAGTTTCTCTATTTGAGATTCTGCTCAGAGGATTCGAACATTCATTAAAGAGATGAAAAAAGGGCCACAGTTTTCTATGCACTAAATATTCATTTTCATTGGAAAAACTAGAACGATGCGTTTTTCAATGCTTTATGTTCAATCAGACTAAATGATACTCACGTGACATTACTTGCGTTATGTGCATGAACTGATTTTCATTCGATTTTTATCACTTTTGAAGAAATACAAAAATGTGTTTTAATCAGTTACGCGCTTTTTTCATGTTAGTCCAATGTTTGAGATCTGGGCTCATCGTGACAATTCGTGACAGCGGAATCTCGGCTCACTATGACGTACAGGAATTTTGTATTGGTTTCTCCCTCCCAGGTTGACTGTATTAGCATTGCTTAGTTGTACAAATTTTATGTTACTTACGTTCGTAAGATTCCTGTAGTTATCTACGGGATTGCGACCCATACTCGCATAACAGTCCCATTTGAATTTTCATCACTTTCGAGTTAACTTCATGAATAGCGTTCATTTTTAGTGTACTTTTCGAAATCGTTAACGAAATTGCACTTTTGTATGAACAAAATGCGAAAAAAATACCAAATCATGTGCGTCTCATATGAAAAGTACCCGCATAAGAGTCCCATCAGGAGATTTTGACTAAATTCGAGCAAATCTACTCCTCTTATGATTTCTGCAATTTTGTGTTGTAGTCTTCATCATATTAGAAAGAGGAATTATACATTTTTTTCTACTTGAGGTGAAGATTATACAAATATTCTTACTTGAGACAAAGATATTTTAGAATGCCTTCTGGTGCGATATGTTGTAGAACCACATATAGAATTGCATTTTAGCGATCCTCTAAATTACCTCTGAAACATTGCTACTATTGCAATTGCATAGTGCTTCAACATTCGCAATCTCCGGTAGACTCATGAAGTGAAGTGTTTTGGACTAGCATATGAATGCGCAAATCTTCACGGGCATCGTCAATAAGGATGGTAAAATTGAGTAACTGCGACGTCTAATGCCGAGAAGAGGGTCCAACCAGCAGGTTTATCCAACAAATTTGCAACAACTTGTCGTCACTAGATTTTGAAATATTGTTCGATTATACACCTTGGCATGCTTGAAATTCAACGTGAAGCATGTTGAATCCGGCCACACGGGTCGAATCAAGACCAGGGCAATCTTTTGCACGTTCACCACCCTATAGGCTAATAATTTCGAGGAACCACTGCAATTAAAAGAAGCGATTACTACAAGAGGAAAAGTGTCTTGAAATCTATTGTAATTTTGAGAAGTGTCAGGGTGACGCGATAACATAGTAAGCGGTCCCAAGTAATGGGACTGGTATTCGGGTATATTTGCGTTTGGCAAAAGAAATACTCGGATAATAAGTCCCATATGGCAGAAGTTTGGCTTTGAGCATAAAAAAACAAGCGCATTGTTTATATTATACCTAGTTGTTGAATATCCTCTTATACTGCAATGATACTGTGTTGAATAATGCCACGCGAATTTTCCACTGTCAGTAACAGTGTAACGAAAACATTTGCATTAATGTTTGAATGCGTTTTTCTCGACATGCTTTCTAGATGAGACTGTAATGCGAGTATGGGCAGTTTGTATCTATTTCAATTTATGTGTTTCCAATTTTAATTCAATGGCTACAGTAAATAGTCGATACACGTGTTGATACACGTATTGGCCGTACATATCTACGATCAAGGCTAACCTAAAATCAGACAATGGTGACTCGTGTTTAAGGTTTATACGAATTGGAATATCTCACCTATCCGTTATTCTAAATTCTACGAACTTAATGAGATTAACTGATAGATGGCGAGTTCAAATTTACTGACATTAACTGATGGATAGCGAGTTCAAATTAACATCTACACCAAAGACAAATTAAAGACCCCCATGTCCCTTGCAGTTGCTCAACATTTTTTGGCTCATAAGGTAATCTAGAATGCCGTTCAAAGTGTACTGCGATCTGTCAAACTTGGGTACCTTTTGCACTACCGAGGGACCAAATGCAGTACTAGAAGTGGTACCCAATCTGAGTCCGAGTGTGACGGACCTGTCTACACTGCACTCCTCTTGTCTCGTATCGATATGACAGGCTCCCACTGAGCTGTCAACGATCGCAGCAACCATTATTCTTCGGGCAAAGTAATCGATTACGGGTCTGCGGTTAACGAGTTGTTGGACTGTGTGAGTTCTCGCGTAGGGTGTACGCAACAGCCGGGAAATGGACACTCTAGTCACTAACGGTGATGAGCAAGACGCTGCAAGAAGTGGAGATGTCCGTGCTGGAAACAATTGCGCAATCGAGCGGAGTCAAACTGCAGATAGCTCATCACAAAACAGATGTACTGCCAGTCAGCAACTGCAAGGCGGCTCAACAGATGGGGGTCAACTCCAGACAACCAGAAGTCGCATGAAAGTCTACATAACAACTCGTTTATTCACACAAATTACGTCACACCCGCAAAACACGGTGGATAAAAGCATCAGATTGATGAGTTTCCTCGCTTAAGGTGAAGATGCATCGAAGCCAAACCTCGAATTTTCAAGAGCACAAATCTAAAGAACCTGGAAACCGTTCGTGCTGAAAATCTAATCGATTGGTCACCACCAGCGAGTGACTAGTGAGTAGCGTTTTCAGCACAAACGGTTGTCTGGTTCTCTAGATTTGTGCTCTTGAAAATTCGTGGTTTGGCTTCGATGCAGCTTCACGTTAACTGATAGATGGCGAGTTCAAATTTACTGAGATTAACTGATGGATAGCGAGTTTAAATTTACATCTACACTGCACTCCTCTTGTCTCGTATCCATATGACAGGCTCCCACTGAGCTGTCAACGATCGCAGGAACCTTTTCTTCTTCGGGCAAAGTAATCGATTACGGGTCTGCGGTTAACGAGTTGTTGGACTGTGTGAGTTCTCGCGTAGGGTGTACGCAACAGCCGGGAAATGGACACTCTAGTCACTAACGGTGATGAGCAAGACGCTGCAAGAAGTGGAGATGTCCGTGCTGGAAACAATTGCGCAATCGAGCGGAGTCAAACTGCAGATAGCTCATCACAAAACAGAGGTACTGCTAGTCAGCAACTGCAAGGCGGCTCAGCAGATGGGGTCAACTCCAGACAACCAGAAGTCGCATGAAAGTTTACATAACAACTCGTTTATTCACACAAATTACAGCACATTCGCAAAACACGGTCGATAAAATCATCAGATTGATGAGTTTCCTCGCTTAAAACGCTTTTTTTTTGTGAGTTCATTTGTACATTTTGTTTCGACCCGTACACTCGTACAAAGTAAGTCGAACCAATCCGTTACAGCTGTCAAATCAACATGTGATATCATGTGTTGAGTCGCATAAGATCACAGATTATCTGTTTCTGTTCGGGATGAACCACTGCGACCAGTTTCCTTTGATCTTTTGTGGTATACCCGTGTCCTTTGTTTAGTGCATGTCGTTCTACTCCATTACTATTGAGAAATAATGAAGTAGTCGTTTTTTATACAAATATCATTCTTTACCATTTTGCATAGAGCCTCTTTAGAAAAAGAAACCGCTATTTATACCTTTTGGAGAAAACAGTTTGTCACCATTAAACTCTCAAAAGCGCGCCCCTTAATCAGGTTCGGCCACTAAGCTGGTTGAATGATACTGATTTTGACCATGTATCGGTACTCTAGCGTATCAAATTTTTGCTTCTACTTATAAGATTGAAAGTCGTTTTTTGAAACTTTGAACAGGTTTCATCGCATGAGACATTTAGATTCCTTCAAACACAAAGCTTATATTAGAATTTAGGGAGTTCTGCTACTCCACCGATTCGGAATCGTTTCCCTCCTATATATCGAATGGTAAACTCTTGAACTCGGAAAGAAAGATCACAGATTAGTTCGGAAGAAAATTTATACACTCGCTTTGTATGCCAGTTTTCATCACATAATATATGCACGTATATTGCCTCCACTTTTGTACGTAGAAGGCCTTTTCGCGACATCTGATAAGTGAAATTTTGCACATGCAAAGCCTCCGGGTGATTTCGTTATACGTACATTTTGGTTGTCTGGGACGTCGGGAGGTATGTGATTTCACCGAAGCGCGTGTTGAAGCACCTGGGAGGAATGATTGGAGTAATCGACGATCGGCTGAATTTGCACAGCCACGTTGATTATGCAGCGAAAAAAAAATAGATCGGTTTCTCATCAAAGACGCCAAAAGCGAAAAAGTACATAATACACTATGTAAAATGCATAACATAATCATATAGGTGATAATTTTTAAATAAATTACAATATAAGTGAGCAAAAGCATAGAAAAACCGCTATTATTGAGTTGGCTCAATAGCGTATCTGCTACGAGAATCCACAAAAGTGGTGACAAGACTCCCCCTTGGGGGCATCCGCAAACACTCAATTTTCGAATCGCTGCTTGACGCAATTTCGAGAAGAGATGTCGGTTTTTGAGCATTTGATGAATCCAATTGGTAATCATTGTAGGTTGCCCATGGTTTCGTGCGGCTTCCAATATGGCATCGATAGGCACGTTATCAAAGGCATCCTCAATATCCAAGAAAACACCCAAGCAGGATTGCTTCTGAGCGCATGCTTTCTCGATATCGTATACAACTTTGTGTAAAAGAGTTACTGTGGACTTTCCAGATTGGTAAGCATGTTGATTCACATGAAGAGGCATGTTTTCCAAATAAACATCACGGATGTGATGATCGATAATGCGTTCCAGATATTTCAGAAGAAAAGAGGTCAGACTGATTGGTCTAAAACTCTTCGCTTCTTTATACGCCGCACGTCCTCCTTTCGGGATAAAGCAGAACAGGATAAATCCCATCCGCTCCTGGAGATTTGAAAGGAACAAAACTATCAAGTGCCCATTGAACCGATTCAGTAATTACGATACTGCGAGCCGAGGCCAGAGACTCGTAACTACATGAAAAGACATTTGGTTCATCCGTAGTTGCTATGTCCACACATCCGGGGAAGTGTGTATTGAATAAACATTCTAAAACTTCTTCATCAGAAGAAGTAAAGTCACTATTAGGTAAGCGAATTTTGTTCACTTGGAAATCCTTAGATTTTGCAAGGATTTCGTTCAGCCGACTGACTTCACTCAAACTGGAAACATTTGTACAAAGGTTTTCCCAGCCGGATCGTTCAGCAGAACGAAGAGCCTTCTTGTAAGCCTTGCGAGCCGACTTGAACGACTCTGATCCAGCTGAACGGCGTCTGTTCCAACTCCTTCTACATTGTTTTCTGAGTCTAGTTAGATCGGAATTCCACCATGGGGTCACTCTTGCAGTCTTTACAGGCCACAGAGGACATGCTTCTTCAAAAGCTTCCATAATGAAGGATGTTGTAGTATCAACGCCATCATCCAAATCACTTGGATTTTCAATGGACGGAGAATATCCATGAAATTTGGTCGCAACCAATTCATCAATATAGAGTTCCCAGTTTGTTTACCGGGGATTCCTAAAACGCAAAGTCTGCGCAGTTACATTTGAATGTTCAAAAAAGATATAGCGATGATCAGATAATGATTCCTCATCTGATACATGCCAATTTGTCAACTCGTGACTGATTCTATTCAAGCAGAGCGTTATGTCTAACACTTCTTCTCTATTAGATACCATGCAGGTTGCTAAGTAATCCAAGATCTGTACTACTTAAGTATTCCATCAGACTGGGGCCTCTCAAATTGATATCTGAGCTAACCCAGATGATGTGATGAGCATTGGCATCACTGCTCACAATCAGCGGAAGGCCTTTTGTTACGCAGTGTACGACAACTCGTTTGAAGTCATCCGTTGGGGATGGTTTATCATGTGGTAAATATACCGAACAATAGACGTATTTCCTGTTGAGTTCACCAACAGAAACATCGATTGTGACAGCACATACATCTCTGGTAGTTAATTCAGAAATGAGTGTAGCAACGATTGCTTTATTTACGAGCACGCATGCGTGGAGCATGGAGCGCGAGTTTGCCATTTCAAGTTTGCTGAAAGTAGCAAACACTGGGTCCACAAGGTTACCTAGATAGAAGTTCCCTCTACGATAGTAGGGTTCTTAACCTAGCGCCATTTGGGCTGTACCATTTTGCATGAGTCTACAAATATTGATCGTTGCTGTTCTTTTATGCTGAAGATTGATCTGAGCTAACCTAACCGTAGCCACTAACCAAACTAGGCAGGATTAAGCTTTTTGCAATCTCAGCACGACGAAGACCAGCAGCGAAAAAACCAGATCGGTATCTATTGAAAGTCGCCAAAGGCGAAAAAGCACAGAATACACTGTGTAAAACGCATAATGCGAAACCATATAGGTGATAATTTAAATTAAATAGCAACATATTCATAATTCCAGCCTTATTTAGTCTCTGGCTAGAGACTGAAGAAGAGCAGTCGATTATCTCGGAGAAACACAAGGTCACCGCACCATTTCTCCGGGTAGCACAGGAAGGGCACAATACTGCAGAGGGCGCCCTGGTACTCCACAGGGTCCGTTAGCGGTTAGGTTTTATTTAGACCCCCATAACCATTCATTCCTAGGCACGGTACGCATTAGACACATTCCAGCGTAACGCGACACCACGAGGAACCGACTTTCATCATCAAATTAGGCATGTTCTCGGAAATATGCCTTGTGACCATGTGTTAAAACAGGTTTTATATCATGCATATTAAATGTACTTGATGTTGTGACATTCATTTTGAAACATAACACTGCATATATGGTAATTAAAAGCAGTTGCATTTCGTAACGCGACACCATCGCTGAAATGCACTTTTTTAAACGTCACTCTATAATCGCCTATATCTGCTCTGCTATAATTTTTACAATCCGGGTTTGTTCTAGGCAATCCTTCTATGTATTGATAAGAATCAGAAGGTGACTTCAAACTGGATGGAAATATTGAATAATTGCAGAAATCATTGAATTCATTTTATGAGCGCCGCGTTACGTTTATCTTCCAACAGGGTTCTGCAAATGGTGTCGCGTTACGTAAAAAGCATTTTTTATTTTTATTGATAAAATCGGTAATGTTGCTTTCGGGTTCCAGAAAAAATGTATATCTAGTATTGTTATTTGTTTAATACATTCGACATTCTGCCTCACAGTGGAATAATTTGATCCGACACTAGTTAAAATTAATTTAATGTTTCTGTGAAACCTTTTGAGAATGTCGTGCTTTGTAAAAGCGTAGATGGCACTTGTGGTCACCATATAAATTTGACTAAATTCTTTGCAATAATGTTAAGATATTTCTGTGATTTTTTAAGAATGTTTCCGGTACAGTGCTTTCGGATGGCGGCGCGAATAATCTTGAGCTTTGATACATGTTAGAATGATTGAATTTGATTGTAAAATAAAATTATATAAACCTTTAAACAATGTACTTTTAAAAGTATGCTTTCGGCAAAGTCGACAAGCAGACATTTATGATTGTCGGAACTATCCGAAATTCAATAACACAGTGGAGTTAATGGATCTGATAAATGGGTAAAATTATTAAAAAGATTCAATCAATTATTTTGAGAATATTGTTTCAGAAATTTGTAGACGACCATAAAAGCTTCCCAATGATGGAACTAAAAATATGTAGAGCTGCTGTACAGTGGGGTAATTGCACTTTTTTTGGGTTAAATTTTTTAACCGTTTCCTTTTAACCGTTTCTCTTTTGAAGATGATGAGAATATCCGATGTACATTCGATTTTTATAATCTGCTGGTTCAGACATACCGTGTGCATGTGTTTATGATTTACTAATGGTGGTCTGAAGGATACAGAATTTTGTGGCACAGGGGTGTAATTGAACCAGATATTGGGCCAATAAAATTTCAACGTAGCCATGTAGTATTTTGAGGATCATGTTTTAGCAAAATTGTTAAGGACGTTTATGGTCTCAAAATAGTGATCTGAATATCATGGAATTCTACCGCACAGAAAAGTTATTAAATCAGATTATTAGGCGAAACTGTGAATACATTTAACTCATAAAATTCAGTTCATCAATTATTCAACCGATTCTTTGAGCTTTCTTCTTCTTTCTGGCGTTACGTCCCCACTGGGACAGAGCCTGCTTCTCAGCTTAGTGTTTTTTATGAGCACTTCCACAGTTATTAACTGAGAGCTTTCTTTGCCAATGACCATTTTTGCATGTGTATATCGTGTGGCAGGTACGAAGATACTCTATGCCCTGGGAAGTGGAGAAAATTTCCAACCCGAAAAGATCCTCGACCAGTGGGATTCAAACCCACGACCCTCAGCTTGGTCTTACTGAATAGCTGCGCGTTTACCGCTACGGCTATCTGGGCCCTCTGTTTGAGCTTTCATTGAAAGGAAATACTTGTACCAGATTTAAGCGTTGGCGCAATTCTTCTGAAACCTTCCACGTTTTAGTGAGAGATAAATAGGGTAGGTGCACCAGTTATGGACATAGTGAGTCCATATTCCGCCATACGTGATTACTTTAATGTCTTCAAATTTTGAAAATGTTTGTGTGTTGTAGTAGTTAGATTTAACATATATCTTGATGTAAAAACATTCAAAAAGATTTAAAATGTGATAGTTATTAAAATTTTACATATGGCCAAATAGGGAACTACTATAGCCATAACTGGTACACTTTCCCTATGTTTCTTTTTTTCTTTTTTGCACAAAGCTCTGGTTTTAGGTCTGGTATTAAGAATGGTTGGTTAATATTCATAAAAATTATCAATTTATAAAATCATCCAATCTGGGCTGCCATGGGCCACTACAACTCCCTTTGTAAATCCACAAAACTGGTCGTAAAAATCATCCTAGACCACTGCGCGTTTTTTTAACACGAAAAAAATCATAAGTATAGAACATATAAAATTTGTAATACACGTATAATTGGGGGCATTTCTTAGCCGAGTGGTTAGAGTCCGCGGCTACAAAGCAAAGTCATGTCTGGGTTCAATTCCCGGACGGTCCAGGATCTTTTCGTAAAGGAAATTTACTTGACTTCCCTGTGCATAGAGTATAATCGTACCTGCCACACGATATACGAATGTGAAAATTACAACTTTGGCAAAGAAAGCTCTCAGTTAACAATTGTGGAAGTATCATAAGACCACTAAACTGAGAAGCAGGCTCTGTCCCAGTGAATACGTAACGCCAGGAAGAAGAAGAAGTATAATTTGTATTGAAATTAAACACCACCTTGATCACCGAAGTTTATTGCAAAATTAATCAAATTAATTATTATACAACGTAAAGGATGAATGTCAACATAGATAAATGTCATGACAAGACATCCAGAAGATTTAAAAAAAAAACTACGTGTCTAAGTTGATTTTTATGAGATGACCATTTTTTACGGTTGCTGCAGATCCTCTCAAGAGCTTTATAATGGCCACCTATATCCAAGAACAATCTCAACATCCGTTATGTTTAGTAATTGATTTCTGATATGTTTTGAAAAAAAGCGCAGTGATCCAGGATGATTTTCACGAAATGACTATGTTTACGGATGTTCCGGATCTTCCGGAGTTCCTTATTGTGACCACCTAGGTCCATGAACAATTCAAATAATCTATTGCGTTTTATAATAAGGAGTTCTGGTGAGTTTGCTAAAAAAAAACTGTCTTGGATTATTTTCATGAATTGACCATTTTTACGGATATTCCGGAATATCCGCTGGAGAACCACGTTGTTTACCATCGAAGCCAAGTATTCCACAACATGTAAGAGACTATTCCTGCACTAAACGACACCTGTCTGATAAGATTTGGGTCACTAGCCATTAAAAACCAGAGCTACTTGATCAGATTTGAGTGAAAAACAAGAGAAAACAGACATACCCACATTTTACAAAAACGGGGAGGGTTTTAGTGGGGTGGCACCAACGCTGAAAGCTAGTATAACTATTTCCATTTACTAAAAATCAAAAATTTCGAAAATCGGTTGTAGCATTGCTGAGAACGAGCATTTTGAAATTTGTAGTTTCATCCTGAAAATTTACGGTGAAAATTAACGTAACGCGACACCAAAACTTTGCACCTAGTGTAACTTTTCGAAGAATGGTCCGATTTTAAATCTTTTTTATGGAAACACGTATCTCGACGAGTAGGAAAAGAATCCAAAATATAAGAGTTTTATAAGAAGTATTAATTTTACAATCTCAAAAATAAGGCTATTTTCGTAACGCGACACCATAATAATGTGACTATTCGAAAAAATACGTTTTCAAAGAACCAATAATTTGTTTGAAAAAAATAAACCCGCACATAACAATGTCATCCAATACCCTTCTAGTTAACGGATAAGACAATCATATTACACTTGATAAACTATGATACAGGGCTATTATGAAAAAGTTGTTTAGTGTCTCAATTTCTCACCAATAAATTATATAAACTTTATATAACTTTTCAGGTATGTTTTTCACTGCATTTTCAATCAAATTTATGTTTTTTATACAATTCAACATATTGTCTTTCATGTTCTGCATAGCTTTGGAAATATTTCAGAGTTTGAATTTTTGATATCCTGGCGTAGATGTGCGTGGAATGTGTCATTACACCATATATTAGGGGTCACCTGTGAGATGGACTTTTACCACCGAAACAGACAGTCCGTAGAGTTAATTCTTAGCCAGTTGAAACAACCGCTACCGACACTACGCGGCTATCTAGGCTGCTCGGGAAAGGGTAGTTTTTAGACTTCAGTTTCCACGGCATAGCTGCGTCATACGTTTTTAGCAGACGCTTCCGTTGACTTGCCTGCATTAATGTTTAGCTTCTCTTTTATGCTGCCATAGAACGTGTTCAGAGAGTTAAACCATTCGTCGTAACAGTGCACGAAGCCCATTATCATAGCCCCCATAGATAATCACCAATCATTAAAAATCAACTGCGTGAATCAGGTTGAAATGTATATCTAACATTTGTGTATTTTTACCCATTTCCAGCGGTGTCCACCACAAGAAGAGCAACTGCGAATCGAATCAGGTGATCTCGAAGGTGCAACAGGTGCTGCGGGTAGCCCGGCGCTCGCGGCAGCTCTATCCAAAGTCCATCTCGCTGACGGTGGCCAGCGTGATCAAGAAGACCAAACTCCGCAAAGGCAATGGCGGCTGGGGCGACCAGCGGGATCACCAGCTGTGCTTCAACATGACCCTGATCGGACGGTAATGCACAGAGCAGCGCCAGGTGCAGGATCACTGAAATCCTATGAGTAGCTAGACTGAGACATGGAAGACTCGCAAAATGATGACACAGACACACAAACAAACACGCAAACAAGCGTCACGTCCTATTTTAGTTTCTAGATTGTGTTAGATGTAAACATGTGACTAGAAAACCAAACAGATGACTTAGCGAGAACCACAAAGAAAACGTGCACGAATGAAATGCAACAGAAAAGTGTAGATAATTGTAGGTAAGGTAAAACGGGAAAATTTGTCATGTTTTAAGTAAAATGTGGATGTAGGCCTATTCACGACGTGTTCCAAGTCAAATCTCAGATAATGTTGGTAGTATGGACCCCGAGACGGAGTTGAAGTGTAACTTGTTGCAGCTGAAAGTGATGACATTTTGTAACGTTAAACCAAGAAGAAAAATGAAATCACAGGGAGCTTTATTGAAACTTATGTGAAAATTCTAACTGGATTACGTGTCCTACACTAACGCGGTCGAACAGCGTTTTTCGTCAGTATTGTTGGATATAACTATCTTCATGCGTTTCATATTCACCACTGAATATTGTGATGGCAGCGATACTATAATCTCCCACTTCTTTAAGTTACAAAGCGGAACAAGGTTTTTTTGCAATCACCTAAATAGCGACACATAATTCGATCCTTTAAACACGCAAAATGTCTGTTTTGTTAAGTTGTTCCGCTTCAATTACTTAAAAAAAAAATCAAAAGATAGCCTGTTTTCAGTAGTGAAATAATGACTTTTAATGTTGCTGTCTATGATAAGTTTGCAGAGCTAATTGACAAACTTTTACTCATTTAGCTGCCGTGTATTATGAATCACACACACCACAGAGTACAGAGATGATATCAGTAGTGAATATGAAACTTGTCTAGTATCAACATTCACCACTGCCTAACGTTAATCAAATGGGAGTGAGTCGACAATTGTCACCTCATTCGACTCGTCTCACCTCACACGCCGCGCAGAATAAGCACAAATGAGCTCATTTTACGGATTCCGGTGAATTATCCAGTAATCTCAACAGCTAAATAGTTCAATAAATTAAAATACCGTTTTCCGTAAAAAAAAAAACAAATTCCGGTGAAATTACAACGAAAACTGTAATGAATGATTGTACTTCGTTATTTTACAGTACCGAAACGTTTGGCTATACAAATTTCGCTGGAATCCGTTAAACAATCTAAGTGTGTATGCTGCCGCTAGTGTTTCCAAATCACTTCAGTTTGAATTGTTAAACAACTTTTAAGAAGAGTTTTGTTCTTATTTGTGCCCACACCGAATAAAACTCTCAGACAAACTTGAACACCCCTACAAATTTTGAATAAACCTTTGCAGGTATTTGTGCGAGGTTTACGAAGTTATAAGAGGTGTTCATTCGTCTGAGAGTCTCTGTCTTGATGTACACAAATTCGAAGATGTAATCAAATGCAAGGAAATGTCAAAAAACGGCCTATACGGAAAATATAAGAGATACACTTATCATGTAATTGCATTGCCTTTAATTTATGAAACATTAATAGGAGTTTAATCAGAGAAAATGTGTTTAACTTTAATTGCTCAAAGATCCTCTTCACTATTGAACCATCTCTGACATTGGCGCAAAAATGACAGTTAGCAATATCCGCCTAAATATGTCCATTATTTATGTCTACGAGAAATTGAAAAAGCAATGTACTGCCCATGTTGTCCCAACTTTTGTTTTCTTTTTCTTCTTGACATCACGTTTTCACTGGGACAGAGCCTGCTTCTTATCTAAGTGTTCAATGAGCACTTCCACGGTTATTAACAGAGAGCTTCCTTTGCCAAAGTTTCGCATTCATTTATTGTGTGGCAGGTATGATAATACTCTAAGCCCATGAAAGTCAAGGAAATTCCCATTTTGAAAAGATCCTGGATCAACCGGGTATCGAACCCAGACACCTTTAACATGGCTTTGCTTTGTGGCCGCGGACCACTCGGCTAAAGAAGGCCCTAAAAACTCTTTTCTCATCCTGTACTTTTTATACAGTCAAAACCTAACACTTTGTGGAAAGATAACCAGCAATTTTTCCAATATAGCAGTAAATGATACTGATACAAACTAATTTCAAACTATTCTTTCCCTTGACAGCTTGATACCGGTCGTTATCAGTTTTGATTCGTCTCACAACTAACGGCTTACTATGATATAGTGAGCAAAATATGCCACTTCAACATTATAATAAAATGTTTAACTACATTTTTTAGTTCTTTGGACATTCCTCTTCATTCCCAAAGCATGAAGGAATATGTAGGTTTCCCTTAAAATTCATTGGTCCCATCAAAATACAAAGGAATCATTTTCTACGCCGAACATCACGAACACATTGATGCGTGCAAGTATTTTTCTTCGTCCCGACGGATGGAAAACTTTGTTTACTTCCTCAATAATATGCGATCGTTGAGATAATTTCTTAAAATTCGTTATGGCGTATGATTGGAATGAAATACTTCAGTGCAGATGTACGTAGGTTTTCCATAGTGTAAATAAGGTTTCGATGAAGTTAGTCACACAGGGGTCCGGGAAGAAATTTGAATCGTAATGTGGTATGGCTCACTCGATTGCTAATCAGATTTCGCTCGGTACGTCTTCGTCCATGCAAATTCGGTGAAAAAGTGCAAAGTGAATAATTGAACTGAAGTTATTTAACGAAATATAGTTGTTTTATTGCATGTTTGATGTACAAATGGACGAATCATACCAGCTTTCATAAAATTATATTTGGAACACGAATCTATATTGTAGATAAGTTCGAATATCCGCCGTAGTGGAACATTTCAAGCATGATACGACGAATAACAGTGCTTGCGACGAAGTACATCGAAACGCTACATTAAAAAAAAATTAAATTAAAATGAAAAAAGCACGCGTAACATCTTCCAAAAAAATGCTTTTCGAAAATGGTTCCAATCGTGTATCAATAAAAGCATCTGTAACTTACCTGGTTCTAGTTCGGTTGCATAGCAATTCCAAGGCTCATAAAGTTTCATTGCCATTCCAATGAACATGCATTTCACTCCTTGATTGACGTTTAACATTTTTGAAACCACAAGATTTGCTGCAAATCTCCCTTGCAAATAGCAATAAAGTCAAATTTATCAAGATGTTTTCAGCAACATTTCAAACAAACTCTTGCAACTTCTCCCAAAATGTCGGTTTTAATGTTTTGTTTCAAAGAACTTTCATTTAAAGCATCCGCAACTTGCATTCAATTTTCTTTTCCATACCCACAACTCAAGAGGATTCATCTCAGTTGCGAGGAAGTTGCACTAAACTAAGTGTATGACAGCTAGAAGTTTGTTTGTTTCCATCCAGTTGCAATATGGTTGAGTTGCACCTTACGTATCATTTTACAACGAAAACATAGTTTAGCAACAGATTATTTGTTTGAAAGTTGTTTCTCATGTGTTGCGTGGAAGTTTTCGCGAAAAGTTAAGATTATTTCAGGCGTGGCCTAATTTCGCCGGTAATGAACTCGTATTCCATAAGGTGCAATCAAGTTACAAGCAACAAGCTTTGATTAATGGGCCATGTGGTCGCTTTTATAGTGCATTGGCGAAGCAATTGTTCGAAGAGCTGGTGGAGTAGTGAGTAGAGGAGAAGATTGGTGATCTTGAGGTCGGAAGTACGATTATCGTTCATGTTTTTTTTTTTCATTTAAGTATTTTGCAACAAATAAGCAATTTCGATATATCTTAAATATGTTGCAAACAGACTCCGCCTCTTGCGCTTTTTGCGTTGCTATTCAGTGAAAGTCATATTTTCACCAATTGACAACTCTGAATAGTTTCAAGAGATAATTTTATTCTTGAATTGCAACAAACTGTGCTGCTTGGGATTGCAGAATTCGTTCTGATTTGATTTCGAAGCACTATCAAAGCAAGCCAAGAAAAACATCCCATCTGTATCGGTTAATTGAGGGGTATTAAAACGTGTAACTTTTCCATAACTTTACAAAGAAATTCTTTAAGTATTCTAACAATAAATTGTTATGGCAATTTAAATTTAACCCTTTTTTTAACAGTAATACATAAATAATGGACTGAACTTGGCGTGGATAGCTTCATGTTTTATCATATCTTCCATCCGATCGAAATCGGAATTTAAATATATTTTGATTAAAGTCTATTAAGTTGATTTTTGTTAACATTAGAACATGGCATTTTTAATTAGGTAGAATCTGTTTTAATTAATAGTAAAATTGATCCCTCCCAAACGATAGAACCACCTATGATTTACTTTAAAATTTGTCATGTAGGTAGTAGCTAGAAGGGAAAAGAAAAGCGAACGATCGATGTTTTTAAACGGAACAATTGAAGAGAATGATGAAAATCAAACACAAGTTACCACAACCTAGTTGATCGAGAATGATTCAATAATGTTTCAAAAAAGAATTAAGGATCAGCTCGAGCACTTTGACAGCAAGACAAAGTGCAAAGCGTGTAATTGAATAAACAAATCAAATCACATAGGCAAGAAATAGAACCTAACAAAAAAAAACAATGGTTGCAGTACGCACACATGGCAAAACAATCTCAACCAACGCAAATACACGTACACTAGAAAAACAATAAAGATGTACAACACAGTTTTGGCGCATCTCTTTATCCAGAAGTGTACGTTATGCAATGCATGTTACTATTGAGTTGGGCATTAAGAATAAGTTATCTTCTACAATATCCATATCATCTAGTCACCAGTAATCGATCAGACCAACCAAGTTGATGCTGCATTTTGTTGAGTTATTTATGTTGAGCGATTTATTCGTATAGTATTGTTGTCTCATATTTTGTTAAACTACTGTTCTTTTCATTGTACATTTAGTAAGACACGTTATAAGCTAATGTCTCGCAAATCAAACGAATGATGAAACTTAAAAAAATAACATTTTTGCCTTAGTTTATATTGTTCCATCCACATTTTCAAGATACTTGTGAGTGTTCCCAAGATGTAGGAAACTGTCCATAATGTGCAAAAAGATTGGCCAGTTGCAACAAGCATACCGGTAAGTTGTGCGTTCCAATTTGGAGACTAGTAAACTAAAAAAGACATGTAAAACCATTTTAGAATCGAAATCGAGTTGAGGAGTTGAATTATTCTTTTCTACTAATCATACCGAAAGCACAAATAAACCGTCTGACTCTTTTTTTAGACTTAATGATAGAGCTGGGCGCATTGTAGAGCTCCACAGACATCGTGATACAATTGGTGATTCAACGTCTACGCTCCGAATCTTTTTTGGTTTCAAGTTGAGACAACTTCTACACTAGACCTGTTCATTGCATATTGAAAAAAAAATGTCTGGAAATATTCCGGTCAATCAGTGTTCTGAATTTTCATGCTTAGAACAATGTCTGGTAAAATTTTGTTTAGCTCATTTAATAAAGATTACAGTATGTCATGAATTTATTCATTTGGTTCTAGTTTGATAAAATCTTGCCAATAATATTTGGCCTATTCACTCGGTTCATGGCTGCTTCTGTCCACCCTCGACTGTGATCCACGCTCTCCAGGTCCTGGTGTATCTGGTCAATCCACTTAGCTCGCTGCGCCCCACGTCTCTTTGTTCCGACCGGATTCGAAGCGAACAGCATCTTTACAGCGCTGTTGCCCGGCATTCTTGTTGAATGCCCTGCCCAGCGTATCCCAGCTTTGACCACCTTCTGGATACTGGGTTCGTCGTAGAGTTGGGTGAGCTCTTGGTTCATTCTTAGCCGCCACACACCGTTCTTCTGCACGACGCCGAAGATCGTCCTAAGCACCCGGCGTTCGAAAACCCCAAGAGCTTGCAAGTTCTCCTCTAGCATAGTCCACGTCTCATGCCCGTTGAGGACTACCGGTCTTATGAGCGTTTTGTACATCGTGCATTTGGTGAGGACTGACGACTTCCACTGATGATGAGCCTTCGTATTTCCCGACTAACGTTGTTGTCAGCCGTCAGCAAGAATCCGAGGTAGACAAACTCGTCCACCACCTTGAAGGTATCCTCGTCAATCGTGCCACTGCTTCCTAGGCGGACCCTGTCGCGCTCAGTCCCGCCTACCAGCATGTACTTTGTATTTGACGCATTCACCACCAGTCCGACTCTTGTTGCTTCGCGTTTCAGGCTGATGAACAAATTTGTCACCGTTACAAGTTTTCTCTCAAAAATATCCATGTTGTCGGCGAAGCCAACAAACTGGCCGGATCACGTGAAAATCGTACCACGGCTGTTAAATCCTGCTCTTCGCATGACACTTTCAAGCGCAATATTGAACAGCAGGCACGAAAGTCCCCGGCGATACTCTAACGAGCTGGAGTGTTCGTCCGATATCTTCACGCAGTTTTGCACACTCTCCATCGTTACTCTAATCAATCTTGTGAGCTTCCCGGGAAAGCTGTTCTCGTCCATAATCTTCCATAGCTGTACACGGTCAATACCGTATACCGCCTTGAAATCGATGAACAGATGGTGCGTAGGGACCTGATACTCACGACATTTCTGGAGTAGCAAGGAAAAGATCTGGTCCGTTGTCGATGAAGCTCCCCACGAGCTCATTTGCTACAGGTGCTGTGTGATTGCACGATAATTTTCACATTCCAGATTATCGCCCTTCTTGTAGATAGGGCATATAACGCCTTTTTTCTACTTCTCCGGTAGCTGTCCGTTTCCCAGATTCTGACTATCAGCCGATATAGACAAGCGGCCAACATTTCCGGGCATATCTGGATGAGTTCGGCTCCGATACCATCCTTGCCAGCGGTATTGTTGTTCTTGAGCTGTTGAATGGCATCCTTAACTTCCCACATTGTGAGAGCTGGTTGGTTTTCACTGGACTGACTGACGTAGCCATCGCCTTCGCTGCCCAGACCTTCTATGCCTGTGTTCACTGCGCCATTCAGGTGTTCATCATGATGCTGCAACCTTTAGATCACCTCGCGTTGGTTCGTTAATTTGGTCCCATCCTTATTCCTGGACATTTCAGCTCGCGACTCTAAGCCTTTACGGGATGCGTTAATCTTCAGATAGAACTTCCGGTGCTTTTTATCCCAGAATAGACGGGTTTGCTGTTTCCGCTTCAGTCTGCATCGTTCCACGTTTTTCCACGTACCATGCTGCAGCATTACAGCCCGCTCTGTATTATTCTCATCCAAAACCTCCTGGCACTCCTCGTCAAACCAATCGTTTCTTGAACTCTTGCTTTCGGCAGCATTGTTAATGGCTGCTTTGCTTTGTCCTCCAGCAGTCCTCAAGAGTGGCCCCATCGAGCTCGCCTTCATCCGGTAACGCTGCCTAAAGATTCTGCGCGTACACATTATGTGTGCTGAGGTGATCTCTAGGTGTGCCGATACAGGAGGCTATGCTGGAAATAGGTGCTACGATTGGCCATATGTTTTACAGCGGTGAAAGCTATAAGTCGTAGGCCGTTTTCGTTCGTCAGTCGCTGAGTTCTGAACTTTCCAATCGTCGGTTTGAACTCCTCCTTCTGACTAACCTGAGAGTATAAATCTCCTATGATGATCTTGACGTCGGTCGAACTCGCGCTGGAGCTGCGCGTAAAATGCATCCTTGTCATCATCAGTGCTTCCGTAGCGATCTGCAGTGGGCTATGCACGTCGATTATGCTTAAGGTTGAACATTGTCAACCACCATCCGATCACGCACCTCTGCATATCGCCCATCACTATAAAAGCTGTTCCCAGCTCAAGTGAGTGGCTGCAGCTCTGGTATGGTTACCTCTAAACGTTCGCACCATTGCTCCTGTCCTGTCCAGCAGACCTCCTGCAGTAGAGATGGGCGACTCACTCACGAATCATTCAAAAGAGTCGACTCTCGATAATGAGTGAACGAATCACGGTTCTTTTCAAAAGAGTCATGATTCATTCGCACTGAGTATTTTAGAAGAGGGCTTAAAAATGTATTAGGAATCATATTTTCGAGTTGGAATTATCATAGTCAAACAATTCGGATATGTATCAATAGTTAAAGTTGCTGTACGGAAAAAATATCATTCAAAAATTGTTATTTTTGTTTCTTGTGTAAAATACATACCTAATTCATTTTTGGTTTTATAAAATGAGTCATCGAATCGATCAGAAGAGTCGATTCACTTTTGTGAGTGAGTCACCTACGATTCGCTCTCCAAATTTGATCATTTTGCCCATCTCTATCCTGCAGTGCTTCGATTCCGAAACCAAGGATCTTCAGTACATTCGAGAGTATGCGTGTACTTCCGATGAAGCTAAGAGATTTGCAGTTCCACGTACCGAGTTTCCAATCGCTAGTCCATTTCCGTCGCTGTGGTCTTTGTCGATTGTTTCGGTCCGGATTCTCTCGTTGACGTTCCTGTGCTGATGTATTTTTACGTCTGACACCAACGCCGTAGATTTCCGGAGGACCATTCTCCCTAAATGTTCAGTGCATAGTTTAGCTTAGAGTCCTTCTCTGGCACTCAAACGATGATCAGCCGCCCCTGAACAGACGCTGTTGTGAGCTGCTCCTAGCGTGGAGTACAGACGCTCCAGGTTTGCAGAAGCAAACCCCTCTTCCCTATCAGCATATGAACAAAGTTCCCTCCGGGGTTAGTTACCCGATCAGTACCACGAAAAGATAGGGATAGGAGCTGCTGGGCAAGAGGCTAAGGGCCACACAAAGGGGTCTATTTTATTCCTGCAGGTACGCGAGGTACCAATGGTAGGCCATGCCAGCATTTACCGAGCCAATTCTATTCTGATAAACCTTCATATGGTCGGCGTTAAGTCAGAGGGGACCAAGTGCAAAACTTGGGAAAATTGGATTATTCTCTCATTAGATGCGAAATTACCTTACCTCCGTTTCACTTTGACCAGATTTGATGAATGCTGTAAACTGCGAGAGATATGTAACAAATTTACTTTGGATGATCAATAAAAATCGATAAAAGTGTGCAGTCAGAGTAGACCAAGTGCTTATTACCATAGTAGCGAAAATGATCAGCGCGCTGAGGAATGCGAGGAAATAAAAAACATTTCCAAAGATTTGCCAGATTTTTCGACATCGAATGATTCTTCTACTTATCCATCAATAGAAATATATAAATATTAGAGTGGTTCAAAAAATCGTTTTTGCTCCACACCGCTCATTCGATTCTAGATCAAATTCTGAGTGTCATCCCAATATTTGAGCTCATTTGGATGAAAACTGAGACTGCACAAGCCCTTTAAAGTTTATATGGGAATTACTATGAGAAAAGCAACCAATTCATTCAATCGGTCATAGTGTTTGCCCATGTCCTCTTGGAGATTAGAGCTACGTTGATACTGTGATATACATTCATCAGCTACAACTTTGCCGAAGACCGTTTTTTAATCGGACGCCTCAGTAATTAGTTATTGATTTATATCCAGTCACAAATTCTTCAGCAGTGCTCATGTAACTTCTGAACAGGCAACATTGCTGCACCTGGCGCGAAAGATAGCACGCAGAAATCATGGCTACTATGTTTTACTGCATATATCCAGTGATGCCTGCAGAACAGCCCAATAATTACAGCTAAAGGCCGGTTTGCTACTGACAAGAAAAAGAATCGCCTATCTCGATGCGTGGAAAATTTCTCCCAAGAAATGGTCAAGAAAATCACTTTTTTCTGATCGCAGTACGCAGTTGAGAAGAAATGTCACTTCAAAGGGGGCTCTCTGTAGGAAATTTCTTGACCCTTTCAGTCAAGGAATTTCTTTACTTTTCTTGAGCGAAACAGCATACTTAGCTTAAAGTTTTACAACTCATTCAAAAATCAATAACTAATTAATTACTTGGGCGTCCGATTTAAAAACGGTCTTCGGCAAAGTTGTAGCTGATGAATGTATCTCACAGTATCAACGTAGCTCTAATCTCCAAGAGGACATGGGCAAACACTATGACCGATTGAATGAATTGGTTGCTTTTCTCATAGTAATTCCCATATAAACTTTGAAGGGCTTGTGCAGTCTCAGTTTTCACCCAAATGAGCTCAAATTTTGGGAGAACACTCAGGATTTGATCTAGAATCGAATGAGCGGTGTGGAGCAAAAACGATTTTTTGAACCACTCTAATAAATATTATCTAATTCGATGCATTTGATTTTGATTTTTGACCATTTACCATATTTGGATGGGCGGTCAGAAATTGGAACAATTTCTGTGCAGACAGAGTGGACCAAGTGTTGAAAAGCAATAAACTGATTGATTATTGCATTTTTTGAGTCAATTTCAGAGTCCGCGAGAAGTTTATGGTAGTTCTCTGGTGTATGTATGGAATGTGCATGAACCCGCTCATTGGACCAGTATAGTTTGGTCGGTACTCAAGAATTTCACTTGAACCACTCTGACTGAACACATATTTGAATATTACTTGTCTTCAATACCCTGACCCTGCAAAACCTTAATTTTCAAGCTATCGTAATGCCACTGATTTCAGTATTGATGAACGTATTATTAAAGAACTTACGTTACTGGTTCGAAGGGTCTTGATAATCTGCTTATCTTAGAGATTTGACCATGCAAGCAATAAATAATTGTTATTTTCCTAGAAATTGTTCAGTCAGAGTGAACCAACTCACTGAACGGTGGTCTTTAGTTCAATCAGAGTGGACCAAGTACACATAGTCCATCAAAAAATCATTCTATCAGAGGTTTGAATTATGATTTTTCATGATTATCACTTAACATTATATTGTTTGGAAGTAACACAAAGATGTGTAGAAATATTGAACCAAAATTTAAACGAGTTCAAAAATTACAGAGCGTTAGACCACAGACAAACAGACGTAGCACTTAGAACAAATCTCGACCAAAATCATAGTCACGAGGACATGTACGCCCAATGCTAAAATCGGTGTGTTTGGCCGCCGGGCCAACAGATGGCGGTAGTGTGTCAAACACGAACAAAAACGATGCGAGCGCTGCGAGTGGCGATTGGCCACCTACCATATTTTTGAATCAACCGTTAAAAAGGTAGTCGATGGACAATGATGAGAGTGTGACGTCTGTTTATCTGTGGTTAGACTTTAAATCCATTTGTCTCAAAATATGAGAAATGTCACTTGATCCACTCTGACTTAACGCCGACCATATAGTGCACAGCCCTAGTTACCCATGGCTACTAGGGCGTTAAGGCTAAGTAGCCCGTCATTCGTTTTGGCAGTCAAGATGACTTTTCAGCTTGCAGTTTCAAGGTGATAAAACTCAGTCTTGATAGTTTATATTGACTTGAAAACATGCATGTAGTTTGCTGATACTTTTTCAGCGGTCAGTGCAAAACCAACTGATTTTCTTTGATTAGAAATCGTGAGATGAATTAGCAACAATCATCAACGACGCGTACAAATTTCAACGACGGCCTACTTCGCCTTAACCATGCGAGGTTTGCGTACTGTTTCAAAAGTCTTGTGTTCAGAGAAAATACGGAGTGGTTTCGAAGAACAAGGAACAAGTTTTTATTGAAAAACGTCTTGATTGGTTGGTGGTTAGTACATGAGTGAATTACAAATTAGCTTCTAGGTCCCCAGTAACAAACTGGTTGCTACGCAAGACTTCTAATCAGTCATCGATTACTTAGTTTCTCAACACCCCCTCTTAATCGGACAGTCTTGCGTTTATCTTCCACATATCGGTCGATCACACTTGAAGATTTCAAAAGTTTGCCTTCGAAGTCATGATTCTCATCTACTGCGCTCATGCTTGTAAGATTTAACCGATGGCCGGATCCAATGTTGATTATCTTATTGGAATTGACATACCTCTGCTTCTTGCGGCTCTTGTTTCTCGCTTCTAAGTTTTGATAAGGACGTGGTATCGAAGATATCTTTTCCAGGAAATATTCTGCCTCAGCTTCATCGCAGGATTCGATCGCAGAATTATCCATCGTTTCTTCCTCCTCTGGTTCGAATGCATCGTCAGCGCTCAAACGTTTCTTCTCACAATATGCAATGCTGGTGATCAGTTCCAATTCGTAGAAGCTTCCTATCAACGGACAAACAGCGACGATTGTATCTTGGTGTTGTATTTCAGCCGCCGATTTCTTGAAAATTACATTGACATCTGACGCAGTCATTTTCTTCACCGACAGTAGATTTTCCCTTAGCTCCGGCACGTAGAACACATCGTTTATTACCATCTTAACACCATTCCGATTCACTCCAACAATCGCTCCTTTGTGCCAGGCAACAATCGACTGATTATTCTTAGCAACGCAAATCTTCACAGGTCGCTGTAGTTTCTCCAACGTCGTGAAACAATCCTTTGAATTAGCAAGGTGATCTGTAGCTCCTGAATCCAGCTTGAAACTAATTTTCTGTCTGCTGCTTTCATTCGCTTTAGATTCTGCCATAAACACAATCGCTTCTCCATCGCAAATCATGTCAGAATCGTCCAACGATTTCCTCAGCTTGCAGTCCTTGGCCATATGTCCTGGTTTCAAGCATTTGTTACATTTTCCATTAAATTTCCAGATCTTCTGCTTGGATCCAACGAATGCTGCAGGCGTTTCTTCGCCATCTGTCATCCGATCATTCTTCTTCAGCTCTTCTGCTAGTAAACGTTCTCGCACTACATCCAGCGTCAGCTTGTCCTCCTCAAGATTCTCTAATGCGGTCACCAGGGGATCAAAGGACTCCGGAAGTGTGACGAACAGTTGCGAAACTAGATCACCCTCTTCCAGTTTAGCGCCAGCCGATCTTAACTGCCGAATTAGTTCGTCGAAAGTCTTCAGGTGGTCCTTCACCGACGATCCTTCAGTCATTTTCAGCTTCGCCAGTTGCTTCCGGATTAGCGTTTGCGATGAAACAGATTTCTTCGCATACACGTTACCCAAAGTAGTCCAGATTTCCTTCGCAGTTTCTTTGTCACGAATCAGGTCGATTAGGTCATCATGAACGAAAGCGATAATCCAATTCGATGCCTTGCTATCCTTTTCGATGAAATTGACTGCTTCTGGAGCGGCTTCAGGAACATCTTGACTCAGGACTTCCAGTAAACCAACCGACTTCAGGAACTTTTCAACGCGAAACTTCCAGTTTTCGTAGCCAGTTCCAGAAAATTGTGGGATACCATAGACTGATTCTCGCCGTGCAGGGTCCATAACCTCTTGTGTTCAGAGAAAATACGGAGTGGTTTCGAAGAACAAGGAACAAGTTTTTATTGAAAAACGTCTTGATTGGTTGGTGGTTAGTACATGAGTGAATTACAAATTAGCTTCTAGGTCCCCAGTAACAAACTGGTTGCTACGCAAGACTTCTAATCAGTCATCGATTACTTAGTTTCTCAACAAAAAGGTATGAAGAAATGTGATAAAATCATCTAGCTAAATCGAAGACTACACACTCGTAAACAGTCTCAATTCATCTTTATTTTCGTATCAATTCTCTTTTTCTTTCCTCCATGCGTTTTCCTTTGTTTGCTTTGTTTTTAATATATAATAATTTAAAATCTAGTATTTTCTTTTAATTCCGCCTATAGTGATTACGATTCCATACGATTTTTATACACTTTCCATCCCTCTGGTTTTTCCCTAACCTATTTATAACACATCGCAGATTCATCTCTTTTAATGCTTGTCGTACTTTCTAAATGTGTTTTGCCCAACAATTTCTATTGGTTATATTTATTGTAATATTCTCTTCAGCCCATCACGGAGTTCGCCGCTTGTTCAAATAATGTGAACATTACATAACTGATTATTGGTTTCAATTTGTATTAGGTAAATCGTTTCGAATGATTCGACTCTCATCTATGGCAAGGAAGACCAGATCCCACCCAACCGAGGGGTGGTCGTGGGGCGTTGTTTTCAAAGTACGGCGAGCAGAGCGGGGCTTTTCTTCCATTTTTGTAAGCATTTCATATAAACTCTATACCGGCGTGACTAGCTCTTAATAATTTACATAGTGGTTCATGTGTTGGGTTAAGGATTTGCTTCCAATGTTTATTCTCTTAAAAGATAAGGAACTTGTTTTATAGTACAAAAATAATTTAGATGCACACCAGTGCAAATCACACAACGGGATGTGTCTATCAACACTCGCGGTGGCCAAGCATTGACTTTTGATTGATGATATTTGGTGAATGGTGACTCACGCATGAAGTAATACTCCGTTCAATTTGTTTCTTGTTTTCTAATGCTACGAAATTAAGCAGTTCGTGTACCAATGCTCCAGGCAACTAATGTGAGTTTTCCTATTTTACGGATATACCAGACTGATGGACTATTTTTTTTTATGGATTAAACACTGTGTTTTGGAAGGAAGTAAAGAACAATAAACGAAAGATACCGTGGAAAAGGGTACCATTGATCAGCAATACAATTCCTGTGACTTGTTTTTGAAAGTTTTCAGCACGTCTACAAAAATGTTTTTGAATGAACTGATTCTCGGATTGATCGAGTAGGGAAAGTGTACCAGTTATGGCCATAGTGGTTCCCTATTTGGCCATATGTGGAATTTTGATAACTTTCACATTTTAAATCTTTTTGAATGTTTTAACAACAAGATCTATCTTAAATCTAACTACTACAACACACAAAAAATTTCAAAATTTGAAGACATGAAAGTAATCACGTATGGCGAAATAGGGAACCATTATGTCCATAACTGGTACACCTACCCTAGTTGTAATTGTAATTGTAGTTTCATCCATAATCATTGTTTTCAAAAGTCGAAAAAAATACGCAAGAGTGAAACTCAATTTTCGCAAAAACCTTAGTTTAAATAACTCATAAATATAAGAAAGGCAAGCACCATTCAGGCATTGAAAATATTTCAACGAAGTAATGTTGATTAAAACGTTTTACGAGAAGGGTCATTCCGATCAATGTTATCGCGTTTGCGGTAGATGTTTCTGATCGAGACAAAAAGACATCGTTATCAAAATAAACTATATTAGACTGAATACACTGAAATCATACAATACATATAAAATTGTCATCACTTACCAATTTCCACGCCGAATCTACTGGGAATTTTTAGCCATGTTCTAACCATCAATCTGATCTACCTAAAACAGCTATACAAATTTCAAAAGCAAGTTTCTCACAATTTACACAAAGCTAGCCTTTCTAAAATTTTACAGGACGATTGGTGAAACCTGACAATATAAAAAAATCTCAATACCAAATAAAACTTAGGACGAGATTTGAACATTACTTCTACGCTTTTTATACCATTTTTCTGTACCCCATCTCTAAGAACGAAAAGTAGGTCTACTAGCAAAATAATCAACAAAATGGCATCATTCTTAATCCTCATCCGTGCTCTCACCTGCCCCGTCGTCACCGTCCTCCTCGTCGCTGCTTCACGACTGTCGACAGTGGGACCACTTTCGCCATGAGATACAGGAAACGGGTTTTCGCGAGCGCGCCCGCTTGGAATTGGTGGCCGACACGGGGGCATTCGAGGTCGTTGCCGCCGAACCCGAATTATTGGTCACGTGTCGCGAGCCAGCCTTGGGCGAAAGCGAGAAACTGCGCATCTTGCGGTGACTTTCCCGTTGGCCACTCTCGGCATCGCCGGAGCCCTCGCCGGAGTAGGTGCCTCCGGCCAAGGCGGCCACATTGCTATTACCGTTGTTGTGATAGGATCCCGGCTGGTGCGAATGGTGCCGGTTATGGTGATGATGACGGTAGTGATGCGAAGCGTGAGGATACTGATGGTGCGAGTGTGCGGATTGGAAATCATCCGAATTGAAGGACAGCGAGTCGAAACCGCCACTCTGTAGGTAACGTGGGTCGAGCGAGGCACTCTGCATCTGCTGGCGGGCTATCTCCTCTGTAAGCAAAGAACGGGAAAGCGGTCTGGGTGTTAATTGGTACTGCTTTGTTCGGAGTGTGGGCCATTGGGGACTGCGTTCAGCGGTAAGTGAAGCGAAAGTCTCAAGAATGTGATCATAAGCAGAGTCGATTCAATCAGTAGCGTAGATAGGGGGATACGGTGGGTGCGGTCTGTACCGAGCCTCGAGCTTCTAGAAACCCCAAGTTCGGATTTCTCATAGCATTAAAAGTTCGACATAGATTATGGGAAACTGACAATTTGTAAGCTCCCAAAAAGAAAATGAGCATCCAAGCACAAGTTTTGGAGAAGACTTGGAACAGTGATGATAGACTCACACTCAAATCTCAATCAATACGCTCTTTCGTGAGAGCAAACTCATTTGAGATCTGCTTCGCAAATTTCACGCATGAGATTTTGATGCAAAATCACTCAATCAACTCGAACCGTAAAAAATGATTCAGTCGCAAAACTCGTGAAACCCGAATGTTGTTGTTTACGTTAAAAAGGATTACT
Source organism: Aedes aegypti (assembly GCF_002204515.2). Taxonomy (NCBI): domain Eukaryota; kingdom Metazoa; phylum Arthropoda; class Insecta; order Diptera; family Culicidae; genus Aedes; species Aedes aegypti. Next base: position 257,092,317 of record NC_035107.1, on the reverse strand, counting down.
GTAATTTTACCAGACTAACAAGAAATTATTGCCGTGTATGAGTAATCTATGGAAATACGAGACAATGAGTCAAAAAGGTGAGCCAACTCATCCATGATTTTTTGATTGCTGAGTTGCGTGATTGAAAACTCACGCATGAAAAATCTCAAGCGTGAGTTATGAGAAATTGAATTTTTCACAACACTGACTTGGAATAGACTCAGCGATATACTGGGGACCCTTAATTATTATTATTTATTTATTTTTAATACTTTAGGGCTAGGATTAGAGGGGACCGTGGCTTTGGGCCCCCATATTTCAGGGGCCTTCACAGATGTTTGTTTTATCAGTTATTTTTGTTAGTGGTTTTGTCAAGTTCTAATAGCTAAACGCGGCCCTGATGTAGATACTTAATAGGCTCAGATACCTATTTTGAAGATCATAAATATTTACTTTATGAATTCGAATTTCCAAATCACCCTACCCAAGTTTGTAGTCCTCCAAAAATCTGGAGCTTCGGTGAGTTTTGAACTTGTACATCAGTGTTTCACATCAGGGCAGATAAAGGCAACGCGGTCGTCATCATAGACAAGACGAATTATGACGAACAAATGGCGAAACAGATAAACGGACTCATCAAGCGTACGGACAAAACCCTGAAGGACTGTAAGGCGATCAGTGACAATTGGCAAACTCCATTCTTCGACGAATCAAAGAACTTCCTAAAATTCACAAACCAGGAAAAGAAATGCGAGAAAAAAAATTCGGCAGACGGATCTCCCACTAATAAATTGGCGAAATAGTTAGTCAAGGAATTTCAGCGTTCCCCACTAGGTAAGTCAAAAATACCCAGGAGTTCTCCCAGAAACATCAATGATTATGAGATGATGGTATCTTTCGACGTAGCAGCTCTTTTCCACAGCGTTTCAGTAAAGGACTCCCTAAATCTTCACGAGGACTGGCTATTACTTCAAAGAACGGATGCAGCATGGAAAGAAAATGTCAGAACATGTATGAGGTTGGCAAGATTGTGCATCAACGAGAACTACTTTCAATTTCGAAACTTTTACAAGCAGACGAAATGAGCCCTATGGGAAACCGTCTCTCCTCGTTTTTGGGCGAGAAACAAGGAGTATTGCCGGTTGAATACGTGGATATACGTCGCAGACATTTTCAGCGTTATCAAGCGGAACGATCTAGCTAGGATTTTGGATACAATCAACAGTGCACACAATGATATCAAGTTCATCGACGACGAGGAGAAGGAGGGTAAACAACGGTTTTTGGATCTGCGTGTCATCAGGACAGAAACTTCATCGTTCAACTTCGAAATCTAGAGCAAGCCTACACCAAAAGAGTCATCCTCTACACATCAAATCATTCGTTCCAGCACAAGATGGCAGCGTTTCACCATATGCTCCAAAGGATGCAGACTCTACCCCTCAGTGATGACGGAAAGACTAAGGAACTGAAATATATTTTCGAGACGGCAAGGATCAACGGATACAAGGAAAGGAAGATAAGAGCCATCATCGACAAAAAGGAAAGACAGCATATTCGGAGTGCTTTGACGACACTCACCCCTATCACCGAACCCATGAAAAGAGTCTCCATTCCCAACTACAGACACATCATCAATAAGCTCCACCCAAAGCTAAGGAATTACGGAATCGATTTGGTATTTTCCAACAGATACAACCAACATAAGACTTCGTTAGGCTCTTCCAACGATCCAGTTAACACATTGAACAAGGCAGACGTTTACAAAACCAGTTGTCCTCACTACAGAAAGGTCTACGTTGGTCAAACAAAGTGGTCTCTCGATGTTAGATGCAAGGCACAATTAGCGGAAATAGAAAAAGCTCAGGAGACGATAGGCAAGGGGATGACTCAAGATTTCATCTAAGGTAGCAGAACATGTGTTTACAAAGGGTCATACAATTACGACGGAGGATATCAAAATGTTGCGACATGTTTCTTCACCTTGGAAATTGGATGTGGCTGAGAGTCCGGAAATTTTCAAACAGGTACCTACGACGCTTCTCAACAGAGACCAGTATATAACTGTTACCGTTGTTATAATTAGAAATATTTACAACTGGCTTAACTTATCAGAGTGGCTTAAGTATGTTTTTATATGGCTTAAACTAGTAAGCTTAGTTTAATAGAATGAAATCTAAGAAATAAATTTAAATATACAATTGATGTTTGAAAATTTGCTTCTTTTTACATCTTGTACTACTCTTGATGTTTACGTCTAGTTTTACACCGAATATTGCCCTCAGCACTTCACGTTAAAATATCCTGTTAAACATTCTCAGCCACAATAGGATTATAACTACACGGGAAACATTATTGTCAAATGTCACAAGTGTTCGAAAATTAACAAAGTCTTAAACAACTTCAAACAAAGCCTCACTAAGTACTACTCAAGTATCAACATCACTAGGATTTCTACTCTATATACCTGCAACCATTTACTACGTTTTAATAAAGTTCATCGTCAATCAGTTTTTTTTTTTGTTTTCTAGGTCGTGTAAATCTAGCTGTGGCAGGTAATATCAAAGACTTAAAAAGAATACATGAGCTGATTAAGCTGCTAAATACAATCAAGTGTAAGAATTGTAGGAGAGGAGCCTGTTTGTAAAATTACATATGAAAAGGAGATGAGTTTCCGAATTTACTGTTGAAAGTCGCGTTTTGTCGAACATACTTCTTGGTTCTGCAGACGATGACTTTATTGCGCAGTGCAGAAGACCAGGGTTTCACTATTTTAAACATGAACAACTAGGATAAGCTTGTAATGACATTTACTCTACCCAAACGTATATGGTTGCATGTAGAGAAAGAAGGGGCCTTCCTTAGCCGAGTGGTTAGAGTCCGCGGCTACAAAGCCATGATGAAGGTGTCTGGGTTCGATTTCCGGTCGGTCCAGGATCTTTCCGTAATGGAAATTTTCTTGAATTCCCTGGGGTCAGATGTGTTGGTGCTGAGGCTGTGCTTGATGGAAATGTAGTTGAAGTTGTTATAGCGCCATATAACACTTGTGACGTATGATAATTATGTTTCCCGTGTAGTCAAAACACATGTTCTGGCTACGAATAAATCCTTTTACGGATTACGTAACCAGCTAAGAGACCCGCAACTTGCAACGGCAAACGACATTTCTACACTGTTGCTTTATAAAGGCTTATCTGACTTCATAGATCTATTATTTCGTTAACAACTTCGCCAAAACACCTCGCGATCCTTTATCGTACAACACTGAGCAGTGTTTCGAAAACTAAATCAGTTTTCAATAATAATGCAAAGAGAGCAACGATGAATGCAAGCATGTCCAAATGAAACATCTCTAAGCTAGACCTGTGCGCCGCCACCGTCGACTCATTTTACGTCATGCCGACGCCGATTGAGACATCGTTACGCCGCTGATTTTGTATTTTCAAGCCGATAAATATTTCAGCTCAAAAAAAATTAAAAATATTTTAGAAATAAGGTACAGTGGGGGAAGTGGATCATTTGTCCATATTAAGCATAAATACTTGAATATGTTGAATGTTTTCGCACCATTGCTTGGTTTTAAGTTACATAGTTACATCCGCACTAATACTGTTGCAAAACTGGTAATACACGTACAACACAAGCAAACTTGTTAGCTGCAAACATCAATTATTTTAAAATTATTTTTTATCAATCCAAAATCCATTGAATCACTGTCCAAAATCGAGTTTTATTAGTTTTTTTTTCAATACATGGTGAGCATTTCAGTACTAATTGAGTGAATCACAATGAAAAATATGTGATTTTTATAAATAAATACAGATAGGGTGCCGCTGCCATTAGTGGACTACCTAAGCTATAAAAAATCATAACAAAAGAACGAAAAGTCTTAACAGAGATCTTTTGGCGTCAACAGAAAGATTTCAACCTCTACTATATGGGAAAAATATAAAAAGAGTGATAAAACTTATTTTTAACATAAAATCGCTTGAGCCACTATTGGTACACGTGTTCCAGTAGTTGCGCTAGTGCTCCAGTAGTAGACGTTCGGGAATGATACAAAGAATATTAAACAAAATGGTAAATTTTTACATAGGTTTAACATTTTTCCCTCGGAACAGCAATTAATATCTTTCGAATGAAGCATAAAGATCATCTCTATGGCTTTTCTTCATTTTTATACATTAGTTTTAAAAACTGCTTCCATCCGTTGATCCACTACTGGAACACGACGGCAACTACTGGTGCAAAGGGGGGCAAATTTTTTTCATAAACTTAATTATTTATATGACTTTTTGATAAAATAAAAAGCTGAAATTTGGAAAATCGACTAAACTACAGACGATCTATCCACCAAGAATAGCACATGTCGTTTTTATCGATAAATGTACGTTTTATTCCATAGTCCAATCTACTGGTACATTACAACCATTGGTACCGGCACCCTATATTGAACATGGTACACTTCCCCCTACTTTTCAATGGGATGGGGTAAGTGGATCAAGCATTATTATCGTATATTAGCAGACTGCTTATGCGAATTTGAATTAGTTTGAATATCCTCAAATGTTGATTTTCTTTAATTTTTTTTCATTCCTAGCTTAAATTTGTCAGAGTTCCATAGAAAATTTGAATTAATCCACCTAAAAGTATTTTGAATCTTTCTTTCTTTATAAAAAAATATAAAAGAATGAATATTGCAAAATTCAAACAAAACTTAAGCTGAATTGAGAAAGAGCAAAATAAACATTTTTTTTAATTGAAAGCATTTTATCGTACCTTATTTAACGATATAAATTGTTCTAGACAGATGGTACAATTATATTCATGAATAAAATAAAAAGATTTCAGTATGTTAAACAAAAGTAGATGTAACTACTATTTTTAAACTACGAGTATTTTGCGAAAACATCATTAGGTATAATCCTACAATACGTCTATATAACTTATGAGAATAAAAATGATGAATTTTCTCCAAATTATTTTAGTTACAATATTTTTTTTGTGTGAATTAATGTATAAATATTTTTCATAATATTTTGATAAAATAAAGATTCTTTTTGATTTCAAAAGTATCAAAATGTAACATAACTAGCACTAATAACAAGAACGAATATCATTCTTACCAGGGTTGTTAACGTTAATCAACGATTAACGCCGTTTCGTTAATTCGTTGACGTTAACCTGTAACGATTAACGAATATTGCGTTGATTTTTTCGAAAATCGATTTAACGTTAACGAACAGCGTTGATTTAACGTCAACGCACTGTGTTTTATTTTCTCGTTTTCATGCGCTTTTTGAAAATAGTAATAGTAAATAGTAAAAACCCATGCAAAGACGCTTATAGACAAAAGTTTTTATCAACTGCCGAAAGGGGAGATATGGTACTTTCATGATTTGTAAGAGTTGTCTGCGCCATTTTGCGCCGAAGCCAGTTATAGAGGCCTAAACTACCCCTTGAAAAAAAAAGTAATTCATGAATAATTTTGTTACTTCAAAAGATAGGGTGATGATATGTTCAGCAATAACACGGGTTTTTCTATGACAAACAACTTTGTAGAAAACACAAAAAATGTTAAAAATCTTGGAAGTTATGATAAAAAATATGATTTTTAGGGGTCATTCACATACAACGGCATACATCTCAAAGAGTATAAGAGATAGAAAAATTGTGTCTTCGACAAAGTTGTTTCAAATCGCCAATTCTACAACTTTGCCGAAGACACCAATGTCTATCTAAATGTTTTGAAAAAATAGTTTTTCTATCTCACTGCTAGGTGGATTGATCACAAAACTTTTTTCGTCAAAAGTTGCGCTTTAATATACCAAGAAACTTCTCCGAATAAACTATATCGCTAAAATCAACGGTTTGGGCGCTATTCAAAAAGCGCATGAAAACGAGAAAATAAAACACAGTGCAACGGCTGCGTTATTGTTAACGTTAATGTTTGAAAGATTCTATTACCAAAAAAAATGATGTCTAATGACTTGTTTGATGGACTGACATATAAGAAAATCAGAAACTAAAACAGTCTACGTTATAGTAATAAATTAACAATTCATTAGCAATATATAAGCAAGATAATTATGTCGATAGTTTCATCGGTTTTAACCTTCTAATACCCAAATTTTTATGTTCGATTTAAGTTTTATTTTTCGTTATCTAAAATCGTTCTAAACACGTTTTGGGCATTTATTTATTTTTATTCACAAATTTTTAAATTTTGGTTTTTGATTTTTATAATTTTTATTTTTTAACATCCCTAGCTTTTTTCATTTTTTCTTGAAGCCTTTTCTAGTTGTTGATTTTTTGCAATAATAAAAATTTAAATTGTTACGGTATTTTTAAAAATATTAAATTTTTAATTTTTTTTCGGAGCGTATTTTATTTTCCGTGTAACTAACAGAAAAACAGGTTTGAAATGATTTTAATACCACCAGGCTCGTCGTTTGTGATAGGTTAATCGTACACGCAGAGAAATACCAGCTATTCAAAACAATAAATAACTTTGTTGTTCTCAATAAACTTGTTCAATTTGTTGTAATACAAAAAATGCGTTGAAACAACAATCATTTTTATCAGAATAAAGCAACAGTATTGTTGGATTTACTGGGTACATTGTTAACAAGATTTGTTTTTGAAACAACAAAAGAAAAACTTTACGTCAAATGAAAGTTTATTTGTTTCAATTTACATCATTTTTGATTCTAATAATTATGCACGTAGCATAAAAACTGTCTCGCCATTTTGTTGCTTAGTAGAACCGGTGAAAAAGCGAACGTTTCCGATACATTATATTAAATTGAAGAACATGGCGTTGTTAAAATGTTCGTGCGAGAAGTTCAGGTTATAGATTTTTGTATCAGTTTTGGAGTAAGGAAAACCAGAATCAGAATTATTTCTGGTGAGTATTAACCATCTTTTCTAAAATTTTAATTCCATTAATGCATTCTCCAGTATTGCAGTCAACTCTTACACGAGCCGGTTATGTCATCCCGTCACTTTGTCGCGAAGCGGATAAAGAACATTCTCCAGTTAAATGGATTTTGGTGCATGTTCCAATACTTCTACTTTCACAAAATGAAAGTAAAGTAGACGTTTCGTTTTCGTTGTTTATTGTTTAATTCCTAAAAAAAATAATAATAAAGGGACTGGGACCAACAAAACAGTGTTTTTATTTCAAACAAGAACATTGTCACATCAAAAAACAGTGTAATTTAATTTAAAAAATGGAAGGTTTTATTTCAATGCAAAAATTTGTTGTTTCAAAAGAAAAAATTGTTGAAACAAAAAAATATTTTGTTGTACCCCGTTTAACGCAGCTGTCAAATTCAACAATTTTTATTTTTGAAATAAATTAGGAGTTGTTATTGAAACAATAAAAGGCAATTATAAGCCGGCAAATAATACAGATATATTGTTGTAATGATACAGAATATATTTGATATTAAAATTGTTTTCTCTGCGTGTAGAAAAACATGAAAGGTACGATTTTTTATATTACACGTTAAATGAAGCCCAGCCATTTGTAGGTTATATGCAATTTTTCAAACAATTTCTAAAAATACAAAAAAAGTTTCAAAAGTCATAAAAAACTTTTCTTATATGCGTGTTATGAGTCAAGGTATAAGCCAAAAATAAAATCATTTAGATTTCCGAGCTACGAAAAATACACAAAATTCCAGAGTGTACCCCGTCTAAAGGCGGGGTTGGGTATTAGAGGGTTAACTCGAATGACGAGACTTTTAGGAAAAAAAAAACGATAGTATAGAAACTTGCATCGGTGTCGTCCTAGCGGTGTGTCTCTCTGAATCATATTTAAGTTGTTGGTTGGATAGAAAAGAAATTTGCCGTATGTTGCCTAGAAGTAAAAAGCCAATTCATGGTAACGTTTTCGGCCTATTTCTGTGTTTGCTGTGGGCTGTTGGAACGGCGGAAGGTCACAGGAAGAATACAATATCGCCAGAAAAATCGTTGCAATTTGTAAAAGTTCTTTCCTATTCTTCCTAGTAATAACAAACTGACGTCCGAAGAGGCTGAATTTTGCGTGACAAAAAACGATAATGACAACGCACTGTGAACTTAGATTTTTTTTACCAACTTTTCATGGATACGGCGTATCAGCACAGAAACGTGTTGATTATTGATAGTTCGAAACATTTTCTGGGAATCTACGCGAAAATAAGATTAACGCTTTGGTTAGCGCTGATCGTTGACGTTGATTCAACGCAAATCGTTAAGCGAAGTATGCACCTCAACAGAAAAGTAATCGCTTATCTCGATGCGTGGAAAATTTCTTGCAAGAAATGGTCAAGAAAAGCATTTTTCTTTGATTGCACTTCGCAGTTGAAAAGAAATGTCATTTCAAATGGAGCTCACTGTAGAAAATTTCTTGACCATTCTTTTCCGCAGAAATTTTTACTTTTCTTGAGCGGAACAGCATACTTAATGTTGACGCTAACAACCATGAAAATTAACGCAACGACGTTAACGTTGGTCTAGAGCAAAATCAACGTTAACGGCGTTTATCGTTGATTAACGTTAACAACCCTGATTCTTACTATACATTATTACACCTCATTTGTTTTGAGAATAGAGTTTTTTATAGGTGATCCACTTACCCCACCATGGTGGGGCAAGTGGATCATTTGGCGCAAATTTTCAAGTCCCTCATACTCAATACATAACAATCAGAAAAATCAAAATAATTGACGATTTGAAGTATATTAGTCCCTCATTTGTCATCCACAGAAAAAAGTTGGAATTACATTATTAACGTTAGCTGTAAATAACAATGAAGTTGACTATTGATTTTTCTGGATCCACTTACCCCACGGTACCTTACCTTAAGAAATAAGAAGGCATTTTACGGGAAATCATACATAAATGCGTCAAGGGATTTCTTCAGAAAATTATCGAGTGAACCCTACAGGAATTCTTCGACGGATTCCATCGAAAATCCTTTCAGAGATTTTTACCTTTTAGAATTTCTTCAGGAATGAATGTTCTGAACATGTGGATTTATTCAAAATTGATTTCAGGAGTTCCACCAGGACTTTTTTCAAAGATATAGTTCTTCTAAGGTTCCTCGAGGAATTTCGTTAGCTTCTACAGTCAAACCTCCAAGAGTCGATATTGACGAGACCATCGACTCAAGGATTTTTTCATATTTTTTTCAAATTTCACGAAATATGCATTCAACGTTTACTTCAATATTTGATACTTGAATTTCTAAAGGAAATTTATGTGGAAGGAAACCCTCGTCTCTGAATCTTTAGAAATTTGCCAAACGGAAAACAAAAAACTATCCCAATTAATTTTGTGGCACAAAAACAATGCTGCCGGTAGATTAACCATAAAGATTGTAAGAAAGATATGGGAAATAAGATTGAACAAAATTTACGTTATTTGAACCATATGTACACACAAAATTTCATCATTTATATTTTTGATTTTTTTTTTTCTGTTAAATTATTCCCACGCCGATATACGCCGCCGCCGAAAACTGTCAACTACGTGACGCCGATGACGCCGGTGCAAAAACACACTGACGCCGCCGCCGATTGAAATTATTTCCGCGCACAGGTCTATTCTAAGCGAAAACTATTAAGCGAATAAAATAGGCAAACTTCTGTGAGCTGGTCATTTAGTGCAAATGCCGGAAGAAAAAGTTGCATCAAAGTAAATAATATAGTGCTACATTCGGTGTTTCATTTATTTATCGATAATAAAATAAAACATTTCATCTTGATTGCCTCCTGGATCTGCATCAAAAAGAACAAACAAACAATCTTTCGGTGATTGCGCAATACTAGCATCTCACGAATTTGCCCAGCAGTTTCACCAGATATTTTCCTATGAATTGCTCCGAGATTTTTTTGTTTTGACAAGTCTTCAAAGATGCCTGTAAACATAGTTGTTAAGCACTGACTATTCGAAAATTTTGTTCAATTTTGTTATTCTTGTTATTCCTTTACGTGTTAATCTACAAGCATCGGGTTGCTTCGCAGTCTTGGGTAATGTTCTTCATCGTAAAAATACCTACAGAGTACTGTGTTCAGAATTTTAATAGAGGTCAATGGGACACCGATCGAACTGAAATTTTGCACAGCCTACAAAGTATTATCCTGTAGTAAAAGAGTTCGTGGGAAATTATCAAGCCGGCTTCGTTGACGGCTGATCGGCAACGGACCAGATCTTTACTGTACAACAAAATGTCGTGAATACCAGGTCCCAACGAAGGTAAAGCCCTTCATCGATTTCAAGGCAGCATACAATAGTATTGAACGCGTACAGCTATGGAAGATCATGCAAGAGAACAGCTTTCCCGTGAAGCTCATGAGACTGGTGGTGAATGCGACCAAGACAAAGCACAAGTAAGTCAATGTTCAGCACCAATGATCTTGAACGAGCTTACCTTCAGATACCGGTAGAAACGAAAGACGTACCAAAAACGGCCTTCATCACTGCATTTAGTATTTTCTAATTCACTATTTAGGAAGCAGTTTGGCCTGTGTAAAACAGGTCAAACCCCACAAAGATTCATGCATAGGATTTTTGCAAACCTCGATTTCGTCGTCGTCTTCATCGACGATATATGCACAGCTTCGTCCTCAATCAAAAAACACTATCAACACACGCGAACTATTTTTGACCGACTTCGATCAAACGGTTTCGTCATTAATCTTCCGAAATGTAAATTTGCGAAACAAGAAGTTGAATTTCTCGGATATCTTATTAGTAAGGATGGCGTAAAACCGTTGCCAACTCATGTAACAGCAGTTTTGGAATATGCTTGACCAACGATAGTCAAGGAGCTTCAAAAATTCTTGGTATTAGTAAACGGGTATAAGCGGTTTGTACGTCAAGCAACCGATATGCAGTCAGCATTGAGGTATCTCATAACAGGGAGTAAGACAAACGACTCTAGTATAATCGAGTGGAGCGTACAAGCAGAGCCGTAGCGTGGTCTCATGGCGCCCTTGGCGAACAACCTTTTGAGCGCCCCTTGTTCATAGCAAAGTTTACAATGTTTTCCTTTATCTCTTTTTTAACGGATTCTCTGCTGAAGGCATGTTCATCTAAGCAAAACATTGTATAAGTTAATGTTAAAAATTTCAGAAAAACATCAGATTTTGAAAGTCTATGGAGACTTAATGATAAAGCTAAGACTAAGAATTAGATAATCTAGAGAACCAGACAACCGTTTAATCAAATGATGACCAATCGATCAAGTTTCGAAAGGTTGAAGTTTTGAAGTATAGCTTTAAAACATTTTATCCTTTAATAAATAGCTAATAAAATTACCGTTTATATGGTCAGAAGTGAATTCGTAACAACTATTGTATTTTTATCATCGTTAAAATTTCGGTAAAACTTTTTTCCTTAAATAAATTATTGTAGATATTGCCAAACCATTTATTTTTCATAAGTATAATACATTTGGTCAATGTTCCAATTTATATGTTCAATAAATCTCTTAATGTAATTTATTATCGACATTTTGTTGACATGAAAAAAAAACTACAAGAATATTTTCAATGAATTTCAACTTCTTGAAGAATGAACAATGAAAAAATTAATTCTAAATTAATTCCAAGATTTTGATTTTCATGAAAGTTGTTCAAAGAATTCTCGCGAAACATTATTAAAGGACCTATGTACAAATGAGAGGCTCTCTTTGTTTAGTTTCTCTTTGATCAAAAACTGAGTCACATTAACCTCTTCTGTTGCGTTTTTTGCATGAAACGCTAGTCAAAGAAATTGCTTTTCTATCTGTAGTGAAAAACTTCCCAAAAGCTTTAGAATTCCAATGTTATAATCGAAAGAGAGCGAGAGAGGAGAGAATCTCTCATTTGTACATAGGTCCTTTAGTAATGTTTCGCGAGAATTTGTGTAAAAAATATGAATGTTTTATATTCTACGAAACACTCATATTATCTAAATATTTCATTAAAAGTAGAAGCATGGAATTGAACAAAAAGTTTTGAAACTAATCAGTAAAACCTTTTTAAAATGTTAAAGAATTTAACTCTGATTACTAGAAAATTCTTGTTGAAACATTTTTATAAATTCGAACTGTTATCAGTAAAGCATTTGTTTGGAGAAACTTAAAAGAATGATTGTTGTTACGAATAATAACCAACTTTATGTTCTTTCAATGGTAAACAATTCTCTGAAAATTATATTTACGATTTGTTTATAATTGTGCTCTGTATTTCATCTAAATTTTGGCTAAGACTATATGAGAATTTTGTACAAGTTCCATGAGAACACCGTCTAGTAGTACTAAAACATCCTGTTTAAATTTATTATTTTTTCATTAGGGTTATGGATTATTTGACATGACTTTCAATGGGAAATGCGTCTCGGATTGTATAAAATTCAAGACAAGACTTCTGTGGCGTCCGCTGTATTAGCTTCGATTTGCCTGTTTTCTATACACTAATTTTTGACACAGGCATTTGATTTACAAATAATTGTCATGTAGAACTATTTAAGGAAATCTTTAATACATTTGAAATGATTTATCTGAAAATTCCTTTCAATTAAAGAATCTTTCAACATCTTGTGGGATGTTTACAATATATTATGTTATAATCGATTCAGAAATTGTAATGTTTATGTTTTCAAACATTGAATTTAAAGATGTTTTTCTTGTATTTTGTGTATGTATTTCCAAAACATTGACCGTCACGCATTTTGGCGCCCCCCTGATCGCTTGCGCCCTTGGCGGGCGCCAACCTGGCCAACCGCACGCTACGGCACTGCGTACAAGCAAATGAAGCGTTCGAGAATTGAAAAAAAGGATTGGCGGAAGCAACATTGCTCTATTATCTCGATCCAACCAAACCTTTGGAGCTAATTGTGGATGCTTTCAATACTGCGGCCGGAGCTGTTTTGCAGCAGCTTTACAACGAAACCTGGCAACAGTTAGGATTCTTTTCGAAAAAATTCACATTGGACCAACGCAAATACTCTTCGTTTGGGCGCGAGCTAAGACATCTGAGGGTCGTTCCTTTACCACAACTCGCTAACACATGCGATGACATCCAATTCTGCGTGTCGTCTACCTCATGAAGAAAGAGCTTTGCAGTTTATATTACAATTCACTACAGTGACAAACAAAATGTGATCGCAGATTTGCTCTCCAGATCAGTTCTCCATCGTCAATAGACTACAAAATTATTGCTCTGGATCAGGACAGCGACCCTGACCTTGAAAATTTTCTTAGGTCCACAACTCATCACCGATCTTAAAAACACGTAACGCCAGAAAGAAGAAGAAGACGTACCTTCTTACAATTGTAGATCGATACACTAGATGGCCCGAAGCTATTACTTTGGAAGATATGACGGCCCATATGGGCCCAGATAGCCGTAGCGGTAAACGCGCAGCTATTCAGCTGAGGGTCGTGGGTTCGAATCCCGCTGATCGAGGATCTTTTCGTAAAGAAAATTTTCTCGATTCCCAGGGCATAGAGTATCTTCGTACCTGCCACACGATATACACATGCAAAAAATGGTCAATCGGCAAAGAAAGCTCTCAGTTAATAACTGTGGAAGTGCTCATAAGAACACTAATCTGAGAAGCAGGCTTTGTCCCAGTTGGGACGTAACGCCAGACAGAAGAAGAATATGACGGCGAATACTATAGCAACGACACTTTGCTCTCAATGGATCTCTCGTTTTAGCTACCCTGAATACATAACTACGGATCAGGGACGTCAGTTTGAATTCGAGTTGTTCAGGGAATTGGCAATTCTACTTGGAGTTAATCACACACGTACAACCGCATACAGTCGGGTCTCCTATTAAACACATTCCTATAACGTGCACTCCTATTACGCTCACTCTTATAAGACACACCAGGACGTTATAGGAGACCCAGGGCTTATGGGATTTCATCACTTTGGGGGTGTCGTTGAATATCTCGTATGCCAAAAGAGATAGTTCAATACTGTCTTCGGCGAAGTTTCAGTACTAAGTACGATCTACCTTTAGGAGTTGAGGATCATCCTTTTAGTTGAGAACTTGGCCGGTAGGGGCGCTTCTGATTTGCACTATATGAACCATGAGGGATAAGAATGCTAAATTTTGTAACGTATGATATCTCTGAATCCTGATGTTTTTGAAGGTTGGTGTCTTCGGAAAAGTTGTTTAGTAGCTCAAGGGCTGACATGTGGTGGTCATTCTGATACGGAATTACGCCACCAGGCGGCGCTAGTGGGCATGGAATTTTTGTTTTGCGCATAGCTCAGTAGCCTGACCACTTAGAAAGATGGCGTCTTCGGCAAAGTTGCTCAGTATCACAAGGGCTAACATTATTTGAGCCAAAAGTTTCGAAATTTTGCCACTAGGCGGCGCTAGTGAGCAAATAATTTTTGTTTCGTGGGTAGCTCAGTAGCCTGACCACTTAGAAAGATGGCGTCTTCGGCAAAGTTGCTCAGTATCACAAGGACTAACATTATTTGAGCCAAAAGTTTCGAAATTTTGCCACTAGGCGGCGCTAGTGAGCAAATAATTTTTGTTTCGTGGGTAGCTCAGTAGCCTGACCACTTAGAAAGATGGCGTCTTCGCCAAAGTTGCTCAGTATCACAAGGGCTAACATTATTTGAGCCAAAAGTTTCGAAATTTTGCCACTAGGCGGCGCTAGTGAGCAAATAATTTTGTTTCGTGGATAGCTTTTGAAACTTTCGGCTCAAATAATGTTAGCCCTTGTGATACTGAGCAACTTTAAATTTGCAAAAATTCTTGGCTAACTAGCGCCGCCTAGTGGCAGAATTTCGAAACTTTCGGCTCAAATTATGTTAGCCCTTGTGATACTAAGCAACTTTGCCGAAGACGCCAACTTTCTAAGTGGTCAGACTACTGAGCTATCCACGAAATAAAAATTCCTTGCTCACTAGCGCCACCTAGTGGCAACATTTCGAAGCTTTCGACTCAAATAATGTTAGCCCTTGTGATACTGAGCAATTTTGCCGAAGACGCCATCTTTCTAAGTGGTCGGGCTACTGAGCTATGCGCAAAACAAAAATTATTCGCTCATTAGCGCCGCCTAGTGGCAAAATTTCGAAACTTTCGGCTCAAATAATGTTAGCCCTTGTGATACTGAGCAACTTTGCCGAAGACGCCATCTTTCTAAGTGGTCAGACTACTGAGCTATGCGCAAAACAAAAATTCTTTGCTCACTAGCGCCACCTAGTGGCAAAATTTCGAAACTTTCGACTCAAATAATGTTAGCCCTTGTGATATTGAGCAACTTTGCCGAAGACGCCATCTTTCTAGGTGGTCAGACTACTGAGCTATGCGCAAAACAAAAATTCCTTGCTCACTAGCGCCACCTAGTGGCAAAACTTCGAAACTTTTGGCTCAAATAATGTTAGCCCTTGTGATATTGAGCAACTTTGCCGAAGACGCCATCTTTCTAAGTGGTCGGGCTACTGAGCTATGCGCAAAACAAAAATTATTAGCTCACTAGCGCCGCCTAGTGGCAAAATTTCGAAACTTTCTGCTCAAATAATGTTAGCCCTTGTGATACTGAGCAACTTTGCCGAAGACGCCATCTTTCTAAGTGGTCGGGCTACTGAGCTATGCGCAAAACAAAAATTATTAGCTCACTAGCGCCGCCTAGTGGCAAAACTTCGAAACTTTCGGCTCAAATAATGTTAGCCCTTGCGATACTGAGCAACTTTGCCGAAGACGCCATCTTTCTAAGTGGTCGGGCTACTGAGCTATGCGCAAAACAAAAATTCTTTGCTCACTAGCGCCGCCTAGTGGCAAAATTTCAAAACTTTCGGCTCAAATTATGTTAGCCCTCGCGATACTGAGCAACTTTGCCGAAGACGCCATCTTTCTAAGTGGTCGGGCTACTGAGCTATGCGCAAAACAAAAATTCTTTGCTCACTTGCGCCGCCTAGTGGCAAAATTTCAAAACTTTCGGCTCAAATTATGTTAGTCCTTGTGATACTGAGCAACTTTGTCGAAGACGCCAACTTTCTAAGTGGTCAGACTACTGAGCTATCCACGAAACAAAAATTATTTGCTCACTAGCGCCACCTAGTGGCAAAATTTCGAAACTTTTGGCTCAAATAATGTTAGCCCTTGTGATACTGAGCAACTTTGCCCAAGACGCCATCTTTCTAAGTGGTCAGGCAACTGAGCTATGCGCAAAACAAAAATTCTATGCCCACTAACGCCGCCTGGTGGCGTAATTCCATATCAGAATGACCACCACACGTCAGCCCTAGAGCTACTGAACAACTCTTCCGAAGACACCAACCTTCCAAAACATCAGGATTCAGAGATATCATACGTTACAAAATTTTGCATTCTTATCCCTCATGGTTCATATAGTGCAAATCAGAAAAAGCGCCCCTACCGGCCAAGTTCTCAACTAAAAGGATGATCCTCAACTCCTAAAGGTAGATCGTACTTAGTATTGAAACTTCGCCGAAGACAGTACTGTACTATCTCTTTTGGCATACGAGATATTCAACGACACCCCCAAAGTGATGAAATCCCATAAGCCCTGGGTCTCCTATAACGTAGATTCCTATTACGCCCCCCAACCATGTGTCTAATAGGAGACCTGACTGTACCACCCAGAAGCGAATGGGATGGTCGAACGTTTTCATCGAAAATTGAAGGAAGCCATCATGTGGCTCGATTGTTGTTGTTTGGTGAGGGACTTTTACTCGAAGGTCAACGATGTGGGTCGATGCCAAGAAGTGGTTCACTCGACTCCCTTTAACTTTACTTGGTCTATAAACCGTTGTCAAAGAAGAAATGGATTGTTCTCCTGCCCGAGATGGTGTACGGTCAACTTTTACGTGTACCTGGAGAAATTTTCGGGCCGTCGGAAGAAAAAACGTTGATCGAGCCGATTTTTCACGTCACAACGCTGTAAAAAACCTCTACAACGATCATATGACGGTCCTTATTGTGTACCATGACCCCACAGTTATGGATCAAATAGTGTGGAGTCCAACCTATAAAATTCAATAAAACGACATGGAAAACGTAAAATTGTAATTTAAAAGCACGAATTGAATCGTTTCACATTAGAACTTCGGTTAGTAAACTGTTTTGTGTGTAATATTTACATAGGATTGCATAAAAATTAAAAATTGCATCGGTTTCTGAAAACCATATTATGGATCAATTTTCATATTATGGATCAAATTGTGACATATTACGGATCAGTGCGCAAAATCAAGAGATTTAAAACTCAATGCATCTGTATTGCATGATTTGGTGAAAGTTAACAATGTATCACATATTACTGCAAAAAATAGCATTGTTAGAGCTGGAAACAAGGGTAAAATGTCATTTTTTGTGATATACTGCATTGCACAGTGGTCCAGGAATCAGTTTTACGCGGAAAGATGCATTTTGAGCTTTAGAATGAAACATTAGACAAAAACGGTCTTCTACAAAGTTGTTTGTATTAGTTAAGCCCTTTGTTTGGTGTTATTAAAAATTAGGGTGGACCACATTTTCATAGAAATTGTGTAACTAACTTTCTTATTTGAAGAAATTATATTATACATGCTTCAGCAAAGTTATAGACCATTCAATTTCAAGCAACTTTGTCAAAAAAAGTTTTTTTGTATCTCTTAAATTGACCGATTTAGAGCTTTTTTCCTGCAGTGACATAGGGTGGTCCGAACAAAACTGGTTTTCTGGCTCTAGAGTTTTCAATTCAAATTTCTCATCAAAGTGGTCTATGAAACACTTTTAGAACTTTAAAAAATGCGTAATTTGGTGAGTGAAGAAACTCGCTATCTCCTTTCGTTTAGGAGTTATTGTTATTTTTCTCTCAAAAACATGCCTACTTTGATTGTGAATATCTCTGATTGGGGCAAACATAAAAAATATCTTTTGACGGCATTCAAAAGACAAAATAAAATTGTATATCATATCAAAAAATTACAGATGTGTTATTTTTGTAACTCTAATAAAATGCCTTGAAAAACAAAGGTTTTTAAGCAGAAAAACTTTTATAACTTTTGAACTAAAATAGATATCATCAATATTTTTGCATGAAAATTTGCGTTTTGTTAAGTTCTTAAAGTCGTTCATAGACGACTTTGACGAGAAATCTGAAATAAGAAGGATAGGGCTCTAAAACTATTTTGAAGATTTTCATGGTATGTATTTCTTTATTATTTTGCATTTTGAGAATGAAAATGAAATTTTAGACAAATATGATCTTCTACAAAATTGTTTCTAAAAATGTAAGCTTTCATACTGTGTCATTTGAAACTAGGGTGGTCCACAATATCACACATATCATATAATCAACTTTTTTATTTGCCAAAATACTGGTATATGCTCTTAGGCAAAGCGGTAGAACTTGAAATTTTGATCAACTTTGCCAAAAAAAGTTTTTCTGTAGCTCTAAATTTGACCAATCTAGAGCAATTTTTCCTAATCATCGTAGGGTGGTCCAACAAAAATAAGTTTTTTGGCTCTAGTTTTTTTAATATTATTTTCTCGTCAAAGTCGTCTATGAACGACTTTTAGAACTTAACAAAACGCAAATTTTTATGCAAAAAGATTGTTGATATCTATTGTAGTTCAAAAGTTATTGAAGTTTTTGTGATAAAAAATGTTTGACTTTCAAGACGTTTTATTAGAGTTACAAAAATAACACATCTGTAATTTTTTAATACAATATACAACTTTATTTTGTCTTTTGAACGCCGTCAAAAGATATTTTTTATGTTTGCCCCAATCAGAGAAATTCACAATCAAAGTAGGCATGTTTTTGGAAGAAAAACAACAATAACTCCTAAACGAAAGGAGATAGCGAGTTACTTCACTCACCAAATTACGCATTTTTCAAAGCTCTAAAAGTGTTTCATAGACCACTTTGATGAGAAACTTGAATTGAAAACTCTAGAGCCAGAAAACCAGTTTTGTTCGGACCACCCTATGTCACTGCAGAAAAAAAGCTCTAAATCGGTCAATTTAAGAGATAAAAAAAAACTTTTTTTGGCAAAGCTGCTTGAAATTGAATGGTCTACAACTTTGCTGAAGCATATATAATATAATTTCTACAAATAAGAAAGTTAGTTTAATCATTTCTATGAAAATGTGGTCCACCCTAATTTTCAATAAAACCAAACAAAGGGCTTAACTAATACAAACAACTTTGTAGAAGACCGTTTTTGTCTAATGCTTCATTCTAAAGCTCAAAATGCATCTTTCCGCGTAAAACTGATTCCTGGACCATAGTGCATTGTAGTAACTGAGGCATGAACTGTTTTCGCTCCACACCAAGTTTTCCACCCATTTTTGTCTGCTAAAAAATGAAATTTACCAACCTTGATGTTGTATTAGTTTTATCCTTAGCGCTATTGTCTGAAAATGTCGAATACAATGCTTAAAATGGTAGAAATCTACATTCTTTGCTAGTGATCCATAACCGTGGTAAACAATCATTTCCTGGTCCATATTATGGATCACTAGTTAGAAGTGCTAATATTCGGTATTTAGAATCAACAATCAAGAAAACTGTTTTCTAAAGATGAGTTCACACTAAATCGAAGCGAACGAGCATGTTTAATGCTATAACATATGAATTTTACCACTTGTGGGAGCTTATGAATGCTGACGGCACTTCTTACAGAAAACGACCATATAATGATAGCTGTGTGGTACCAACTAAACATTTGTCAAATACATCGTTATTAAGCGGTTGAATGTTATGCTTAACTTTACAAATGCTAGAAGACAAATAGTATAACATGGGAAAAATATGTTTTACGTCAACTTTTATGTTTTGAGCGAGTTATCCGATGTTGAACGCCTAAGTGATCCGTCACTGTGGGTGATCCGTAACTGTGTGGGCATGGTACTTAGTCGAATAGTACATGGATATCATGGCAAATCGAAAAAAGCAGTTTCGATCGACTGGGAGAACCAGCTCACACCGGGACGGAAACAACGATCCTGTGGCTGTGAATAAGAAAACTATAGTTACACCTTCAGGCCACCGCGTTAAGTTTTTGGTGTAACCGGGGGGGCACTGTGGTGGTTGGCACAGCTCTGTGAGTGGCATATCACACCAAGCAGAGGATGGCGACAAGAAGAGCAGAACATTTGAGTCTAGTAGTACACGTAGTAGTAGCAGAACATTTGAGTCTAGTAGTACTAGTAGTACGGTAGTACAAGCTACCGTGTAACTTAATAAAATATAATTCTCAAATTTTCGCGTTGGTTTATTGTCTCCATTTATTTGGCCGCACCCTTCTGCCACAAACCAAAGAAAGTATAAATCTGTAGTATAAAATTTCGTTGGCTAATTTTTTCAATATTCTGTCTGAAAGTCTTGCCAGAGAAAGTTGATAGGTGTCATTACGTTAGTACCACTCCACACACTGTTTTCGAAATACCCCAACTCACCGTTAATATCGTGCTCGGTAAAGTAAACCCCGGCATAGTCCCGGTCCACCTCGTAGTGATGGGCTTCCAGATAAGGCAATACAGTGGAACGTCGTGTTGAGTCCCCTTTGAGCGGGGGCACCGGTACTCGGGGGCACGTTGCCTCCGGTGCAAATTTGAACCATCTAAAAGAAGAAATGCATTAGAGTGAACTTTCAACTAGACTCAACCGGAAAATCGTTACTCGTGGTGCCTAATTTGTTGTAGACTAAATCGATTCGCAGGGTCTTCCTGCAGAATGTTGGTCAGCAAGTCGGCCAGGCGGCTTTCCAACCATTCCGGTGCAACCCAATCGCATCGACTGATGTTTTCCAACAATTTGTAAATGTTATCTCCCTCGTACGGGTACAAACCGGTCGTAATGTTGTAACTGAAAAAAAAGAACAAAGATTATTCATTAATAGTATTACATGACGATTTCAGCAGACTTACAGCGTGACTCCAGTGCTCCATATGTCGACTTTGAAGCCGGAGAATACCTCATGCCCATTAGCTATCTCCGGCGGTTGAAACGCAGGCGAACCCTGTCCGGTTGTGCAATCGTCGTTTGGGGCGAATATATCTAATGCCTGTGAAGAGTAATATGTTGATAGGTAATTGATCAGTGCGCAGCTTACCAAAGACCGTATTCAAATCGGACGCCTCAGTAATTAAAGTAAGCTTAAGTTAGTTTGACTAAATTAGATTAGAGTGTTTCCTAACATCTAGATATAAAAAATGAATGTATTTTTTTAAAATGATACAGATGAAAAATTTTTAAAATATGTGAAAAAAATCTCAGAATTCTTACCTCCGCGACACCAAAATCGGAAATCTTCAGAGTATGATCCAGCGTCAGCAGAAGATTTCCGGGCTTGATATCTTTGTGAACGATTCCACAGCCGTGCAGATACTCCAGACCGTCTAGCAGCTGTACGAAATAGCCGTGAGCCTGGTGCATCGGTAGTTTCTTCTCCGGAACAACGGAATCCAGCATCTCCTGCAGCCCTCCGACGCAATATTCCATTATTAAATACATCTTCTGCTTCTCTTCATTGTACAGCACATCCAGCAGTTCTATCACGTTCCGATGGTGCAGCTTGCGTAACAGTTTTATCTCACTGCGGACGTTTTGCTCTCCGTTGGGAATGCGTCGCAGTTTCCGCTTGGTGAGAATCTGCAAGGGAAACAGACAAATTCAACATTTTTAGGAAACATTATAAAACATTGTCCATAGGTTTTTGAAATTCTCATTGGCCACCCTAATCAGAATTTCAAAAACCTAATTCCTGAGTTTTTTTTTCGATTTTCCCGATGATTTTTTTAAAAAATATTCCCGGTTCTGTAATACCATCACAATGCGCGTCATGTTTTTTTTTTCGGTGAGAAACTGTAATTATACGCGATGAAACTTAATTAAACATTCTTATACAAACATAATGCTTTTAAAAACTTATCAAGACTTGCCTGGACCAAGAGAACTCGGTATGTTTGTATTAGGTTTTGGGACAATGGTATTGAAGGAACTGAAAAGGCAGACGAGCTTGTTTAACAAGTTTCATATTCACAGTCTCTTGGCCAGACAGCAATCAACAAGAGACAAACGGGAACCATAAAAACAAAAAGAAACCAAGAATTAAAAAAAAACGAACAGACAATTTGTTAATGACATTTTTAACAGTTTTTAGGTATTCTTCTTAATATTACAAGAATTACAGCTCATATTACTGCGTGTATTTTTGCATAACCTACTCCTGAAACTTCATCAGAAATTAATTCAGGTATTTGTCCAGAGTTTCCTTCAGATATTACTCGGAAGATTTCTTCAGGAGTTCATTGTAATTGTAATTGTAATTGCTCAATCCACACCCTGGCAGACAGTTATCCGCCCATCTAGACACGGGCTGGGTGAGGACCTACCAAGCCTCCCCCGTTAACATGTCCTATACCGTTTAGCACACCGGGATCTTCCACAAGCAGGCGCCGGAATTAAAGCGGTCCCACAAGCTTCAGATACATTAAATAGATATAGTCCCTCTGGCACTAAACCGAATGGCGCCCTCCGCTTCACCACTAGTACTGCCTCCCCACACGCCAAGCACAATATCGAAAGTAGCGCGTTGTATAGCAAATACAGTACACCACCTCCGACACTATGCCAAATGTACAGGAAAGACAGCACCAGTAATAAAGCGGAAGGCGCACCACTCGGTTCAGTGCCAGAGGGACTATAAGTATAACGAAGAAGAAATGAAAAGATAGTAGAGTTGGTTCGGTTTTTGATTGCTGAAACGAAAAAACAGAAAAAAAAACAGGAACAAAGTGTTAACATTAAAACGGGGTTTTATAATTGATAAATGTATCGATAGTTTCTCATCTGTTAGGGTTTCCTTATCGTAGCGCTGTCGATTTTTCCATCTCCAGGGTGTTCGTCTCCGCTCGAGCAATGAGGACCATGATGAAATGAGAATATAAAAATGTGAGCATTAGTGTTGATCTACTAATAGATTAATTTAAACTGCTTTTCATGTGCTAAGTAACTTTTAAACTCCTACTCAATTATGTTTTTTGGCCTACACGTTTTATTTAGACACAATTTTTATTCAGCAAACTATTTGGATCCGAGATTTTAGGTGCCGATTGAGCATGTTTGATAAAACAAGCTGTTTTCAGTTAAAGAATGTTTAAGAAGTTAATGATATTGTTATTTATACTAGCTATATACAAGAATTCACTTTTGATGTAATATATGGATATTGAATAAGTTTCAACGCGCGATTATAATACTTCAGTTTTCGTGCTGTTGTATTGGTGTATGTAGTGGGAAACCAATCAGTTTGGTGATTCTAACGGTAACAAATAGCACGACGAAAGGAAAGTTGATAATCTATCATCATTATGATGTCAGTCCTAATTTCATGATCCGTTTAATGAATTCCGCGTATGATTCGGCAATTTTAACAATTTATACATGTGTATTCGAAGAAAACAGACTACGAGCATTTATTACCTTGCCACACATTCCTAAGTGATCAGATATTTACCATTTTCTACAGCCTAATTTAATAATACCTACATTGGTTGTAACAAAAATTTGATCTTGGGATGTTGATTTGCCTCCTAATCATAGTTTCGACAATAGTCACATGCTTACTATCCCTTATAGCAGTGTTGTTGATTCTATTGTCTATCGCTCATCAGTTTCGCGCCACCCGGCAGGGACTTGGTCCTATGTACCCAATACTCTGCTGTGTCTTAACTTCACGCAATACATTCTGTAGATGTGTGATACAGTTTGCGGAATATTATGATTTATCACTTCGTTCAGATGGAAAATTCTGTTATGGTACCATATTCACATATCAGATAACTCCCACCTGGAACGATGTAATACATGTAGATTCAGATGTATGTATACGATCTATGCCTAGTTCGGCTCTGATCGACAGGCAATCAGTGTATTCAGTTTTTCAACTAGCTTGAAGCGATGAACGTTTCAAGACAAGCTCTCTACTATATCTGCTAGCAATCACCGGTCGTCGATAGACATTTCGGCTCTTTTCTGCTAAAGAAAGATCCGATTGTATGCCAAAGACTATGGCTCATGCTTTTCAATACAGCTGGAAAAACAAGAACTACACCCAGCACCAAATAGTACGTAACTATGAGGCGGACCGGAAGGTTTGATGAGCAATCCCCACCAAAGAATTTCTTCAGGAGTTCATATAGCGATATTTTATGGACTTTCTTAGAAACTTCTCCAAAAGTTAAAAATGTTTTTTTTTTCAAGGAATTACTCCACACACTTAATTAAGAATGCCGAATCTCTGTTAATTTTAACCGAGATTCGCACAGCCGAGTATCGGAAAATAAATTTCCTGAGATCTAAGGAAATAAAAGCCGAGTGTCAGTAAATCATGCTTCGTTGATAAGCAAACGGGCAGTCTCGGTTAAAATAGGGAAACCTTAATCATGGAAGTGCTTAATAAATTAATTCATTGATAATTTGATCGATTTGCCTAGGATTTTTTCTAGAATCACCTCGATACCGTTGTCGTCTGGGAGAGTTGCTAGCTTATTCGGAACAAAATCCAAACATTGTCTCAATTACACCCTTCTTTGTTTGATAGGCGATTCATTCAATTTATACTGACTTCAATATCATTTGTCATACAATAAAACAAAACTACAATAGTATTCATTCATTTTATTCTTGCTTTTAATTTTCAGTTGTACGGTCAAATTTGAAAACATAGTTTTCCGACTTAGATCTGCTGATTTCTTTCAAAATATATGCAAAAAACTACTAGATTTTGGTATCGGGATATTTGTGCATAACTTAGGGCTTACATATCCGAAACGGTAAAGAGCAGTGTTGAGTACGCACTTTGTGTAGATGCGCATCTGATTGATTGACTCTTTATTATGGGGAAATTCACATGATGCGCATCTGCTCATCCAGGTAATGTACAGATCTTTACTGCCCATGACATTGGTCAAACGTGGCAATTCAATGGGAGAGTAGAGAAAGCGATTGTTTGTTTTGAAAGTATCTAACAATACTACTACTGGGTCAATTAGTTTACAGTGTCTAGAATTGATTAAAACAAACTTGTATGTAGAATTGACTATTTGTGCAAACGCAACAAGGTAATATTTTTTTCAATTAAATTACAATAATGTGAATTATACATTTAAACGTAGTTTTCATACAGTTCTGGCTCATGCAAAGTGAATTAGATCTAGTTTCTATGAAAAGGCCTGAAATAAATGATAAAACGGTGTAGGAATTATTGTAGGATTTCTTAGAAAAAAGTCGAAACGTTTTTTTTTTCAAAAACTCTGGAGCTTTCTCTCCCTCTTTTTTGTGGAAGAAATGCTGTAGGATTTGTGCAAAATCACTTAGAAGTAACAACGGGAAAATCGGTGAAAGAATCAGTGGAAAAATCATGGATAATCCTGGGATAATCGCTACGATTTTTTTAGAGTAATCTCTGTGATAACTACTGGAGCTAGTAGCGTTTGAGTGCTCTAGGATTTTCTGAAAACAATCCTTTAAGCATCCCTTGAGAAATCGCTTGTAGCATACCTCAAGAAGGACCTGAAAGTATTCCAGAAAGAATATCGGGAGTAATCACTAAAAATTCCTGAAGCATTCTTCGGGATCTGAGAACTAGTAGTTTACGCAACAAGTTGCAGAATGATGATTTTACAGCACGAGTCGTACATTTATTTGACGAGGCTTGCCGAGTTGGGTAGTCACGACGAGTGCTGTAAAAATCGAGTTCTACAACGAGTATCGTACAACATTTTTCGCAATTTCATACACTCAGAAACACGGGTAGTCACAGAATTGCTAAATTTTAGTAATTTATGACTATTTTCTATCTGCTTTACTATTTATATTTCTGCGTGTAGAATACCAGGGTACCAAAAATTATTTCGGGGTGCATTCACCATTGTTCTGCAAATTCTGGAAATTGATTGGTAACGATTCATTATGTTACTCAAAACAGTTGCGTAATGAAAAGGCGTTGCGAAATATTCATTACGCAACTGATTTCAGTTGCTAGATACTAGGAAACAATTTTTGGCCCATACCGTGGACGTACCATATTTGACGCGGTTAAGAAAATTCTAAATTCAAACATTTGTCAAATCGTCAAAACCTGTCCGATTTTGTTGAAATTTGAACCTATGCTAGCTCAACTATTATAGAATTAGGGAAAAATCAGTAAAAAAATATTAAACGTTTTTTTTCTTTATGTTTGATTGACTTTTTGTGGAACACATTAGCACAGACAAACAGACGTCACACTCTCATCATTGGCCATCGACCACCTTTTTAACGGTCGGTTCAAAAATATGGTAGGTGGCCGATTCACCACCCGCAGCGCTCGCATCGTTTTTGTTCGTGTTTGACGTTTGCACACTACCGCCATCTGTTGGCCTATCGGCCAAACATACCGATTTTAGCATTGGGCGTACATGTCCTCGTGACTATGATTTTGTTCGACATTTGTTCTAAGTGTTACGTCTGTTTGTCTGTGACATTAGGTTCCTTAATTGACGCATCAATTCTTCAATGTGCCTAATTTGACGCACTATGTTCCTTATTTGACGCACTAAAAAATAATTGCTAAATTTTAAAATATACAAGAGCTGCAATATTCAACAGTTCAATTAATTGAAAAAAACGCTTTAGAGTGGACATAAAAGTTAGAACCTTTGGAAAAAGTTTTGATTGACGTCATCTGGTAGTACTCTCGCATATGCGTTTAGTTAAAGTGTAGAAAATAAAACCGGCGATTGAGTTCAATCCATAGTCAAGCATTATTGTTTAGTTTAATGTATTTTCGCCGTGATATCAAACAAGGGAAAGGTTTGAAAACTGAAAAGGAAAAGGTAGTTGCTAAAATAAGGACAAATTGGTCAAAAACTAGAACGAAGCCGGTTCCAAAAATGGTCGTCGAATCTTCCTTACTTATAACACGTGAACTACGCATACTTGTCTCATGTTCTATGTAACCCTAATGGACCGCGGGACAAATATGCGTAGAACCAACGGCAGTAAGGGCCTCAGAATAGATCGAGAACCATATATGGGTCATACATTAAGTACGTCATGTTATTAGGGGGAAGGAGGTGTTCTGCAAGATGTGACGAATCATACACGTTTTTGAAGGTTCCATATAAAAAGTGGTACGTAGGGCGGATGGGCGGGGTTGTTGTAGAAAGTGGTATGTTTTTGTGACACGTATCTCATGGACACCCCCTATTATAAATTATACGAAACAAACCATTGAACCTACACCTCACCTCCTGACGAATTTATTGAAGCTTCCTTAAAACATTAGGGGACGTCCATAAACCGCGATGAATTGCACAATTTTCAACCTCTCTTAGCCTCGGCCAATTTTTTTTCAATGAAAAGTGCGAATATTTTGTACTCTGAACCCCCTCATCTCCCTAAAAATGTTACGTAATATATGGATGACTTTTTACATGCGATTACATAAATCATTAGGTTGTTTCGCGGACGGATTGTTTGAAGGCAAGCACGATATATATAATTTTTTTTCCTGTTTTCGATCCAACAAAACATGCTAAACGAAATAGCAAATAATAAGGAACATTGAGTGCCTAACTTGACGCACAAGATTTTCATACAAAAATATGTCTGAAAGCTTAAAAATAGAAAAATTTCGACGTCAATTCACGAATAAAATAATATTACTGACTGTTGTTGATGATATTGCTGTAAAACAGCATAATATTTTCACGAAAATTGATTAACAATATTTAGCACATTCACTAAGGAATGAAAAAATTGACGCACTTGTCGGATACATTTTCAAATAAATTTTATTTTTTGCCAATTATTAATCAAAGATAAACATTTTTCGATTGGAATCCTTCAATAACATGTAAATGAAGATTAAGTAATAAATTTTCGAGTGCTAGTCTGAATGAGAATTAATTTATGATACAATTAATGAGAAAATGCGTCAAGTTTGGACCCGCGTCAAATATGGTACGTTCACGGTAGTGGGGAAAAAGTTCGAGTCAGCGGTTCAAAAATTTCGCGAAAAATTGGCAAACTACCTCAAACCTACATATAACCTCTAATTTTATAGAATTATGCCCAATTGTGCGAAAAAAGTTACCGCAATTTCACATTTTTACTTAGTTTTGCGAAAAACTGCTATTTTTGATAACAATTCTTCGAGCTGTTCAGTGGAATACCTAAGTAAATGAACAACCGAATTTACTACTATACCAGGAGTCTAGTAAGTACACGACACTTAAGACGGCCTTACAGTTGAGGTCGAAATACACGTATCTGTCAAAGGATACAAACTCTAGTGGAATTAAATGGTATAGTACTAAATTCGGTTTTTCATTTACTTACAATTATTGGATATGTTTCTATTTCAATTACCCTTTTTTATGTAATTTTTTTATAAAGTTTAGTGTAGATTTTTCTGTAAACAAAGGTTTATGGCTGGTGTAAAGTATTCCTGTCATAAAAGTAATCATATTTTGTGTTCCAATCAGCAAACTTTTACCCCACACTAGATTCGGTAAATATTTTGACACAAACTTGTTAAGCAACATTGTAGCCAATATGTTGAAGTTTCATTGCGTGTTTTTTTTTCTTTTCAACTGTTATAATCATTCCACTAAGGTCGAACTTTTGCCCCATCTTACTCTAACTGGATGATATTCTCTGAAAAGTACGACAAATGGATATTCAAGTTGTTCAAGAATTGCTTAAAGTTACCTTCAGGTATTACCCCGTATATTTCCTCAGAAAATCATTTATTGATTTTTTAACGATCTTCTTAAATAATTCTTCCATGAAAACCGTTCAAGGATCGTGACTTCGAAGTTGCTGATGTTTTCTTCGATTGTTTTTTTTTTTTGAGAAGAACAAGGAGAGATATATGATTGCAAATACCTTCAAGAATTCCACCATGAATTGAAATTTGTTTAAGGATAACCACGGGAAAAAATGCTTGGAGTTGTGGAGAAACTCCTGTAAACATGTCTTGAAATATCTCTGGTCGAATTCCTGAGAAAACTCGTGAGAAAGCTCTAAATGGAAACAGACCTCCTAAAGCATTTCCTCAAAGAATTTTTGAAGAAAGCTGAAGTCTTTGAACTTTCTTTGCAGCCTCTAAACTTTTGGACCAGAATTCACTACAAGGAAAAACGTCAAACAGTGGCATAAGATACCATTTTGGTTAAAAAAGAGACAGGGCTGATAGCGACAAAGTATCTTGAAAATAGGAGCTTTACATTTCTTTTGTCTAAAGAGACCAAGAAGAGGCCAAACGGTTACCAAACAAACGAGGAAAACAAACTGAAACTGCGAGATAAGAATCTTACCAAACCTTTCCCTAATAATGCTTTAGGCGAGATGGGCCAACCCTGGCCTTAGGCTGTCACACCAGTGACACGCTCAAAAGAAATAAAAAAGAATATTTCTCGCATAACTGATGCGAGACAGGCAACTATAAAACTATGACCACTCGGAGATAGGGAAGGTTTTGCTTTTCGTGGCGGCATTGTCAAATAACGTGTACATATATTCATTCGTTTGCTCAATATACCAACAAGCTACACACTTACCAATGGCGTTTAGGGCGAGGTCATAAATTACGCGATATTTTTAGGATATATGTTTATAATTCTTTATGACATTACGACATTATTTTGTATGTATTTATTTAATTATGTTTTAAATTGAAAAAAAAATCACAAAGTTCTCTGTATGAAATCTTGGACTCTTGAGGTAGTCTTGGAGGAGTTTCTAGATTACTTGCTAGATAATTGTTAAACAATCAATCAGACCTCTAGATAATGTTCTGCAGGAATTCCTTGAAAACTATCGGACGACATCCAGGAATTGAATTTGTGTAGTATTGATCAGTCTTTATTTTCTTAACCGCATGGTCTCTAAAGTCTCTTTTTCTGTGCCTTGCTTGCAGAGAATTCTGATGGAAAATTAGACAGGCTCCAGAGAAACCTTCAGAGACTGTTACAAGAATTTTTAACTAATTGAGCTTGAGCTTGATTGGCCGCCCGTGGTTGCTACTCCAGTATCGCCAGATCAGCTGCACTTACACAAGGAATCAACCAGATGACTGTTTGCGACTAACAGACACCCTCAGTGTATAAGTGCTGGTGATCTTCTATTTTTAGGCAACAATGGCGCCTGCCACGTCAGAATGCAGACCAATGAGGGGAAGTGGGAGGAATTTATGATGCATTAAACTGGCTCCCACAGTAGACCAGATATACCCCTCCATCTACGCCAGTTCATGCGGGAAGGTATAATTTATGGCAGAGAGGCTTGCTGTTTGGGTAGCAGAATGCCTATGTATCAGGCGTAAGGAAAGGCTTGCTATAATGATGAAAGCATGGAAGCATAGGGAAACGGTTTTTTTATCCATCTCGAGTTCTAGCAAATGCTATGAACTGTGATAGATCAACTGTGATATATTAAGAGTGGAAAATAGAAGCAAGTGGAAGATACGACTACAAAGTACGAGGAAAGGGACGGGCCTGGGATTGAACCCCTGACCTTCTGCTTATGAAGTAGAAGCGATAGCCATTGGACCACCAACCCCGTAGTTACAAGTGTTTTTAGCTAATTCTTCAAAAATTTCATCTTAGATTTCTCGCAAAAAGCTTCAGGATTTACCCTAGTGGTTTCTCCATAGATTTTATTTGGAATACTTTCAAGGCCTCCTACAAGGATCGCTCCAGAAATTCTTCTAGATTCTTCTACCAATTCTTCCAGTTATTCCGATTTCTGAAAGAATATCTTGGGAAATTTCTCCAGGAAATTCTCAAGCACTTCAACGTTCTTTTTCTTCTTCTTGGCATTACTGTCCCCAGGATTTTTTTCTAAGAAAGAATTTCTACATCATTCCAAGACTTTTTCCAAGAAATCCGACAAGAATTTCTACTTCATTTCATTCACGGTAACTCCAAAGAATGCCTCCAAAAATCCTCGAGGGTTATTCGAGAAAATCTATTGGGAACTTTTCAAAGAATTCGACCCTGTGCTTCATCATAGAGATACTCAAGATTTCTAGAATTTTTCTATGAGTTTTTCCAGTGTTTCATCGGAGAATTACAACTGCAGTTCTTCCAAACATTTCTCAAAAAATCTCATGGATTCTACAACAGTTTATTTAAGGTTCCATACTTATTAACATTGCAGCATTTGTTCAGAAAATCCTTCTACACATTTTTTGAGCTTTTAGGGATTCTGTATGATGTTTATCAAGTAGTGCCTTCAGAAAATGTTGCAGGATATTATCCAGAGTTTTGATTTATACATTTTTTTCTATTATCCAATCAATTCAATTAGAAACTCCTCTAAAACTCCCTCAAGGATGAGTTTTTCTAGTAACCCTTATTCATTAAGGGAGACTTAAAAATTACACAAGTTTCATCAGAGGTAATTTCAAAATTTGCTTTCGAAAAACCTCACGAATTTTTTTGAACATGTACTCAAATGTCTTTAAATCCTGAAGACTTCCTGAGAAATTCCTGGAAATATTCTAGAAGAAACTCCTAGTTAAAATCTTAAAAAAAAGGAAGGACAAATAAAAAGAAATCCCTGGAGGCATCTTTGGTGAAACTGTTATTTTAATTTTTGAAGAAATTCCAAACGGAAGTTTTTGAGGATTTCCTAGGATAATTCTCGAATCGATTCCATGGAAAATAATCACTAAATGTACTGCTGAAGAAATTTAAGAGATGAGCTAGCATTGGGCTGCAAATCTTACAAATAAAGAAACCTATCCTAACCTGAGGAGATCCCGGGCGTAATATCTAAACCTTTGGGCCAATTCCTGGAGTAATTTCTGATGAAACTCCTCGAGAAAATCATGAATAAATGCATACAGCAATAGCAGCATCATTTGTCGTAGGGTAGAAGCACCGGTTTTGGCCATACGCCAGTTGTAGCCATAGGGGATTATACAACGTTTTACATAGCTTATCAGCATGAAACCATTTGTATTCAGTAGATCACATTTACATGATAGAGCTACATTCATTTACTCATCCAAATTGATTCAAAACATAAGAAAAACAATTATTTTTCCTTATGATTTTAACTCCCATACACATAATTTGGCCAGGGCACTCCTAATTTGGCCACTCTCATGAGAAATCAATGCGATTGGCCAATTTAGGAACCGAAGATAAATATCTGGCCGAAACTGGTTCCGTCGGCCTATATTGTCCAACGGGATTTTCAAAGCGAAAAAATGGTTATAGCTCAGTTTTGATATTTTACACACATAATATGAATTGAAAGCTTGCATTTGACGTATTTGTAGTAGAAATACGGCTTCCCATTTAATTTTTATTGACATTTTCTCTTAGGCTGGCCAAAACCGGTGCTTTTACCCTAATGTAAAGAGGAATAAAAAACAGAAATCTTTGGTCTGATTTTAAGAGGAATCAAACTCTCATCTCATGGTTCCTAATAGATTTCGTTTTGTGTTTTTTATTCAAGTTTGGTTCCTTCCGGTTCGGTCTCCCTTCTGTCTCTAAAGTTACTAATTTCAAGATACTCATTCGTTACTAGACCTGTAATTAAAAAAAAACGATTCGAAAGAATTGCAAACAATTCAACATACAAAAATACAAAATTTAAATGTTATACAGGTCAGACTCGGTTATACAAGTGTTCGATTATCCGTGGTTCTATTACTGTTATTAAAACCGAATTAATCATTCGGGAATTCGACAGTTTTATGGGTTATTTGTTTACTTAGATGGAAATATAACCATTCAAATATGTACCAAACAACTTTTGTAACATTAACACGATTCAGTGGCACAACCAAGGGAGAGTTTTGGAGGTCAAACCTAACGCTTTTCCTCGAATAGTGCTCAAGAACCTGTGAAATAGTCACGTAATACTGAGATTTTACTGGAACCTCTGAAATTGGCAACAGGATTCACTGAAGCAAAATATGCAAAAAGTTACCATTTTGGTTAAAATAGATACTTAAGATATCTTCCATGAGAATTAGAGACTTGCATTAAGATAGCAACCAAGTCTTTAACAAATTCCCGAGGTTAAACCAATTTTCCAGAATTTCCAGACTGGGAGGCCACCCCTGAATAAACTATCCTTACCTTCACAGCCATCCTGCCCAGCGTTTCGGAGTCGAGCACCTCCTTGACCTTGCCGTAGCTGCCCTCCCCGAGGACGTCCCCCATCACGTACTTCCCGACCAGTTTGCACTTCTTCTGTCTCGCCTGGTAGATGATGTCGGCACTGTTGACCCGGTTGAAGATGTTCGGCGGATCGATCGTCAGCGACATATCCAGCATTTCGATCTCGTCATCATCGTTGATCCACTGAACCGCCGACCGGTGGCTACTGTCCCCGCTTTTCCCATTGCTGGGGTTCTCATCCATGGAACCTGGTTCTTCGCCAGCATAAGCGTACCGTTCCTCCTTCAATCGTGGCCGATCCTGATCGAAGTCTTCGTCCTCCTCGGGTTCGGCCTTGGGAGCTACCGATCCGTTGCTACTGCTCCCCTTCGGAGGCTGCTGCTGATTATTCTGTTTGCCAACCATATTCTCGGACAAAGGGCACATTTCCGTTGGAAAAGTAGACTCCACCTCCATAATCCGCGACCCGTTCCGGATCGGAGAGCCGCCAACTGTCCACTCCTCAAGTGGACACGCCCCTGAACGAGAACCGGTCCGATTTCACCTTCGGCTTCGGCAGGACACCCACAAAACCATTCGAATTGTATATTGATAATCACACGTCAAGCCAAGCGCTGTAAAAGCACCAGAACCGAAAAAACTACTTTCGCAACACAAGAAAAATAGAGACAAGGGCGCGATCTGATGACCGAAGAAGCGAAGGTGCTCAGATTAGCCGCCCATTCAACTCGAAAAACATCGTTCCCTTTCCTGAATTGAACTTCTACCAAATTCACTTCACACCCCGAGATGTTCACCAAGATTTTCACACCAAATGTTCCGTTTTAAGGACGATTTTCCCACCAAGGAAAACCGAAATCCGCGAAGGACAATAACGACACTCTTTTCAGCAGGAAAATTTACGACCCGGTTGACATTTGGACGATTTTTCCCCGTTTTGTTTTTGGCTTCGTCCTCCGTTCGCCGAGCGTTTATCGGTGTTTGCGCTTTGGGGTTTGCCTTCGCGTCTTTGCGGGAAGCTGTCAGAACAAAAAAGAAACGTCACAGAGGGAGGGGCCCTTCGGAAACGGTTTCATGGTTGAGAACAGTGTTGCCACATGTGCAGATTCTTCTGATGTTGTACAGTTATTTTTGTTATTTTGCACTCCACCGAGTGTGAAGCTCGTTGTTTTAATGCAAATAAATGTACCCCATGGTTGGCTTCAAGACTAAGTGCTTTCTTCAGGGGGTTGACCGCGATTGTTATTTGCATTTCAAACGCATTTTGGTATTTGCATTTCAAACGCACACAGAAACAGATGCAGCAACACAGGTCGAGAATCAAACGGACGTTTCCGAATGCACCGACGAGGGGAACGACGATGTCGATTGCCGGTTGTGGTGAACCATTAAATTTTTACCGGGTCATTTTAACCTGAGAGAGACTCGCGAAGAGGAAAAATATCAACGTCATATGCAGCCCAGATTCCCCTCTCACGAAACGTCAAATGCAGCCCACAGTTTTTATGGCTGAAAAAGTGAAAAGTATTGTGTAGAAAAGTAAACTGTTATTAAAAAACTCAGTCGGCGGAGCAGTTTTTTTTTCAAAGTTGCTGATAAATCTAAGCAGAAGATTAATTATTTCTAATGTCTGCTACGTTTGCTGGCATGAAATTTCACTCAAACGGCTATTTATGATTCGATGTGATGCAAACTCGATCATTTTTGGCTGAGAGGTTCATGTGAGGATTTGAACAGCATGCGCATAATTGGCAGGTTAAAACCTGAGACGAGACTCGCGAAAACGGTCTTCTTTTTCTGTGATTGCTGAGTTTTTTCTTATTCCACTTTGTGTTTATACCAATTTTGCGCAAGCCGTTCAAACCTTCACATGAACCTCTCAGCAAAAAATGATTGAGTTTGCATCACATCGAATCATAAATAGTTTTGAGTGAAATTTCATGCCAGCAAACGTAGTAGACATTAGATATAATTAATCTTCTGCTTAGATTTATCAGCAGCTTTGGAAAAAAACTGCTCCGCTGACTGAGGTTTTTAATAACAGTTTACTTTGAACACAATACTTTTCACTTTTTCAGCCATGAAAACGGTGGGCTGCATTTGACGTTTCGTGAGAGGGGAATCTGGGCTGCATAGGGATTGTTCAAATATTACGTAACGCAACAGGGGGAGGGAGGGGTCTGACACAGTGTTACGGTTCATACAAAAATTTAAAAATTTCCATACAAAAGCTGTTACGTGGGGGAGGGAGGGGGTCCATAATTGGCAAATTTTGCGTTACGTAATTTTTGAATGAACCCATATGACGTTGATATTTTTCCTCTTTGCGAGTCTCTCTCAGGTTTGAACATAGACAAACAGAAGTA
The DNA here is from genome assembly GCF_002204515.2 of Aedes aegypti. Classification (NCBI taxonomy): domain Eukaryota; kingdom Metazoa; phylum Arthropoda; class Insecta; order Diptera; family Culicidae; genus Aedes; species Aedes aegypti. The sequence continues at coordinate 257,056,826 of NC_035107.1, read as the reverse complement.
ACACTTAGAACAAATTAAAACCACCGCCGAGTTTTCTCCTCTATCAGCATGTTCCACGTTTACAGTGTTTGTTCAAACAGAGGTAAGGGGCGGCCCATTAATTACGTAGGACAATCTTGGCTGTTTTTCGATGACACCCCCTCCCATCCCACAATAGTATGTTTTTGTATGAAAAATTAAAATAATTTGTATGGTGTGTAAGAAATCTCTAACCACCCCTCCTCCCATAACCCCTTACGTAATTATTGGACAACCCCCAACACTGATTCAATTTCCATCGAACATTTCGACCACATCGTTAAACGATCAATTAGGGTTAAGAAGGCAGGATCCGTCATTGATTTTGCAATTTTATTCTCCAACTGTGATACATCGAATTACATTTTGAACAGAAAACTGCTTTGGATCTTTCGATGTAATGCCATCGTGATAGGTGTTAACGTGATCATTAGGGATGTAAAGGTTCAATCACTGACAAACGAAAAAGTTGAAATTTAGCGTGACATAGTTTGTGTACCAGCCCTATAAAACTTGGAGAAATTGGATTATTCGGTCATTAGATGCAAAATTATTGACTTCGCAGCACCAAACAGTATTCACGCCTGCTCATGAGATGGGAATATTTCTGTATGCGAAGTCAATGTCAAAGTCGAAACAATGAGACGGTGGTTGTGAAGACTCCGGGCGTCTTTCACAGGTGTAAATAATCGGCTGAACTGACCTCTTACATACTAAGTCATTATTGACGAACTTCAATGAAATGTTATGCAGCTGGTGATATTAAGGCTATTTGGTGCGTCATCACAAAATGGCTTCTCCTAAAATCATTAACATATTGTGTTTCCGAAGCGATTTGTCGGTATAGAGTTGCGAACCCCTATTCGATATCTTTTAGTAAATAACAACACTCGAGGGTTTTGTTTCAAGTGTAGCTTTAGCTGTAATTTTATTTTCATGTTAATTTTAGGATTATTAGTTGAGTGTAATGTACTGACAAAAAATCGGTTTGCATGGGTATAACGCACTTTCTAACCGTATAATAAACGCTGACACGCGGGATCTGCATGTACATATACAAATTTTAGGTTAAAGTACATTCAATACGTTTTAATCTGAGACGAGACTCGTGAAGACGGTCTTCTTTTTTGTGATTGCTGAGTTTTTTTCTTATTCCATTTTGTGTTTATACCAATTATGCGCAAGCCGTTCAAACTCTCACATGAACCTCTCAGCAAAAAATGATTGAGTTTGCATCACATCGAATCATAAATAGCCGTTTGAGTGAAATTTCATGCCAGCAAACGTAGCAGACATTAAAAATAATTAATCTTCTGCTTAGATTTATCAGCAACTTTGGAAAAAACTGCTCCGCTGACTGAGGTTTTTAATAACAGTTTGCTTTGAACACAATACTTTTCACTTTTTCAGCCACGAAAACGGTGGGCTGCATTTGACGTTTCGTGAGAGGGGAATCTGGGCTGCATATGACGTTGATATTTTTCCTCTTCGCGAGTCTCTCTCAGGTTTTAATAGACCATTTCCGTCAAACCTTACCCCCCATTTTTATATTTTTCTTTGAAAGGCGATTATTGCGGCGCTCATTTTAAATCCACATCCAGCGGCGGCGGTAACGCGCAGAAAATATGCGCGCAATTTAAACGCAACGTCAAAATTCAAGTAAGCTTGGAATTTTTCGTTGTCCAAAGACGCAAATGTTCCAAATTTACTAAATCTGAACCATTCGGTAAATTTCATTAAAATTGCGACTGTATATCGTCATTTTCAGATAAACGCATTCCGTGTTTTTTTCTTGCAGAGAACACTATTTTTTATGATTATTGACGCTTTCGGATCTTTTTTATATGCACTCCTGATTTTCTTACAATTTTTTGAATATGTATGTATTCACCAAATTTGAGGTGAATTCCTTCGTGCGGCTCAGTTGTTTTAACCCTACACGCAAAAAAATTGTGCGGTAAGATCTACCATTTTAGGGGGTTAACTTAAGCGCTCGCACCGGCAATTTTCAGCAGACCAGAAATGCGCTTGATTTTACTATGTCCGTAGTTGGAATCAAATTGTTGTAAATTATTTCTGTCAAATGTACCAGTAATGCGCTGGGGTGTACCGTAAACATAGTAGATTGGTCTGAATTTCCATGGTAATTTTAAGAATGGGCGTAGTCAGCTAAAATAGTTATTTTTACCACAGAATTTTTTCCCGTGTATGGGTATACAAAGTGGAGATTTTTCCTCAACGATCAGTAACATCCCTGCATTGAATGTTTGTAGACATAATGAAATGTCAAATGTGCACACAACAACACTGATAAAAATCCACACGCTCGATCTGTGTGTTTAAAATTATGGATCGATTCATGAACGTCCATATCGATTTGCTATGATTTTCTTGCAAACTTCGTATGTGTTACACATTAAATTCCTGTGTTTTGCTTCATGGATTGATTCATCAACCGACAACAGGGATTCCATATTTTTTCCACATAAGTTCCCGAAGCTTTCTCTTTAGATTCGTATGTGTCAACCTATGAACGCATAGATCATCACTTCAACACGGATTCAGTGTGTTTTGCTTATGGTTATCTTGTGTCATAATCATCATGTTCAAGTTGGTCGATTCATTGATTTGCGCAATGAGATTGTTATGATGAAATCCATGAGCTATGCTATCGATTTCCATGTTCAAAGCTTCTAAATTGTTTGTGATCAACCCATGGAATGCATAGTGAACTGAATTGCGGTTGGACCTCGTGTCGAACGAGTCATCATCATGCTTCCAAAGAGAAGAAGCAAATTTTGAAGCTGAAAGTGTTAGATGAAAATTTGTGAATTCGATTTTTCTTTTATTAGTGAAGTTGACCGATATACGAGAGTTCTACCTTTCTATAAGAAAACATTGATTATAATGTATAGTTTAGTAGAGAAATCGGATTCCACTAACAGATTTTCCTGGCTTTCAGTTTCGAAAAAAAATGGAATATGCTTATCCCTGGCTTCCCAAATTATGGATTTGCGGCGCCCCGCTTGTTACTGGCTCACGGGTTTGAAAAAAAAATCAAGAGAGCTTGCGACAAGCAGAGGAGCCTCGGATCCATATTTTGGGGAGCAAAAGTTTTTCTACCAAATTTCTTCTTTCAGTCCCTTGACATTTATGTTCTATCACACATGACTATCTAAAGCTACTACATTTCGAATTCAATAAGCAAATCAGTTGGTTTTCATGATTTAATATTTGGAAATTCATGTTTGTTTCACATGACAACCTAATGTTGATACACATATTATTATACCATGAAATCAATGATGAAATTCATATGGCTACCACACTCAAATCATGTGGTTTTCCTCATTGCGCAAATCTATAAGTAAAACACACGACCTTGACGTGTAGATTTTTCTCAGTGAAAACTGACTCGCTCGCTCATATCCGGGGTGCTTCGCGATTCGGGCGAAACAAACAAGCGATTATTTCTGGAGCTCGATTTGAAAAGGTCGAATGTGGCATTTTTGACTATCTGAGATAACTCTCCATGAAGTTTCTCAAACAAAATTCAATTCCTATTTCAAGCAAATAGCTCAAAAGTGTTCAATATACGTATTAAGACACAAAATGAAATCCCCTTCAATAAACTATCGAACAAAACCATGAAAATACACTCAATTTATTGATTTATGATCATAAAAAAGCTTTCCGTCGATATAACATTGTTTGTTGTTCATTCGACCTAATCGATACGACCTAACGCTAGTCACCGCTGCACTTCGAACGGGTACGTTCAGACGTTTGACATCTGAAAATGTCCATAAGTCAAAGTACGATCGGACTGATTGGTGTCCAGTGAAGTACATACGACCCACCGTTGTAAACAAAAATAGAGAATTTCAAAGAATTTCTGAAGTTTTCTGCATGAAGGTATGTATTTCGTGAAGTTGGCAAATGATTTATGCGATCAGCGATGTTGCTCAGAGCAAATCCCCATCTGCGCTGAATGTCTACTGTAGGAAAAATGCAACGGAAGCGATTATGGATGGGTTTGTCGGATGGATAATGGATTCATTGTATATGTTATATCGTTGCAAATAAAATTTATACTGAGATGTTGGCAAACAGCAGAGCAACACTTGGTGCTGTATCGTTTCCTAGGAAATCAAGTTACAGCGTTTCCGATTGTTTGGAAGACCTTAGGGAAAGGTTTAAGGATCCACTCCGTGACAATTTGCACTCTTCGTTCAACTTTGGTTTAATTTTCGGCCTTTAGCATTACTGCAGAAGTACTAATGATGCCTTATGAATGTTCCTGCAACGATATAACATATACAATGAATCCATTATCCATCCGACAAACCCATCCATAATCGCTTCCGTTGCATTTTTTCTACAGTAGTCATTCAGCGCAGATGGGGATTTGCTCTGAGCAACATCGCTGATCGCATAAATCATTTGCCAACTTCACGAAATACATACCTTCATGCAGAAAACTTCAGAAATTCTTTGAAATTCTCTATTTTTGTTTACAACGGTGGGTCGTATGTACTTCACTGGACACCAATCAGTCCGATCGTACTTTGACTTATGGACATTTTCAGATGTCAAACGTCTGAACGTACCCGTTCGAAGTGCAGCGGTGACTAGCGTTAGGTCGTATCGATTAGGTCGAATGAACAACAAACAATGTTATATCGACGGAAAGCTTTTTTATGATCATAAATCAATACATTGAGTGTATTTTCATGGTTTTGTTCGATAGTTTATTGAAAGGGATTTCATTTTGTGTCTTAATACGTATATTGAACACTTTTGAGCTATTTGCTTGAAATAGGAATTGAATTTTGTTTGAGAAACTTCATGGAGAGTTATCTCAGATAGTCAAAAATGTCACATTCGACCTTTTCAAATCGAGCTCCAGTAAATGGTTAACTGTGTTGAGCTAGCAGGTTTTGATTATGGGGGGATTTTGTAAACCCAAGATGAAAGAAAAAAGGTCGAATACGCGTTTTTTAAATTTTGGTTTTTTTGCTACATTGGACCTTATGCGCAATAGGACGAATGAACAAATTTTTACTATTCCTATTTTTTGTTAATTACGTCAAAGTGTCAATTTATTTTTTTTATTTTAGAAGAAATATGATATCGATATGATACTTAACCAGCATGATAAGCTGAATAGAATCTACCAAATGGTGAAATAAACGCGATTTTTTACTTTTGTTACTTACGACCTTTTCACATCGAGCTCCAGAATTTAATTATTGACGTTGGCTTAAAGCACCTAACAGGGGATATTGAAAATGATATCCATGACAGGCTTTTATGATTGGGTTGTACTGGCATTCTGCAGCACGTTTTCGGCGAAACTTGATAAGATATTTTTAGAACCAAATGGAATAGATATGTGTGGTATTCATAGGAGTTTTGAAAATAGGTTCATTAAACGTAAATTAAATAAAAGGGGCTTAAGTTTGATTATATTTTCTTCAGTTAGGACTAAAAATTGTACTTAAGAATTTCATTTATTATTTTCTCATTGATTGTTATTGATTAGTCAGATAAGCCCTAATCGCGAATCTTCCTTGATATAAAAAATGAGCAGCATTTTTTTTTGTTTACTATAAATTGTGGTCCTCACCGTCAACTGAATTATAAGGACTCCCGGAAAATGGCCATCATTGTAGCTTCATGGGACGGATTCATGGTCTTCTACCAATACGGAACCCTACACAATCACAACATCCCCTTCATCTCCTTGCCGGAAGCTGCTGTAGTACTCCACGATTGATTATACGAATAGTCCCCGGAAAGGATCCTACTCTCTTCTGATTTTGCAACTGCCGACGAAGATTTTACTGCCCGCCAGCATATTGTTGTTATTCCTCGGGAACCGATACCTACAGAAGCTGTGGGAAATCAAATGACATGCCAATCGAGAAGTCATTGAAACCTCGTAGCTTCCGGATTTCCAGTTCGGATCAAACTGCTTTAAAAAATAGATTAACCGAGATGCCACGCAGTTGAATTTTCGTCGCCACTTACCCGCTTGCCACAAAACCAGGAGAGAGCTACTCACCGGAATTATTCTAGGTTATTCTACAGCAGCATCGATTCGATGCTGGATACGAAAACCTTTATTGTGGTCATGAAGGATTTCGTCATGATGGTTCTGGGGAATCATGAGAAAAAAAGGGGAATATGTAGGCGCGGGCAATTAGCCTTAAGTCTCCGATGGTGGAACCTGTTGGATCTTTGCACACCTGACATAACCTCGAAACTCCATACGAAAATATGTCAACATTTTCAGCAGTGAATGTCAAAGAGCAGGACAGTGAATTTAGCGTGATAAAAGACAGACAGAGAAGGAGAATCACGAATCCGAAGAACAAAATGGAGACCACGGTGGAACAGCTGATCAAAATTCACCACAACGTGGAGATAAAATCATAGGTGAAAAAGGGGTTCCCAAACATATTGGAGAGAAATAAATTGTAGTGGACCGTGGGGTAAGCTAGTGTGCCGCCAGTTTTTCATAGTTTTTCAATAGTTAGAGGCTTCAAAACATATGGGTTCCTTGGGAAAGTGTGTCCAGTAAATTAAAAGAAAGCTTATGAGCAAATAAAAATTTTTCACGAAAATGGTCTATTTCAACTTACAATTCGTGTACGTTTATGGATTATATCGGGAATGATAATCCAACGTTTAGATTTAAGTTTTAACTAGCTGTAAGTACAAATTTTAATATAGTATAAGAAACAATCCATTTTTAATTCGACCTACACTTCACTACGTGTTGGTTCCTTAGTTCGGTACAAACAATAAGAATGACGATACAGGTCGTCACAATGCCCTATTCGTTTTACCCATACAGTCTTACTGACGGATTCCTTGACAGTTCGCTCAGGCTGTCATTGGAGCGTGACAGGAAGTGCTGCCAGTATCAACATCCTCTCCCCCGTAACACTGGCCACCAGGTCCAGTTTTACTCTCTTCATCAACCTCTAGTACTGCCAGCCTAGCCACAGGCCTACGCACAAGCCCCCTCGCAGTTTGAACAATGGCTTGCCGAACTCTCCCATCCGCATGAATCACTTGAACTACTCGGCCTCTAGTCCACTCATTCCTATTTCCTTCGCCAACTACCACCACCAGCTGTCCATCGGCTATGTTACGCCTATGTTCGCCACACCACTTAGGTCGCTTTGTCAACGTAGGCAAATACTCCCTTGTCCATCTTCTCCAAAATACATTCAGCTGTTGTTGAACTTGGTGCCACGATGAACGGAGCGCCTCCGACGAAATGGTTGCTTCAACTACAGGTTGATGGACGCCGCTTGAGTTGCCCAGCAAAAAATAGTTCGGAGTAAGTGCCTCACTTTCCTCCGACGTCAGTGGCAGATACGTTAATGGACGGCAGTTCACAATTGCTTCAGCTTCCACCATGAATGTTTCCTACGCCTCGTTGTCCAGCTTGCGGTTATTTTTGTACGCAGTCTCTACGGCAGTTTTGATGGAACGCACCATCCGCTTCCATGCTTCGCCCATGTGCGGAGTACCAGGTGGGTTAAACACCCATTTGCTTGCTGTTCCAGTGAACGTAACGGCCAACTGATCCTCCTGATCCTTCAACAATCTAGCGGCTCCCAGAAAGTTAGTGCCGTTATCCGAAATGATTTCGGCTGGGGCCCCTCTGCGACAGATGAAGCGGCGAATCAGTTGTTAGGCTATGAGCCACTTCTACGTGCACCGCTCGTATTGTCAAACACGTAAACACGGCTATCCAGCGTTTTGCGCTACTTCTCCCAATTTTCACCGTCAGCGAACCAAAAAAAATCTAAGCCGGTATAGGTGAATGGTCTTACAAAGGACGCCATTCTCGCTAATGGTAAAGGCGCCATGCGAGGAATCAGTGTTGAGCTCTTGTAGATCCGACACCATTGACACGCCTTGGCTGCACTATTGACGGCCATCCTGAGCCTTGGGATGTAGTATGATTGTATCGCATTCGGAACGCGTCTATCGTGTGTGCACAATCATCGCGCTCGTTGAGCGCAGTGATATCAGAGTTGCTATCTGTAAAATCATAACATTTAATGTAAATTGATCTAGGGGGGTCCGTAGCCTTGAGGTTACGCTTTCGCTTCATAAGCGGAAGGTCATGGATTCAATTCCCAGCCCCTCCAAAAAATAACCCGTCCAGCCACCAGAAGACGCCGCACGGAGGACCGTGCTTAGGGGAACACATCCATCCTCCGTCAGTATCAGATGGTGACTGAGACAAACTGACCCACTTCGCAGGCAGCTAGCCTCAAACGACTCAGGAACACGGCAAAACGAACCAACGCAAGAGCAATGGACTATGGCTTATGGAAATCGATTGGACCAACAGCAGAGCACTCTCCTACCTGCTCGGTGTGAGAGCAAAAGAGCAGAAGAGAGTGAAAGCAGATGTAAATATAGATTAGTTAAAAATAGAACTGTATCGGTAAAGAAGATACAGATAAACTGATTCCGGCACAGTAGTGGCCACGAGCACGGAGTGCCTTAAAAAAAATGTAAATTGATCACAAAAATCATTAAAATTTGATTAAACCAGTGATCTTGTGATGGAAAACTATTTGCAAAATGATAAGTTTTTATAATATGCAGCAAATGTTCCGAAAACAAGCATATAACAATTGGTAGAAAAATCTTTCACCAACCTCCAACCACAGGGTTTCTTCGAATCATGATATGTAAAAAACTGGATACCTCTAACCAAGCCAATTTTTATAAATTGAATTTATATTCCGATTTCAGTACAAATCTTATGGATTTTCATAACTATTTTATCTGTGTTAGTATTTTCCTTAAATAAAAATTCAGCTGCCAAAATACGTCGAACTAAGCGAACGTCAAACATGATCAAAAGTGTCAAGGATCATGTATGGACCCAATTTTTAAATTAGAGTTAAAATATGATACAGTCGTTGTTTGAGTGGTAAAAAATGCTAAAGTAGTTGCAGTTACGTGATCTTTCGTGTTATTAAATAAAAACAAGACTTCATCAAACATTTTAGGACCCTATTTTAGGACCCCAGCTAGGCTCATGCTAAGCCTCAAGCCAAATACGCGCTTTTTCTCTGTCCCAGAGTATCAAACCGAACCTGGTTCAAACTTGATTAAAATCGCAAGACTCTTGAGGCTTGAATAAATATTTTATTAGAGCAGATCAACTAAGATCAATAATTTAAATAACATTTAGTAACTTTATGATAAAAACCTGGATTTTACTATATCATTGGTACATGATAAGTAGAAATTGATAAGCGTTGATATCACCTGTTTTCTGTCTGCCAGTTTGTGCCATCGTTCTGAACCTCGGATGCAACCGAAGATTTGCACCAAAATTTGAACCACGGTTGCATACGAGGTACAAATGAACCGGTTTTCGAACCAGCGTTTGAACCCATGTTCATTTTACAAATGTTTGGGTTTTTGTTCAAGTTCGAACGTCTCGGTTTGCACACGAGAACAGAGTACAAGGAGAGATCAAAACGGACTGAACCAATGTGTTCGGAGTTCGTTTGGGAAGACTGATTAGTAATAAAGGAATCAAAAACGAATCCTTTATAAAGAACAATCCAGAAAACAAAATGTCTATGGATTAAATACAGTTACCATTTGAGGAACGATAACACACTGAGAGACAAATTTGGCACTCCAAACTCAACCAGGATCTGAAGGCGTTTGCGCAAAAATGACTGCCTGCGGCTTTTTCGTTTAATTTTGACAAATGTCATGACACACACTCTCTAGCAACGTGATATCATATCCCGTTGAACTAATTTAAATTATTATCCAATTTATAAATATGGGGGTATCTTCGCCTATCAGCCGGATTATAACGTTGAGGGTTCATTAATCAAACAACAATTTGTTGCTCCCCCTTTTATTCTAGATCGAGCCAGAGGCTGCTTTGTTTTTGTTCCACTCTCGCCGCTGCTTTAGTCTCAAATTATAGAGAAATAAGTCAAAATCGGAATCGAAAGGCTGATACCAAAGCAGGCGAAACTAGTCTCGTTGGTGTACGAGACACGTTTATGTTGCCAGTGGCAACTGATGTTTTAAACCGGTGAACTATGAGGAGTGTGTCGGAAAATATAACTTTAACCATAAGTTATGATTAAGAATACTTTACAACTTTATTCCAAAAAAATAGGCTTTTGGAGCTAAATTATATTTTTTTCTCATTCGTTAAAGCGGTATACGAAGTAAATATATTAATCGATAGAATTGCTTCTTGTCCATTTTCGTTTTTTATATAAAATTTGCTCACTAAAATCGACAAATTTTCAAAAAATACTTTCAAAATGCCATTTTGTGCTAAAAGCTGGAAATCGTTGTTTTTATGTTAATACTGCATATTTTTCAATATTTTGGTTTTGGTTTCTTCAAAACTTGATAAATTGAATAATGAAAATTTACCTATAAAAATATAGGAAAACATCAAATAAGCTTTGAGATATACCATTTCGAATATTTGAGACTACTTTTCGAACCACTCCTCGGAGGATTGATACCGACATCCATTGATACGGTTCATGGTACCTGTCCGCAGGTTTGAATTTCTTCCCAATGCACGATCCGAGAAGATACGGGTAGATGATGTGTGCGATTCTTCGATCTGATGGACTTCTCGCTTTCTACGGCGGGTTCATTAATCAAAACAAATAGACACGTTTTTAAGTGGCTGTTTAGCAAGCGTTGATTCCATCGATCATATTTTTTAGTATGAAGGTATACGGTTGCGTTTCTAAAGCTGGCTTCCTGCTGGGTAAGACAGTAGATTTATTGCAAGTTTACGACTTTGTTTATGGGGGTTGTTCGGGGGTCCAGGTGAACAAACTGCGGGAACGACCGTAAGCGATCGCTGTCAATCCGATAGGAACATGGCAGTAACAAATTTATTTGAACGCGTTTGCAGTTGCCTTACTCGTTCAACCAAGATTAAAGATCGTAATTTTACTCTAGGATTTCTATACGAGGCTAACAGTAGCAAATCATCTTGAATGATAAATCTATCAAATCCTAAGGCAATAGTCTACAACTCATTTCCGTCGTCATATGAGATTTTCTTACAAAGCTAAGTTGAAGGCTAAGTCTATAGTGGTTATCACGCCCAATGGTATGAGTGCCCTAGTGTAGATGTAGTTGTGAACCTTAGAGGAAAACAATATGCACTCAGTCTAGAAAAACACCCAGAAACCGGGTGTAAATATTTCAAATTGGGTAATATTTCCATATGCATTTTGATGAGTCTGGAAAGTGTGTGCAAGTTTCTTTGAGGAAAACATAAACAAACTGTGTATGACGAGCGTATGCTAGTCTACGTGTGTTCAAATGTCACTAAGCTCTATACTATTGATTTTGTTTGTTTTGCCTGTTATGATTGTTCTGCCTTTTATTTCTACTCTATCTGATCTGTCTGTTCTGTTTGTTCTGTCTGTTCTTTCTGTTCTGTTTTATCTGAATGTTCTGTCTATTCTGTCTGTTCTATTAATGCTATCTGTTCTGTCTAATCTGCCTTAACTGTCTGTTCTGTCTATTCTGTCTGTTCTGTCTGTTGTTCTGTATGTTCTATCTTTTCTGTCCATTCCGTCTGTTCTGTCTGTTCTATCTACACCCGATTCTGTTTTTGCACGGGGGATGCGTATCGTGCAAAAAAAGTTTTCAGTTCAAAATTTCAAAAACCGTGCAAAAATATAACATCATTTCTCGACGTTTCATGCAAAAATAAGGTTTTGGCGAAAAATGGAAACTTGTTTTGCACGGCCGTGTAAAAAAAATCCGTGCAAAATCAGAATCGGGTGTATTCTGTCTGTACTGTATTTACTGCTGTTCAGTCTGTTTAGTCTATTCTGTTTATTCTGTCTGTTCTGTATTTACTGCTGTTCTGTCTGTATTGTTTGTTCTGTTTGATCTATTTTTCCTATCTATAGGGTAACCAATATATTTTGGACCCCCTTGGCAATTTTCCTGCAAATTTCCCGGTTTAAATCGAAAGACCAACTCAATTTGCATGCTATTTAGGGAGATAGGACTATTCCGCACTTGCATCAACCGTTTGTACAAAGAAAATGTATTTATGTTATCTGAAATTGATTTAATTTAATCGGTGCATCCATGCAACCGTTACAACACGTTACACACAGAAATTACCTATTACCTGCACTGTTTGTTCTGTGTTTGCAGATACAAATGCCACAAAGCTGTTATGCAGCCCATAGACGTTCAGACGGTTTGACCAATATTGACTCCGCCCCCAGGTTGATGCTCATGTTGGCGCTATGTTTGACCGTGTGTGATGCTGCTTGACGAACCAATTTAACAGTTTGTGAGACCGATTTGACGGTTGACGAATCAGTCGGACAAAATCAAACAAGTTTGAAAACACAGAAGGAAAACAATGCCGGTCAAACCTGGTGGATACGTGAAGCTTGTCGAGTGGTTCGATTGCGTCGGATGTATTGGCCGTCCATTCGTTCCATCCATCAGCTTGTTAAGCAGGGCATTGAGACTATTTTTGTGGTTTCTTGAGCAATCCAGAGCAATCAAGATTTTTTTCATTGTACCAAAAATCCTTGAAATTGTTTATCGACATTTTCCCGTATCAATTTAGTATTCACTCAATGATCTCATATATAATTGGTTAAGGGATTATATTAGTATTTTTTCAGGAGTTCCTCGAGAAATATCTTCAGGTATACCTTTAAAAATTCTTAGAGCTGGCAGCTAATACTCTATTCACTATATGCAGCAAAAAGCAACTATTTTCAAAAAAAGTACAATTATTAATTTTAATACGGACGTGGACAAATGATAAGTAATCCTACTAACTCAAACTTCAAAATAAAAAAAATTCTTCAAAAATCTTTGCAAATATTGTGGAAGAAATTTGTGAAAGAATTCCTGAAGTAATCTCTGAAAGACTTTAAATTCCCTTGTTAAATCATAAAATACCTATATATTAACAACATTTTGCAAATACTTCTGCAGGATTCTCTGGAGAAACCAATCAAAGATTTTCTTGCTGAAACCATGACGGAATTACTAGAGGATTTTTTGGATAAATTTGTAGTAGAATCCATGAAAAAAAAGTAGGAATTAATGGAATATTAAAAAAATATTAGGAATTACTGGAGGAACCTCTGAAGAAATTTCAGAATAAATATTTTGGAGAATTTCGATAAAAGTTCTTGGAGGAATACCGCAAGGAACTCATAGAGAATTTTTTGCAAATATTCTGAGAGGAGTTTATGGAGAAATTTCAGAACGACTCTGAAATCCCTCGATGTATTTCCGTACGAATTCCTGACGGTGGTATATCTGAAGAAGTTGTTGGGAATAAATCGAAGAGGGAATTCTGGACTTCTCTCGAGAGGAATTTCAGAAAGAATCTCTGGAATATTTTCAAAGTAATAGCTGGAAAAATATTGTAGTAATACCCGGAAAAAAATCATGAAGTAGCTTATGGCTATTTTCCAAATCATGGATCATTCTAAAAACAACATGGATAAATTCCTGGATGATTCCCTGGAGATATACCAAGAAAATACCTAGAGAAATCCTGAAGAAATTTCTTCAACAACAAGTTTTGCTGAGTTTGAGTTGAACAAATAGCTTTTAGATTATTTCAGTTTAAAAAACTAATTTCTGTATAAATTCTTGAGGACTTCTAAAGGAATAAATGAAGGAACTTTTTGGAGAATTCATAAAAATATCTGGTGGATGCTTTGAAGTAATTTTTGGAGGAAAGGTTGTTAAATTTCAGAAGCAGTCTCTGAAGGAATACTTGAAAGAGTAAGTACCTTCTGATAATATATATATATATATATATATAATATATATATATATATATATATATATATATATATATATATATATATATATATATATATATATATATATATATATATATATATATATATATATATATATATATATATATATATATATATATATATATATATATATATATATATATATATATATATATATATATATATATATATATATATATATATATATATATATATATATATATATGGACGGATTCCTGGCGGAATTCTGAGAAAAACCCATGCAGCAATTCCTGGAGAAATTCTTGAAGCAATTCGTGCAGCACTTGATGCAAAACAGCCTAAAGGAGATATTACTGGATGAAATACTAGAGGAATTGCTGAAGGAATTTTTGAATGAATTCTTTGAGGAATTTCTGCAAAAATCTCTGAAGTACTTTATGGATGAATCGTGTAGCAAACTCTGAAGAAATATTTGGGAGAATTTTTTGAGAAATTTTCAAAGGAATAGTAGAATTCCTGGAGGAATTCCCAGAGGAATTTTAGAATGAAGAAGTGTTTCTAGTGAAATATCTCAAGGAATTTCTAGCGATTTAACGATAGTTATTAATATAGAAGTTCTGTAGTCAATTTCAAAAACATATTCTTTTTGGATTTTTCTCTGATGTTAATTTCTGGAGGAAACTCTGCAGAAATTCCTCAAGTAATCCCTGGAAGAATCTCTGGAGGATTTTTTGAAGGAGAACTGGAGTTTTTTTCATGAATTCTCAGAGATAACTCTGAACGATGACAACTTCTTTAGGAATTTCTGGCGTAATTTCTGCAGAAAATTATGTATGAATCTCTGAAGAAATTTCTGGATGAATCCTCGGAATACTTCAAGAGAGATTCTCTGGAGGATTATGTACATGTGAAATTTCTGAAGGAATCACAAAAAAAAACTTCTGGTAAAACATTTGACATAATTAAGGAAGGAGTTCCTTAGAAGATATTCTGGAGGAATTCCTAAAAAATTTTCAGCAGTTATTCCTGACGGAATCATTGGAAGAACTTCTAAAGGAGGAAAACCTTAAGGAATTTGATAATGAATCTTCGAGATGTTTAGTAGAATACCTATAAGTAGATGAAAAAACCGAATTTAGTACTATACCATTTAATTCCACTAAGTCGAGTCTAGTACACGACACTGAAGACGGCCTTACATTTGAGGTCGAAATACGCGTATCTGTCAAAGGATACAAACTCTAGTGGAATTAAATGGTATAGTACTAAATTCGTTTTTTTCATCTACTTAAGGAATTTGTTGGGGAATTCTAGAAAGGTTTTCAGTAGAAATCTCTTGGAATCACCAACAAAAGAATGGCTGGAGAATTTTACTGAGGAAATCCTGGTTGAATTTGTGGATAATTTGCTGGGTTATAACTGGGAGGAATCCTGAAGGAATCGCTGATGGTCGCTCCTGGTGGAACTTCTCTAGGAATTCATGGCGTAATTTATGCAGAAAAGTTAGTTATTTATATAGAAGTTCTGTAATCAATTTGTAAAAAAAATATTTGGGCTAATTGCTGCAGGAATTGCTCATCCCTGAAAGAATCTCTGTAGTATTTTCGGAAAAAGAGAACTGGAATTTTCTGGATGAATTCTCAGAGAAATTCTCGAACGAATTTTGATGGTAACTTCTTTAGGAATTCCTGACGCAATTTCTGCAGAAAATTATGTATAAATCTCTGGAGGAATCACCAATAGAAGGGTGGCTGGAGAATTTCACTGAGGAAATCCAGGTTGAATTTGTGGATGATTTCCTGGAGTAACATCTGGGAGGAATCCTAAAGGAATCTCTGATGGTTGCTTCTGGTGGAACATCTTTAGGAATTCATGTTGTAATTTCTGAAGAAAATTCTGCAGGAATCCGTGAAGTGCTTGGTTGAATTCTTCGATGTCTAAACTGAAAAACTTTAAGGAAGTTGTTTGGAATTCTTGATAGAATTTGTGGAGGATTCTCCTATGTTTATTTTTAAAATAATTCCCAGTGGCTTATTTTAAAAATCCCTAGAAAATTTTGTAGGATCCTAGAAGGAATTTCTGCTGGAATCCCTAAAAGAATTTCTGGAGGTATCCCTGAAGGAATTTCAGATGAATTCTCTTGTGGATTTTCTAGAACAGTTCTTAGAAGAATTTATCGAGAAATTTCATATCTCTTGTAGTAATCCATGGTGGGATTTCTGGATGAACCGCTGAAGGAATCCTTGGTTGATTTTTGTATGAATTCCTGGTAAAATTTTGGAAGATTTTCTAGAGGAACAATACTTTGAGTACGTAGCAACAATACTAAACAAGTTTAAATAAATATTTTTATCTACTCATCCAATTGACTGTTTAACGATAAACTTGCGACGATCGATGCGCCACCATATTTTATATAACGGAGTGTATTAGAACTAACTTGGAGGTGATCATTTGGAGGTTATTTGGCAAATTGGAGGTTAAAATCCCCTCCAAACACTAGCGATTTTGCGGTGGGATGTTGACGTTTGATGACGAATAGCAAACAGTTAGACTTTGTGAGAAAATTAAAATTTTCACGAATAGCAGCTAATTTATAACTATTAGATACATTTGAAGTCACTGTTGGCCTTAAGTGTTCGGAATATGAGTTAAAACGGTAATTCGTTGAGAATTTTTTTATAGATTTCTGGAGGAAATTCTGATGTAACTATCTGGAGAATTCCCTCTTCAAATTTTTGGAGAAACCCCTGGAGGGGAAAAACTGGGAAACACTTTATAGGATTTCTTTGAGGAATAACTGGTGGAATATTAATGACGGATTTTTTGTGGAATAGCTGAAAAACTCTCTGATGTTAACTACTGACGGAATCCATGTGAGATTTTCTGGAGTAATCCCTGGTGAAATTATTGGGAGAATTCTTGAAGGAATCTTTAGATGAGTTTTTGTTTAGCGATTTGTGGAGGATTCCATTTAGGAATTCCTGGAAAAATTACTAGAGAAATCCCTGGGGAAAATCGTGAAGAGGATATTCTGGAGTACTTTATTTGAGCAGTCATAGTAACATCGTAAAATTCGATAATAAATTCCACTATTTCCTTTGGGAATACCCCTTGTAAAAATTTTAGATCCAAGTAGAGTAAAGAATTTCCACTTGATAACTTTCTAATTTTGCCACTTTGTAAGCCCCATTGGCCTAATTGTCTGAATTTGTCTGAAATTGTCGCCTTACATGCTTCAAATGATTAAATACCTCATCACATCAACAAATGTCGATGTGCCACCATTATACTCAAGTGCCAAATTGTTCAAGAGTCACTATTTGATTGCAAACTGATGTCTCCTTCTGCTGCATCACATTCACGAAACAATCGAAAACATCCTTTATTCCGGATAGTTCCGGATGCATAATCACATCTGCACTATACGAGCAGAAATCACTCGAAATATGGTGAATAATGTTGGTGCAACAAAATCTGACAGTTCGTCAAGTGGTTGCACGAACATAACTTGGCTTGACTAACTTGGGGGTGGAGTCAATGTTGGTCAAACCGTCTGAGCGTCTGTGGGCTGCATTACACCAAATTTCCGAACGCAATTACATTTCCCAGTACAATTTTGGGAAAATAATCATAAGCATCGGCTTGTTCTTGTTCACAAGACAAATTACAAGTACTCATTCATTGGGTTTCTTTTTATGGTGCGAACGAAACCGATACCCCGACAACATGTGGATTTGAATGCTCGAGTTCGAGTCAAAGACCATTCCACGAATGGTGAAATATTATTTATAAACTGATTCACCAAGTACTCAGTCCAGACACGCTCCAGACCAAGAGTACCCCAGGCAGAAGATGCATGTGCAGTTCCAAAATGAGAAGAAATGCTGCCGACTGCAACTCTTCTCGACTTGTTGAAACAAAGAACTACAGTGAAACCGTCATGAGTTGGTGTTCCATGACTCTACATTTGCTTTTGTACCATAACCCGATACTTCCATGAATCGATGCTCCCTTCAAATATCGACTCATGGCGGTTCGCCTGTATTATAGTTGAGGAAAGGAACGAACAAGCGTGCGAACATGTGTGCTCGTTCTCTGCGCGGGTTGAACCACCGTCTTAATCTTTGGTGATCTGTTTGAATATTCCAATGCGTAGCTCGTCTGGCTCCGATGAAAGTGGCTGCATAAAACAGGCACATGTTCCAGTTAATTATGTTGTTAATTACTTGCGTAGGATTCTTATGTAAACATGATTTTGGGGAATGCATCTCGGCTGCGTTTCGGTGGTGGTAAACTGCTTCATCGCAATGTTCTCACATAATAAACTGACCTAATTCTCGGATCACGCTCCTTCCTGCCATGGTTTCATCTGGACAATGTTCCGGATAGAGGGGGCAAGCGTTCCTCCGGGAGAGACTGTGTAATGGGATTGCGTAAGGCGTAAGAAGTGCGGAAATGGTCTTTTTATCGCTCCTCCCGGCTGCCGATGCCGCCCAATTTTATGTACTTGTGGTTTTGAGTGTTACAGCAGCATCCAAGAAGGGCAGCCATAAATCTTCAGACTACTGCTGGCCGGCCATTGCCATTGCTGCCCAATTGTTGTGTTTGCCCGTTATGGACATATTTTTCCGCCACTCCGATAGTCCTCCACTTCTCACAGAAATTTTCGGCACTTACAGCTGAATTGCTAGACACACCAAACGATATGGCAATACATTAGAAAAATCTGCTCATCCGGTTCTAGTCGTTTTCCCTATGTCTTCGCTGAAGCAAAAGAAATTCGTTACATTTTCCCTTTTGCTAGTGCAATGGGGAGGAAAATTACGTCGCAGAAATCGGGTTATTCACAGCTGAGATGGTTCGATGCTCGCACGTCTTTCTTGCATGGCATATGTTTTGGCAAATGTGGTTCGGTATCGGACCAATCGTCATCGATTCCGTTTTTGGCCGGGATCCAACCAGTCCACTGTGTTTTGTTTTCTAGATTTCATGCGCTTTTTGAATAGCGCCAAAACCGTTGATTTTAGCGATATAGTTTGTTCGGAGAAGTTTCTTGGTATATTAAAGCGCAACTTTTGACGAAAAAAAATTTTGTGATCAATCCACCTAGCAGTGATATAGAAAAACTATTTTTTCAAAACATTTAGATAGACATATGGTGTTTTCGGCAAAGTTGTAGAATTGGCAATTTGAAACAACTTTGTCGAAGACACGATTTTTCTATCTCTTATACTTTTTGAGATATATGCCGTTGTATGTGAATGGCCCCTAAAAATCATATTTTTTATCATAACTTTTTTCCAAGATTTTTAACATTTTTTGTGTTTTCTACAAAGTTTTTTGTCATGAAAAAACCCGTGTTTTTGCTGAACATATCATCACCCTATCTTTTGAAGTAACAAAGTTGTTCATGAATTACTCTTTTTTAAGGGGTAGTTTAGGCCTCTATAACTGGCTTCGGCGCAAAATGGCGCAGACAACTCTTACAAATCATGAAAGTACCATATCTCCCCTTTCGGCAGTTGATAAAAACTTTTGTCTATAAGCGGCTTTGCATGGGTTTTTACTATCAAACAAATAAGCCTTATTAAAACGAATTCGACTGATAATTCTTTTACTTTGAGAGATAGAGAGGTACAATGTTCAGCAAAAACAAGCATTTTAAGATGTTTAACAACTTTGTAGAAGTTATGAAAAATGTTAAAAATTTAAGTAAAAAGTTATATACAAAAATGATTTTAAACGAGTTTTTTCATACAAATTTGTGTACATTATATTAAAAAATTCGTAACTCTTTTACAAGAATTTTAACATTTTTCATGTCTTCAACAAAGTTATTTAACATCTTGAAACGCGTGTTTTTGCTGAACATTGTACCTCTCTATCTCTTGAAGTAAAAGAATTATCAGTCGAATTCGTTTCAATGAGGCTTATTTGTTTTATAGTAAAAACCCATGCAAAGCCGCTTATAGACAAAAGTTTTTATCAACTGCCGAAAGGGAAGATATGGTACTTTCATGATTTGTAAGAGTTGTCTGCGCCATTTTGCGCCGAAGCCAGTTATAGAGGCCTAAACTACCCCTTAAAAAAAGTGTAATTCATGAACAACTTTGTTACTTCAAAAGATAGGGTGATGATATGTTCAGCAAAAACACGGGTTTTTTCATGACAAAAAACTTTGTAGAAAACACAAACAATGTTAAAAATCTTGGAAAAAAGTTATGATAAATAATATGATTTTTAGGGGCCATTCACATACAACGGCATATATCTCAAAAAGTATAAGAGATAGAAAAATCGTGTCTTCGACAAAGTTGTTTCAAATTGCCAATTCTACAACTTTGCCGAAGACACCATATGTCTACCTAAATGTTTTGAAAAAATAGTTTTTCTATATCACTGCTAGGTGGATTGATCACAAAATTTTTTTCGTCAAAAGTTGCGCTTTAATATACCAAGAAACTTCTCCGAACAAACTATATCGCTAAAATCAACGGTTTGGGCGCTATTCAAAAAGCTTATGAAATCGAGAAAATAAAACACAGTGCAGTCCAGCGTCAGTCAACACATGTGTAGTGTAGAAACGTGCTTCGGGAAATTGCTGGATAAATGTTACTGGGACACTTCAACAGCGTTTCAGGAAATTAATCTGTTTGAATTTGATACCCTAGGTTTATTTCAATACATGTTAAAAACTTTATTTTTTGATGGTAAGTAAAATGCACACTAAGAGCAGACTGGAATACATATAAATCAAAAGTCGATTGTAATCGGTATATCTTTTTAAAAAAGAGAAATTGATATTGACAATGGTCTCGAAACATTAACAAATTCCATTGTTGAGGCCAGTGGCGCGGGAAATGGGTGGGACAGGTAGGAAATGTCCTACGCACAAAAATACCTGGATAGGACAGTCAAAGCATTGTTCTACTCATAATTCAGCAGGAAGTGAAACCATTTCTACGGAATTTCAACAGCTAGATGTAGACGTTCTTGGATAAATTGCCATCTGCCTTTTTTGAAGTATTTCTTGACTAATCACTGGATTGCATATAGAACTATCAAGAAATTCCTAAAGAATCGTTGGAACAATTCATGGGTTAACCCATGACTTGTAGCATTGTGTACTAAATATACGCATCTTAACCCTCTAATACCCAATTTTTTATTTTCGATCTGTATATCATTTTTAGTTATCTAAAATCGTTCTAAACACGTTTTGGGCAACGATTTATTTTTATTCGCAAATCTATGAATTTTGGTATTTGATTTTTATAATTTTGTTTTGAACATCCCTATCCTCTTTCATTTTCTTGAAGTCTCTTCTAGTTACTGATTATTGATAATAATAAAAATTCAAGTAGACGAAAAAACCGAATTTAGTTCTATACCATTTAATTCCACTAGAGTTTGTATCCTTTGACAGATACGCGTATTTCGACCTCAACTGTAAGGCCGTCTTCAGTGTCGTGTACTAGACTCGACTAGTCTAGCTGGACAAGACATGTTTCTCCCAATTAAAAAGCCAATATTTCACTAAACAAATGTATACACTACCCGTCATAAATACGGACTCACTAGAATAAGTATTGCAACGCTCAGCTGAATATTGAATCACCCTGAAAAGTTTAGCATCACCACAAAACAGGTAAATTCACATTGCTATATCTCGAGATCCTAACGACTAGCGAAGAAGCGATCTTGAGCAAAGTTGTTCAGGAGATCAAGGGCATCCGTAAAGCAAAAAGTTTGGTTTGCGTTTTTGCCGCTAGGTGGCGTGTAAAAGCATGTAAAATTGAGCATTTCAAACTAGTTCAGGCTTGTATTTCACAAGAGATAGAAAGTTCGGGTCTTCGGCAAAGTTGCTCAGGGGCTCAAGGACATCCGGAAAGCAAACAGTTCAGTTCGCGATTTTGCCGCTAGGTGGCGCTAATGAGCATGTAAAATTGAGCATTTCAAACTAGTTCTAGGGTATTCAGCAAAGCTGTTCAGGGGACCAAGGACATCCGGAAAGCAAACAGTTTAGTTCGCGATTTTGCCACTAGGTGCCTCTAGTGAGCATGTAAAATTGAGCATTTCAAACTAGTTCTAGCCTGTGATTCACAAGAGATAGAAAGTTCGGGTCTTTGACAAAGTTGTTCAGAAGGTCAAGGACATCCGAAAGACAAACAGTTTGGTTCGCAATTTTGCCGCTATTTTAATCACTTGAATATTAAGTGAATCAAATTTGAAACACTTGAATATGAAATGTATCAGACATGAACCACTTTAAAATGAGTAAATAAGCTCTGAAGTACTGAGACGTGAGTTTAAATAAACCCTAATAATTGAACAACGAGACGAAACAAACCGGAATAACTGTAGTCTGAGTGTGTGACACCTGAATCAATTGAATATGAAGTAACTCAGACACGATTCACTTGAATATGAAGATGAATTTTGATATCAGATGAATCGATATGGAACTAGTTATCTCTGAAACATTTGAATATGAAGTAAACTAGATTTAAAACCATTGAATATGAATGAACTGATAGATGCAAATCACTTGAATATGAGCTTATCAAAACTGAAACATTTGAAAATGAAGTGAATCGGACCTGAATCCTTTGAATATAAAATGAATCAGTACTGCATTCTTCAAAAATGAAGTGTCACATGACATGAATTATTTGGATATAAAGCGAATCATATCTGATTAAATTGAACAAGAAGTTAATCGGTCCTGAATTACTTGTATATGAAGTGAATATTACATTAAACACTTGACTATGAAGTGAATCAGACATGAATCACATGAAGTGATTCTCACCTGAAACACTTGAATATGAAGTAAATTGGACATGAGTCTCTTGGATATGGAGCTAATCAAATCTGAAACACTTGAATATAAAGTGAATGAGAACTGAATGCCTTAAACTTATTTCAAAAATCAAATAGCAACCACTTGGATATTGAACTAATCAAACCTGAAACACGTATATGAAGTGATTCAAGCATGAATCACTTGAAAATGAAGTGAATCAACCCTACCCTGCTTGAACATGAAGTCATACCTGAAAAAGTGGAAAATTCTAGATGAATCAAACCTGAACCACTTGAATATCAAGTAATTCGTCCTTGAAATAGGTTAATATGAAGTGCTTCAGACCTGTAACATTTGAATTTAAAGCAAATCAAATCTGAATCACTTGAATATGGAGCGAATCTGACATGAATCACTTGGATATAAAGCGAATCAAACATAAATCACTGGTAATAAATCCTAAATCTCTGGAAAATGAAATCAATCAGACCTGAATCACTTGTTTATGAATCAAACTTGAAACATTTGAAATAGAATGTTTCATCACTTGAAATCATTTGAACATTAAGTGAATCAAATCTGAAACAGTCGAATTTGAGTGAATCAGATAAGAATCACTAGGATATGGAGCGAACTAAATCACTTGAATATGAAATTAATAAATTCTGAATCACCTAATAATAAAGTGAATCTGACGTGAAACACTTGCGGGTATGGAGAGAATTTTTTGTCTACTCCTTATTCAAGTCAAACCTGAATTACTGGAATATAGAGTGAATCAAACCCGAAAGACATGAATATGAAGAGAATCAGACATCAATCACTTGGATATGAAGTCAATCAAACTTGAACGACTTGTATATGAAGAGATTCTGACTTGAATAATTTGAATATGAAGAATATGAGTTCTGACTGAGTCACTTGCACATGGAGTAAGTCATACCAGAATCACTAGAATATTAATCAGATATGGTACACTAGAATATACAATTGATCAGTCCTGATTCACTTTAATTTAATATGATTCCGTCCCTAATCACTTCAACTTCTAAATGCCAAAGACTTTCTGAACAGCATTTAGATTCTATCTTATCAAATTCATAATGTTTAGGTACAGTCATCCCTCCAGAGTAAATTGTTTCCTGGATGCCCTTGACTTTCCGAACAACTTTGCCGAAGACTCAAACTTTCTATCTCATCAGGCTCAAAAGAT
This sequence comes from Aedes aegypti, assembly GCF_002204515.2. Classification (NCBI taxonomy): domain Eukaryota; kingdom Metazoa; phylum Arthropoda; class Insecta; order Diptera; family Culicidae; genus Aedes; species Aedes aegypti. The sequence continues at coordinate 257,032,951 of NC_035107.1, read as the reverse complement.
AGAAATTGTTTCATATATTTAATTAAATATGCGTACTAGTGCAACCTAGTGGCAAAATTAGGAACCAAACAATCTGCTATTCGGATGTCTTTTATTTTCTTTCTGTTCTTTACTTGCCGAAGTCTCGACTTTTCTATATCTTGTGGATAACAAGCTAGAACTAGTTCAAAATGCTCAGTTTTACATGCTCATTAGCGCCACCTAGCGGCGAAATCTACAACTAAACTGTTTGTCTTCCGGATGTCCTTGATCTTCTGAACAACTTTGCCGACGACTCAAACTTTCTATCTCTTGTGGATCACAAGCTAGAACTAGTTTGAAATGCTCAATTTTACATGCTCACTAACGCCACCTAGCGGCAAAATCGCGAACAAAACTGATTGCTTTCCGGATGTCCTTGAACCCCTGAACAGCTTCGCCGAAGACCAGAACTTTCTATCTCTTGTGGATCACAAGCTAGAACTAGTTTAAAATGCTCAGCTTTACATGCTCACTAGCGCTACCTAGCGGCAAAATTGTGAACCAAACTATTTGCTTTCCGGATGTCCTTGATCCACTGAACAACTTTGCTGAAGATCGCTTCTTTGCAAGTCGTAAGGATCTCGAGATATAGCAATGTTAATTTACCTGTTTTGAGGTGATGCTAAACTTTTTGGGGGTGATTCAATATTCAGCTGAGTGTTACAATACTTATTTTAGTGAGTCCGTATTTATGACGGGTAGTGTATGTATAAAAGGATATTCAGAAGACGAACTAACGTTTTACTTGCGTCGCACTTCAGCTATTTCCACATGTTTAACACAAGCATGAATAAGAGCTGAATAAGTATCTTATAAAATCCTTATTTAGCTTCAGTATATTATAAGAACAATTGATCCAATAGAGGCCAAAATGACGATTAACAAACACATTGTTCAGCAATAAATAAGCCTTGAAAAAACAATCACGCTATAGCTAAATTTCATAAATTGGACGAAATATCCGAAATTCGTGTTGAGTTCCGAATGCGTTTCAAAGCTAGAACAAACTTATGCTTTCTCAAAACTTTTTAAATAGCTGTTCACAAAATAAACATGGTCAGCCTCCAGAAATGTAGGATTATTTTGAAAAACAAAAACAAGTATTCCTAGTAGGAGCGAAGTACTGACAAATAAGGCGTGATATTGACCCTTCTGATGCATCTATCGTTACATCCCTCTCCGACATCCGCAATGCATCGCCGACAGTCGGTTTCCGCCTTCTGTAAATGCGTCAGCCTATTAACCCGTATAGGCCTGAGTGAAAGCAAAAGTTCTGAAACCCTCACCGCTCAGCGAATTCTTAATGGATTCAAATGATTTTTTGTCAGTATACTGGCACATATATCTAGTTTCTAGAAGTGGACAGAAGAACGCGGAAATATTCATATGGTCGGAGTTATTCCGGTGGATCACTGGGTCAGGTCGGGTGAGAAGGGGACTGTGCGTTTATGCCCCTGGAGGTAGGCAAATTTCAAGTCACAGATTTTTTCCGGAATCGGTTATAATGTGGCCTCTGCATGACGGAATTTTAAGAAAATTGCATCAGTGTAAACCTTTTGAGAAATGTTTGAATTGAATAACTATGAGTATTGCAATTGATTAATCCTATAAATGACCATTTTCGAGCCCCGGGACGCCTCAAACTTACGACAAAGTGGCAAATTTGTATCTGATTGTTTGATTTCTACATTTGGAGAACAGAAACGAATTAGTATCCAACAAATCTATAGCCGGTTCTTCCAGGCATTACGTCCGAATGGCCACACCCAGTGCCGTAGCGTCCGGTTGGCCAGGTTGGCACCCGCCAAGGGCGCGAGCTCTCAGGGGGCGCCAAAATGCGTGACGACTTGGCAAAGTTTTGGAAGAGTCATAGCCAATAAGTGTCAAATTCAAAGTGGAAAAAATAACACATTTGTGATATTTTAACAATATGTGTTGAAAGCATCTCAGAAGATTTCAATATTCAGAACTTGAAGATTCCTGACAAGAGTTCTTAACCCGTATAGGCCTGAGTGAAAGCCAAAATACTGAAACCTTCACCGCTCAGAGAATTCTTAACGGATTCAAATGATTTTTTATCAGTACACTGGCCCACATCTCTTGTTTTTTGGGACATGCCAAGTTACCTTTATTTATTTGCAACGACAATCATTTTAATTTGCATAAATCATTAAGATCTGATATTCAACATTATAAATGAAGAGTTTTGCATCGTCCAAAATATATCGGATGTGACCATTCGGACGTAATGCCTGGAAGAACCGACTATAGATTTGTTGGATGCTAATTCGTTTCATTTCTCGAAAAGTGGAAATCAAACATAATTGTGCACTAAAATGCATTCCCATAAGCTTGGCACAGATGTTCAGATACAAATTGGTCACTTTATCGTAAGTTTGAGGCTTCCCGGGACCCGAAAATGGTCATTTGTAGGATTAAGCAAGTGCAATATTCATAGTTATCCAACTCAAACGTTTCTCAAAAGGTTTACACTGATGCAATTTTCTTAAAATTCCGTCATGTAGTGGCCACATTATAACCGATTCCGGTAAAAATCTGTGACTTGAAATTTGCCTACCTCCAGGGGCGCAAACGCACAGTACCCTTCTCACCCGACCTGACCCAGTGATCCACCGGAATAACTCCGACCACAGGAATATTTCCGCGTTCTTCTGTCCACTTCTAGAAAATAGATATGTGCGCCAGTATACTGACAAAAAATCATTAGAAACCATTAGGAATTCGCTGAGCGGTGAAGGTTTTAGAATTTTTGCTTTCACTCAGGCCTATACGGGTTAAAATTATAAATTCTTTAAATTCAATTTAAAATTTGCTAGTTATTTTTTGAAATTTATTTCTTTTTAAAAAAAAACTAGTGTACAAGTATGTCTGGCAGCCAGGTTCTAAGTACCTTTTTTTTTTTTGTAATAAAATCCTTCATAACTGTTTAAATTGTTGTAAGATTAAGGATTCAAAACGAGAATAAACAATTTTTTGTGAATTAGGAAAAATATAAGCTTCACAAGATACGCTTCCTCTCCCATGCTTTTTAAGCTGTTTGAAAGCTAAACTGTATTTTTAATAAACCTGGAGAAAAACTATTGCTCTTCAGTGAAGTTCGCCAAACACAACTAATAAAATCCAGGAAGAACACCCTGAGAAAATATTTCTATGTGAATAGGGTACCGTTGTTATACAATCTTAAGTAGCGGATTCCACATAATTTATAGACAGGATTCACACATAATTGGGGTCTTAGGAGAACATGAGTATTTACTGCAGTTTTTACTATTTGTAATGAAATGTTTTTGGATGTTAAACATTCTGACATTTAGCTAAATGATATATTTTTGTGGGAAGAAATTTCATACGAATTTAGAACTAAGACTGTTTTAAACACCGTTCATTACAACAATAATAACGCTGTTGAAAACAATATATCTTATCACAGGAAATCGTGGACATTTATCTGGATTTTAACAGAATACATACTAAGCTCCTATGGTGAATTTCACCGTAATCTCAACAGCTGAACAGTTCGGTGAAATAAAACTCCGTAATTTCGTCGGAATTTTACGGATTCCGGTCAATTTTTACCGAATACTGTGAAAATTTATCGTACTCCGTTAATATATTTTACCGAACAGTTGAGCTGTTGAGACCTCACAGGTATCCGTAAAATAATTTAAGTGTGTAGTTGGTGTCATTTTGATTGAATACTAGTCAGAATACTTTTGATTGCATTCTGAGTATAATTCTACAAAATTCATCACTGCAATGATCATATCGTCTTGGATACAATTTTCAAAGAATTACCTGACAGAATCGTAGATAAAACCTCTACAGGGACCTGAAAAATTTATCTTCAGAATCCTGAATGTTACACCAATTTTGACTAAAAAAAAATATGGAATAAGAATGACTCATTTAGACGAACTTATCACACACAATTCAAAAAATTGAACTCCTTAGTATTGAGATTTGTTATTAATATATGCTAACATTATTAAAAGCTTATTATTTTTCCGCTGATTTCTGTCACGCTAATATAATGAAATTTCATCAACAAATATATTAAAAACACAATTCTCAGAGAGTCTATCTAAAAACAAATTTTAGAGTTTTTCATAAAACAATTAAATGTAAGTGAACACTTAAGCTTTAGCATGACACTTCTTCTGTGTTTTTAAAAATGATTTCTTATAGAAGCCGCAGAAAAAAATTGAAAATAAACCTATTGGAATTTGAATGGTAAGTTTAACGTGTTTCATGAGAAAATAAATGTTAAATTTTGACTTTGACTAGGGGCGCGCAAATAGAGGTTCGCCAAGAGCGCCATGAGGCAACGCTACGGCTCTGGCCACATCCTGTATATTTTAAACGGTGCAAAACTCTTCATTTATAATGTTGAATGTCAGATCTTAATGATTTATGCAAATTTAAATTATTGTCATTGCAACTAAATAAAGGTAACTTGGCGTGTCCCAAAAAATAGTCCTTTTTTACCCGACTTGACCCAGTGACCCACCGGAATAACTCCGGCCACAGGAATATTTCCGAGTTCCTCTGACCACTTCTAGAAGCTAGATATGTGAGCCAATGAACTGATAAAAAATCATTTGAATCCGTTAATAATTCTCTGAGTGGTGAGGGTTTCAGTATTTTTGCTTTCACTCAGGCCTATACGGGTTAAGGATGATCCTCTCCAGTAGCTGTACCGAGTGTATCTAGCAAGCATATCGGTCGGAACGACTCCGGTGCTGGTAGCAGAACTAGGTTTTGCGCTTTTCCAGTGGTACGGAAAATGCTCTTCCTCTAAGCAGATCTGCAGTGATGTTCATATCTGGGTTGCCTTCTAAAGCTGCTCTCAACGCCACGTTGTGGATACCATCCGGGTAGGCCGCTTTTCTCGCTTCATTTTCTTGGCCGCTGCTAAGAGCTCTTCATTTGTAATGTTTGCCATCTTGGGTTGATAAGATGGCTACCCCACTCTACAGCCGATCTTCGCTTTATCTGCAATCCAGTTGCCGTCTCCATGTGGTATGCGATACGGCTCACACAGGATAACTACATCACACTTTGATTCCGTTACGGATTGCCACAGCAATTGTTTGCTGTGTCACACTGTTTGAGGTTTAGTTGAGTTACATTCACTGTGGTTTAGTGATTCTCATCAGCCGCGCGTTGCCGGCTTGTTATGTTTTTTTATCGACACAGATCAGACATTTTTGTGGATTGGTACAGTCTTGTGCCCTGTGGCCTTCCTCACCACACCGTCTACACAGTTTACTTCTGTCGATACCTTTGCAGAAGATGACCGTATTCTAGGCACCTGTAGCATCCCTCATGTAGCTGAGAGACGCTAAGTGGGCATACCACAAACCCGACCTTGATTTTGTCGGTTTTCATCGCCATGTTGGCTGTGTCTACTGAAAGCCTGCATTCCGCTCGGTCCTCTTCTCAAGCGTATTGTCCTCTCCACACCATCCAGATCGCATTGTTCTCTCACCGCGGTCCCCACCTCGTCTTTGGTGGTGATTTCGTCCAAATCTTTGCATTGGAATATTAGTGTAAGACTTATGACTGTCACCATCTCGCCCATTACTCTCTCCGTAAGCTCTTTATATACTGAGCTTCTGTTCATCGAGCCTCTTTTCAACTCGATAATCATGACCCTTGTTTGGGTGCGCTGAATTTTTGCACGTCAGCGCCAAACTCGTTGAGTTGCAAGTCTGTACGCATGGCCCGCAAGACTTCGGCGTATGTACCTTCGCTCGCTTTTACGACGAACGTTTCACCTTTTCCTTTCTTTCTGATGAGCTTTGCTTTCCTCGCGCTGTCCATTCTTTCTCTATCTTTCCTGCTTTGAATCATCTGCCAAGGGGTGTCACTATTTTCACCGCCGGTTGCTTCGACCGTAGGTCTTACATCTGCGCTCTTTTGTTTCTCGGATGCTGCCAATCTTTCGTCGCCTGGTGACAATCGAGTTCTTTTGGGAGTGAAACCTGGTGTGGTTGCTACTTCTACTGAATTCCCGGTGGATGTTCCGGATTTTTCTTGCTGCAGTACCACCGCCATTAGAGCAATTTCAGTCGCCGCTAATTCGATTTCAGCAGCTTCTGCTCTAGGCACCTCCTTTTTCAACTCCTTGTTGGCTGATCCAAGAGTACCTCGGATTCTTGTTACGAGGTCCTTAATGTCCTAGTGCACGTAATGCCTTTTATCGACGTGCCCGCGGAGCTCATCCGCCAGGATTTTCGCCGCTTTCACCTTCGATTGCTTCGGAAGTAAATTCCGTACGCTTTGCAACGATTGCTGCTGTTGCTTCTCTCTCTCTGTTCTTGTTCGCGTTGCTGTATATCGCGTATCTCCTGTTCACACTTTTGCTTCCCATGCTGCTCTTGTTTGCGCTTCTGTTGCTTCAACTGCTGCTGTTGCATCCTTTCGTTTGGCTCTGTCGGTGACTTTAGCAAACCACTCTTTGCTAACGGATTCGGCGCATCTTCGCCGTCGGTGTTGTTTAAGTTATCTGAGCCGCTATCTCCGCTCGTCATAAGTTGTCGTCTTTGTCACATCATGGTCGTCACATTGAAGGCGTTCAAGCCAAATGTAACAAATATGTTAAATGCCTTTATCCTTTTATTAACATAAAATCAAAACTTTAACTTAAGAACAAGCTTTTGATTAAAAAAAAATCATGCCTTATCAATATTGGCTAGCTGTTATAATACCAGGAAAAATGCGCTGCAGAAGATTCAAAATAAAATTATGAAAATGATTCTGAAGCTTTTCCCTGGTATGGTACTAATGAATTACACAGAATATCCTATGTTGAAACAGCATGAGCATTTTGTATGGAAATCAACATGTTCCGAACCATTCCGAACAGGACTGTAGATAGAAGAATGTCAGATTTTTTTTTCAAATGTGATAAGGATAAGATAAAGCATTTTGAATCGTTTGTCAACATTTCTTATTAGTTTATGATTGTTTTACATAAATAAAGTTTTCAGAATAAAAATTGTACATTTCATTTTTCCCGCAATATGCTAAGCAAAAACACCATTCCTTGCTGTGCGCTTGAACAAGACAGTTCAGTCTTTGGCAGTCGGTAGTTTTTTTTTTTTTTGGTTTTTTCTCCCACCGCCCGAGTGGGTTTTTACCAGTGCAGTTTACTTCTGTAGTGCTATAGACCGCGCACCGTGAAGGAAGCGAACCAGATTGGCAAAGGTCAACTGGTATCGTGCCACCATTTGATTAATATTATCACCATCATCCCCCGGTGATTGGTTCCCCGCATACATCAGTGTAGCAGACCAGCAGCGGTCATCGAACGGGAACGGATAAGTATCAATTTGTATACCTACTCCACATCTATTGAATTGCTTTCGCATCTCCGAACAAACAGTGTTGAGTTCAAGGTTGTTTGTTGTTTCTCCTCTGTCTCTCTCCCGGTGCAATTTCGGCCGTATAGGGGAGTTGGGTACAAAATAGCCCACTGATTGGTTAAGTTTTTTTCTCGATTTTTTTTTTTTTTTTTTGTTAATTTATTTTGCCTATTTAGGGGAGGTGTGTACAAAATAGTCCACTGATAGGTTATTTTTTTTTCTGCATTTTTTTTTGTTTTTTTTTTATTATTATTTTTTTTGTTTTATTTTTATTATTATTTTTTTTATTATTTGGTTGCGGTTGAATTCTTTTCCGCATGGACGAATCGGATGGAGGCGATACGCCTCCTAAAGATCTCGTTGCTCGAACGCGGTTTTATCAACCGTCTTCGGCTGGGCCTTGGGTTGTCTATTTCCGGCGCAAAAATAAGATTTTGAATGTGCTCTCGATCTCTAGAGAGCTGACGCGTAAATATCCTGGGACCGTTATTCACCAAGTGAAGCAATCCAAGCTGCGTGTAACTGCACCTAGTTACAAAGCAGCGAATGAGATTGCTCAGCATGAGGCTTTTACTGTGGAGTACTTTATCTACATACCCGCCAGAGAGGTCGAGGTGGAAGGGAAAATTATCGACGCGAGTCTGACATGTGAAGACATTAAGACTGGCAAAGGCATTTTTGAGAACCGGTCCATTCCTGATGTGGCTATACTGGATTGTAAACAATTGCAATCAGTTTCCATGGAAGGAAATAAGAAAGTGTTTTCGCCGTCAGCCTCGTTTCGTGTAACTTTTCCTGGTTCCGTTCTCCCGAAATTTGTTTGCATCGATAGTGTTTTTTACCCAGTGCGCCTATACGTGCCGAAGGTATTTAATTGTACCAACTGCAAACAGCTTGGTCATAGTGCTAGCTTTTGCGACAACAAGCCCCGTTGTGGCAAATGCAACCAAGCTCACTTGGAAGATGCTTGCACACAGGAAGCTGTAAAATGCAGCTACTGTCGTGAGGATCTTCATGACTTGCAGAAGTGCCCGGCATACAAAAGGCGCATTCGAAATGAGAGTCGCTCCATTGTGAAGCGCTCCAAGAAGACATATGCGGAAATGGTAAAATCTTTAAAAAAATCCGCAGAAGAGTCTTCATCAGCCATCCCAGTTGGTAACTCTTTTCAAGAGTTGTCTTCCGATGAAGCGAACGACGACGAAACCGATGGGGGAGATTCTTCGGAGGTACACGCACCCGGTAAAAGAAAGTCTCCATCTTCTCCGGGACTGCGCCGTAAGGTATTGAAATCTTCCCTCAGAAGTTTGCCTAATCCCAAAGGAGGTGGGGCAAATTTAAAAATCCCGAAGAAACAGGTCTTTGATGCTTCCGTTCCGTGTTGCAGCAAAGATCTGCCGCCCCCGCCTCCACCGACTAAATACACTTCGAAAAGAAGCTCTAGACAAGATAGCAAGAAAAAAGCTACTGAAGTCCCTCGCTCTTCCTCGAAAACCCCCCGGGCTAAGCGAGGACTGTTAACTTTTACGGCCCTTGTGGATCGCATATGTAATGCTCTCGGAGTTTCAGACTCATTCAGAGGCATACTCGACCTTTTTCTCCCCGCAATAGAAGAGTATCTCAGGGAATTAACTATTTCGTGGCCCCTCCTTGCTTCGATCATATCTTTCGATGGCTAATTCATCAAGTGAGGTACAAGATATGATAACTGTGCTACAGTGGAACTGTCATAGTCTAAAACCTAAATTAGACACATTTAAGTTTTTGCTTCACAATTCCGATTGTGATATATTTGCACTCTGTGAAACATGGCTTTCTTCTGAAGATGATTTTAACTTCTACGATTTTAACATTATACGCCAGGATCGAGATGATAATTACGGGGGTGTGCTTTTAGGGATCAAAAAGTGCCATTCATTCTACAGAATCCCCATCCCGACTCATCCAGGCATAGAAATCGTTGCTTGCCAAATAAACGTAAAGGGTAAAGATCTTTGCGTAGCTTCTGTTTACATTCCTCCAAGAGTTTCAATAAACCGCCGTCTTCTTTGGAATGCAGTCTCCATGCTCTCATCTCCAGTTTTAATACTGGGTGATATGAACTCACATGGTACTGGATGGGGCGAATCTTATGACGATTATAGAGCGGCTATTTTCTATGACTTATGCGACGATTTCAACTTGAACATTTTGAACACAGGTGAAGCGACACGTATTTCATCCGACGGCAAAGAAAGCCGCATTGACCTATCTTTGGGTTCAAGTTCACTATCATTCGATTGCATGTGGAAGGTGATTGATGACCCCCATGGTAGTGATCACTTGCCCATAATAACCTCTATCAGAAATAATCTTGAAAGGTCAGAACAGTCAATTCAGGTTCCTTTTGACCTCACTAGGAATATCGATTGGCAAAAATTTGCATCAGCGGTAACTTTCGGTATCGAATCATTCAACACTCTCCCACCGTTGGATGAGTATCGATTCCTAACAGAATTGATTTATAAAAGTGCATTAGAATCCCAAAAACAACGAGTTCCAAGTGCATCCTTCAAAAGACGACCAGGCACGCCTGGTTGGGATGATGAATGCACTCAGTTGTATCGAGAAAAATCTAATGCCTTCAAAGCTTTTCGTAGATATGGTACCTCAGAACTTTATTTAGAGTACTCGAAGCTCGAAAAAAGACTGAAGAATCTTATTAAAGCGAAGAAGCGTAGCTATTGGCGACGTTTTATCGATGGCCTCTCACGAGAAACTTCAATGACGACGCTTTGGAGAGTGGCTCGCAACATGCGAAACCGCTCATCCTCAAATGAGAGTGACGAATACTCCAACCGATGGATATTCAACTTCGCAAAAAAGGTCTGTCCTGACTCAGTTCCAGCTCATCCGCCTTTTTGGGAAACTCCAAGAGACAATTCTTTGGACAGACCATTCACTATGCTGGAATTTTCTATGGCTCTTCTTTCATCAAACAACTCCTCTCCGGGACGCGATATGATTAAGTTCAATCTTCTTAAAAATCTCCCCGATATCGCTAAAAGACGGTTACTTGACCTGTTCAACTCATTCATGGAGCACAACATTGTTCCACCGGAATGGAGACAGGTCAAAGTAATAGCAATTCAAAAGCCTGGGAAACCAGCGTCTGATCATAATTCATACCGCCCGATCGCTATGTTATCATGTTTAAGGAAATTGTTCGAAAAAATGATCCTATCGCGACTCGACCACTGGGTCGAATCAAACAACATGCTTTCCAGTACACAATTTGGCTTTCGCAAGGGCAAAGGAACAAACGATTGTCTAGCGTTGCTTTCATCAGATATTCAACTAGCCTTTGCGGACAAGGAGCAATTGGCTTCGGTTTTCTTGGATATTAAGGGCGCTTTTGATTCAGTTTCCATAGAAATATTGTCAGAAAATTTGCACAATAGTGGACTACCTGGAATATTGAATAATTTCTTGTACAATCTGTTGTCAGAAAAACACATGAGCTTCACTCTCGGTCAACTGACAACTTCCAGAATTAGCTATATGGGCCTTCCCCAAGGCTCATGTCTGAGTCCCTTGCTTTATAATTTTTATGTTAAAGATATTGACAACTGTTTGGAAGAACCATGCACGCTAAGACAACTTGCAGATGATGCTGTGGTTTCTATGAAGGGCCCACGAGCGGAAATCTTGCAAAGACCATTGCAAAATTCCCTTGATAATCTATCCACTTGGGCTAGAAATTTAGGGATCGAGTTTGCTCCGCAAAAAACTCAACTGGTCGTATTTTCAAGGAAGCGGAACCCTGCCCAACTAAAGCTTAAGCTTTTGGGAACAGACATCGACCAGTCTTTGACTTCAAAATACCTTGGGGTCTGGTTTGATTCAAAAGGCACTTGGCGAACTCATATTAGGTATTTAACGGAAAAATGTCAACAAAGGATCAATTTTCTACGAACAATTACCGGAACATGGTGGGGTGCTCACCCGGAAGACCTCATAAAACTCTATAAAACAACCATTCTCTCTGTTCTAGAGTATGGCTCTTTCTGTTTTCTCTCAGCAGCAAACTGCCACTTGATTAAATTGGAACGAATTCAATATCGTTGTTTGCGTATCGCCTTAGGGTGTATGCACTCAACACATAATGCGAGCCTAGAGGTTCTGGCAGGGGTTTTACCGCTACAGAACCGATTCTGGGAGCTCTCGCTAAGAATACTTATTAAGTGTGGAGTGAGCAACACACTCGTCATCGAAAACTTCGAAGAATTGCTCAAACTGAACACTCAGTCAAAATTCATGAGAGTTTATCTCTACTACATGTCATCTGACATTAGCCTTCCATGTTATAACCCTCCACGTGTACGCTTCGCCAATGACAGTTCCTCTGTTGAATATGATCTGTCCATGAAACAAGCTATTCATGGAATTCCAGATCAACTTCGATGTATAACTATTCCACGTATTTTCAACGCAAAGTTCCAGCATGTTGATTCCTACAGGAGATATTTCACTGACGGGTCTCGTATAAATGGATCCACTGGTTTCGGTGTCTTCAATGAAAATTCTTCCGCCTTCCGGAAACTTCAGGAACCTTGCACGGTTTATGTTGCTGAGCTGGCAGCAATCAACTTCGCTTTGGGGATGATCTCAAACATGCCCGCAGACCACTTCTTCATCTTTTCGGATAGTCTCAGTTCAATCGAGGCACTCCGATCGATGAAACCCGTAAAGCATGCATCTTACTTTCTTACAAAAATAAGAGAGCAGATGTGTGCACTGGTCGAAAGATCATACAAGATTACCTTTGTATGGGTCCCCTCACATTGCCTAATTTATGGCAATGAGAAGGCGGACTCTCTCGCAAAGGTGGGCGCTGAGGAAGGTGAGATTTATGATAGACGAATTTCACACGATGAATTTTTTCATTTAGTACGTCAAAGTTCTCTTCGCGGTTGGCAAAGCGATTGGCTAAATGGCCAACTGGGACGGTGGTTACATTCCATAATTCCTAGAGTTTCCTTGCGAGCCTGGTGGAAAGGTTTGGACATAAGTCGAGATTTCATTCGCGTGATGTCAAGACTTATGTCCAACCATTACTCGCTAGATGCACATCTCCACAGGATTAACCTCGCGCTGAGCAATATTTGTAATAGGTGTGGTTCCGGTTATGATGACATCGATCACGTAGTTTGGCAGTGCCCGGATATGGACGCCTCCAGAGCGCAACTTTTGGATACCCTTGCGGCCCGAGGTAGACAACCCTATGTTCCAGTTAGAGATGTGTTGGGCACCCGCGATCTTATTTATATGGTCGCAATTTACGATTTTCTTCGCTCGTCTTGTATAAAAGTTTAATTCTCTTGTGTTCTCTTCCCCAGTTTTTTTTTGTGTTTTGTCCACTTTGTGTTGGATTGAGGATCCTGGCCATCCGGCAGTCGAATACCGGCAAGAAATCGCTACCAACGCCATGAAACGAGAATCAAGATGCCACGTTATACCTCCCGGATGAGCTGCTGAGAACCCTGATTCCAATCCCTACCAAGTCCTTCCTTCAAAAATTGTGACCACTAACCTCGAGCTGCCACGAGTACCCTGGCTCCATCCCATATTAATGTTGAAAAAGCCAATTAATTGTATGTAATAAAAATACAAAAAATGAATTTCGGCTCTGTAAAGCGTTAAACGCATTTGAGCCTCAAATAAACGAACTAGATAAAAAAAAAAAGCAAAAACACCAATCCAAAGAGTTGGTTGCAGCAAAACGTAATCCTAGCAATATTTACAATCCATGCATGCATCTCATAACGGAAACGAGTGAACCGCGATTGTTTCTCTAAGCTCGATGCATTGATATGCGCTAGCTAGAAAATTGCACACAGTAGCCATATCGACCCCGAGTCCCCCTGATGTGTCTCCGTTATAGTCTCGACATGCATCGTTTGATGCATCGCGGATCATGTTTATCCAAACATTTCATGGATTCTCTCTATGATGGCAAACACCCCCGCAAATCGGTTCTTCGTTCGTTGGGACAGCCTCTTAGGAGAAAAGCTCTTCCTAAGCGATTCTATTTTTATGCGGTAGCCATATAAACAGGCATTTAAAGAAGGCAAACACTTTGTGTTTTATCGAAAAGTAGACAATAAAATAATTAGACGTAGGCAATAGTTTAAACATTGAATCAAAACCAAACTAAAAATACAATTTTTACTGATAAATCAATAAAAAATAGCAATGGAAAGTTAAAAATTATTATTTTGATGAAATCTTATTTTCTTAAATAACACGAAAGAGCGTGATCTAAGCATGATCATAAGCATTGACGACCGTACAATTCGTAGTTTTAGCTTGAGTTTTACGAATCCCACTGCCCAGCAAAATGCAAAACCGAAAAAACACGTTTCACCACGGCGACGCGAAAACCGAATCCGCTTGCTTGGGTTTTACGAATCCCACTCATAATACGAAAGAGCGTGATCTAGTTACTATTTTGTCCATTTTCCCTGTTCAAATACTGACCTAAACTCCAATTTAAAAAATGGGTCAAAATCTCAACTTTGACACTTTTAATGATAATTGACATCCACTTAGTCGATATCGATAGTCGACAAAAACTTCACAGGGTTTTACTTTTTAACACTTGGGTTGTTACTATCTGACAATTCGGAATGAACATAGATAACAACATTTACCTTAAATTTCAGGTAAAATTCATCTTCTTCTTCTTCTTGGCATTATGTCTGTCCCAGTAGCTTACTTCTCAGCTTATTGTTCTTATGAGCACTTCCACAGTTATTAACTGAGAGCTTTCTTTGCCAAAACTACCATTTTCGCACTCGTATATCGTTTGGCAGGTACGATGATACTCTATGCCCAGGGAGGTCAAGGAAATTTTCATTACGAAAAGATCCTGGACCGACCGGGAATCGAACCCAGACACCTTCAGCATGGCTTTGCTTTGTAGCCGCAGACTCTAACCACACGGCTAAGGAAGATAAAAACATCAAAAACTAAAAAACCGGAAAAATGTGTTTGCATAAACTTAAACGTATGGTACTGAAATTGAAACAGGGTTTTAGGACCCTATTAGAATGCTTGTTATGAATTATTTTATTGGATATTTTTGGATAAATTTGTGACGGTTATCCTTTTTTTAGAGAATGACAATATTTTCGCCATTTTTTTTTAACACACGGGCTATATGGTGGTCTCCGAGTGTTGTATTTGCGCTTGAACAACAGGCACTCGTCCAGTTTTTTTCGCTTCGTGTCTGGAGGATAGGAAGGAAGGCATGCTGCAAAAAGCATTCCCGAGGGGTGCTGTAACTAGGTATTTGCTATTTAAAGTGTAATATAAACAAATAATCGTCGTTCATCGTCGATGTCGTTGCTTTTTCCCAGTATAATCTCTGGGAACGTGTGTCGTTGGTCGTCAATTTCTATCACCCACCGCGCGCGATCCTAGCAGGCGATGACAATGCAAATTGAAGAGCTGGAACAAAGACGAAATGAAGACACAGTAGTCTCGAAGCCTGTATGCCATCTGTAGTATATAGCAAAAGAGTTTGGATATATTTTATTCATACTTGCGAAAATGGCAGATTCCTCTTAGTGCTTCCAAAACTTAACTAATAATATTTCTACATAAATTGAAAGCTCTTTATTTGAAACCTTGAAGGGGCCCAGATAGCCGTAGCGGTAAACGCGCAGCTATTCAGCAAGACCAAGCTGAGGGTTGTGGGTTCGAATCCCACCAGTCGAGGATCTTTTCGGGTTGGAAATTTTCTCGACTTCCCAGGGCATAGAGTATCGTCGTACCTGCCACACGATATACGCATGCAAAAAATGGTCATTGGCATAGTAAGCTCTCAGTTAATAACTGTGGAAGTGCTCATGAGAACACTAAGCTGAGAAGCAGGCTCTGTCCCAGTGGGGACGTAATGCCAGAAAGAAGAAGAAGAAGTGGACAAAGAGAAGGGTTCCAATAAATTGGTAAGATAGAGTTAAGTAGGGGAACTTACGTATTGTCGGCAGCCTAAGTAGCTGAACTTTAAAGAGGGCAATTTTACGCAACAATAGAGCACAACAATTAGCAAGAGACACCTGAACTACACTGAGCACTCTTCATTTATGAATTGTTATACACAAAACACTATTTTATTCTCTTAATCTTCTATTTTTCCTCACCAAAGTCACGAGGCACTTGTTCTTTTATCGGCAATGCAATTACTATTGTCGGCAATAAAAATGTTCACTTCGGCAATCCAAAACTGCGCAAAAACTAGTTTATGTATTGGTAACATTTCGTATTTGTTGACAAATCCTGAAATTAAACGTCACTCATTATGTTCGACTCGTTGAAATGGCCAATGCAGAAAAAACAGACTACACTGAGAACAGAATTGCAGTTATAAATAAAATACCAGAGAGTCAAATTGAATACACCACGCCACTAAATTTATGTGAACTAAGGCGCCGTCCACAAATAACGTAACGCTCTAGGGGGAGTAGGCTCAAACGTTGTGGCTCAAACACAAAATTTATTTTTTTCATGCAAAGACCGTTGCGGAGAGAGGAATGGTCGAAAATTGTACATTTTAACGTTATGTCATAAATGGACGCTGCCTAATTTCGTTTTCATTTATTTCATCGCATATTTTTTTTTGTATTCAATCTCACTATGGCAGCATTTCGGCTGTAAAATTGCCATGTCATTGTTATAAACTTGCAAGTGCGAATCTAACCTAGAAGTTGCAGCGTGACGTCATGGTTAATTGATTCATAATGTTATGCTCTGCAAGAAAAATACACAGAACACGAATATCGGATTACTG
Source organism: Aedes aegypti (assembly GCF_002204515.2). Lineage (NCBI taxonomy): Eukaryota > Metazoa > Arthropoda > Insecta > Diptera > Culicidae > Aedes > Aedes aegypti. Next base: position 257,016,709 of record NC_035107.1, on the reverse strand, counting down.
TTTTGACTCATATTCCAAACACTTAAGGCCAACAGTGACTTCAAATGCATCTGAGAGGCATAAATCAGCTGATTTTCGTGAAAATTTTAATTGCTTCACATTGCCTTACTGTTAGCTGTTGAATTTGCTGATATAATTGTTTATTTAATCTTGTTTAGTATTGTTTTTACGTAAAAGTATGGATCAACATATTGATTCAAATGCCGAACACTGTGTTTATTCTGTCTCATATTCCGAACACCTTGATTCAAATTTCGAACAGTACGAATAAATCATATTCAAATGAATATTTTTGCAAATAAAATCATCTGAGCTAGTTCTACTGGTTTCGAACTAGAGAGTCATCACTACTTCCGAGGTATAAAATAGATTGAAAGACGTTAAAACTGAATTGCAATTGACTGCCATTTCCATTTCAACCAAATCGCCATACAAAAACCTAGTGTTCGGAATATGAGTCTGTTCGGATTTTGAGACAAAACGGTATTTGAATTTCAGAGTTGCGTTTGAATGGATTACATGCATGCCCCTTTTCGCTACTCACACTACTGTTTATTAGGGTGCGGCTTATTTTTTTAAAAAGCTCTAAAAACCAAAAATTTTTGTACTCTTATGAAATTAAATCATATTAGAAGAGAAACCTCAAAGTTTGAGATTTAGGGGTGGCCCAAGCGTCTTGAAGGTAAGTTGTCAAGTTATAATAAATGGCCCTCAGTGAAGTCACCATAACTTCGGTAATTTCTAAACAATTTCGAAACTTTCAGCACCATTATCTTAAAAATTAAATTTATGAAAACTTTGAAAAATATCAAATTTCGGTAAAATCAAAACTAGTTTCAATAAAAGTAGTTTACTCCAAATGTTTCCTCATTTTACTAAAAAAATTTCTTTATTTGACCATAACTTCATGAATACTCAACCGATTCTGAATCTTTTTGCATGGTTTAGAAGCTTACTTAATTGTTTTCCAACTATTCATACGCCACATTTCACTAAAAAAAAATTTGACCAAGTTATTCAACAAAAATTGCACAAAAACATGATTTTTTTTATCGAAAAACGCCAGTTTTTTTTTAATTTTTGTCAGTTAAACAATATTTTTAAAGCTGAAACTGGTTTTCCTCATTTTTTAAACCTTTGAAAAGGACTTGTCAACAATTTTTTGAAGAATAATTTTGAAACAGTTATATTTTTGCTAATGTTAAAAAATATATGCACTATTCAACTCGTAATCAAAACAAATGTTTTATAAACACAAGTTTTATAGGAAAAATGTATTTTTTGGCGTAAGAACTTAAATATTCCAAAGAGATTTGATTTTTTTTAAATCATGTTTTTAAACTATTTTTTGCGATGTTTTTCGATCCCTTGAAAATGATTTTAATGTTATCACTATTCTCTATAACGACAATTCTCTAATACGACGGTGCATTGCGGTGTCGTTATAACAAGCTTCGACTGTACAAATATTTGAAATCGGTTGAGTATTTTTGAAGTTATGGTCAAACAAAAATGATTTTTTCAGAAAAATGAAGAAAAACTTCAAGAAAACTACTTTTAACAAAAATTGTTTCGATTTTAGACAAATTTGATGTTGTACAAAGTTTTCATAAATTGAATCTTGAAAATAATGATGCTAAAAGTTTCAGAATTGGTAAGAAATAACCGAAGTTATGGTGACTTCACTGTAGGCCATTTTTTATAACTTGAAAATTCACCTTAGAGACGCTTGGGCACCCCTAAATCTTAATATTTTTGGCTCAAACTTTGAGGTTTCTCTTCTAATATGATTTGAATTAATAAGAGCACACGAATTTTTGGTTTTGAGAACTTTTGAAAAATAAGCCGCACCCTAGTGTCTATGCGCAAAAAAATCGCTAAAAGGTAACGCAAAATTGAAAATTCTATAGGCTTTTTTTACATTTTTTTTACGTTCATATTATTCTCAGTGTATGAGAAAATCAGAATTAGCCCTTTGCAAATCAATTCACTTATGATTCGACAAAAATACATCATCCTATGATTGCCTGTAGAACAACAGGAGTGTTGCCAAAATAGTTAACCTAGTTGTAGTATTATAGAGTAAGCTAAAAAAAATGTATACGAATACCAAAACATAATTCAGTTTATAAATAAAACAAAAAATCTTATCATGATGTAATCGCTAGAAGATTTCCATCAGTGTAATCATAATTTCTAAACGAAAGTTCGCTTTAAGAGCAAATGACCGAATAGACCACGAGAATGCAAGCTGACAATGCACACGGATACGAAGGCAGAATGGTTTTGCTGAATGGACGCTCTTCAGCGTCGTTTGAATCGTCGCGACAGGTAGCGACTAATGGTGAACGGAACGAAACGAGATGGAGGAGGAAGAGAGAGAGCGTTTTCGGGAGTGCTTCAGTGGTCGGCGTCGGTGCGCATCATCGTCAGTCCAATAACGATTTTTGACGCGGACGGTTTGTGTTTATACACGATGAGAAAAAAAAAACGGCTGGTGTTGCCATTGAAAAAAAAAATATTTTATTTATTTGAAAGAATACGACATGGCACAGTCGGTAGTTCCGTATTTGATCTTAATCAATAATATTATTATGTGAAGTGTGAACAAAAATAATGTATTAAACCAGTGATAGTGAGAAAAAAAAGTGCCTTTTAGTTTCACTCGGATCCCGTCGGAAATTTGCGGTAAGAGGTATGGTTTTGAACAGCAACATGAAAGGTAGGTCGTTGTGATCTAACATTCGTGCTTCGGATGCTTTTGGTGTTAGCCAGTTTTGATTTGATGCTTCGGATGCTTTTTGGCTTAAGCTAGTTTTGATTGCAGTCACCATAAGAGTGGGACCTTTGAGAAATTAAAATTCATTATCCTCAAGCTAATCTTTCGTCAAGATGTGTGTCGGACAAAAAAAAAAATGAAGTTGTGATGGGTGGAAGTATGTTGTTTTACTGCTATGGCACAATTTTTTTTGAATTAATTTCTTTCGTCACCAAACAAGTGAAAGAGTGGAGTGACAGAAAGCACTTTACAAAAACTAAATAATTAATTTTGCATGTAGAGTTGCTTGAAGTTGGGAAAATGCGTTGGTTTTGCAGGTGACTTGATCAATTTTGAAATGAAACAGAACATAATTGTTATATTTTGAATTGGCTTTATTCCTACATCTGATGAGCTTAGTGAGTATTATTGCAGGTAAATATTGAAAATAAAGGGAATTGATATCATTCGTTTAAAAACATATTTTTAGATGCACCTATTGCGGCGCTTATATTAAATCCACATTCAACGTCGGCGGTAACGCGCAGACAAAATACCTGCAATTCAAACGCATCATCATGATTCAAGTAGGCTTGGATCTATTTGTTTTTTTAGACCGCGTATATTATAAATTCTCTAAGTTTGGAGAATTTGATCATTTTGTTATCACTGCGACAGTTGTGTGGATTTTTCTTGCAGAGCACAATATACGGCGCAATTTTGTTCGATTGAAGTGTAGATCCAGCAGAAATCAAGACGAGCCCCGACAATATAACTGCTAGCAAAACAAATGTGTGTGTGATGCTAGAAGAAAACGAAACATGATTTAATTATGAAGTTAATAAATAAATAGGGGTTTGAACAACCATATCGATAGGCGAGCAGCTATTAAGGGATGCCATGCTCCACGGGCTTATAATATCTTCGTACTCGCCACATGCTTATAAAATACACATGCTGTTTGGAAGCTGTTTGTACTAATTATTCATTATTAATTGACTAACTGTGGAAATGCTCATAAAACAAAAGAGCTGAATAGCAGTTTCTGTCCGAGTTTGGACGAAACGCTAGGAGGAAGAAATCAAAATGAATCATTAGTTAGAAATCGAGCAAGATACCTACTTCTAGCGATGCAAAAAAAGAAAATCTAAAAAAAAAAGCTTAAAAAAAATGAAAGGAATTCAGTAATCAGAAATAAAGCAGAGCAAGTGGGCTACTGCTATCAATGTTAAAAAAAAAGAAATGGAAAACATAGTTACAAGAAATAAATAAAAAAGCAGAGCGAGTGGGCTACTGCTGACTATGCAGATGAGCGGATTCCTGCATGATGATAAAAGTAAGAGATAATTAAAAGACATAACGGCAAAGCAGAGCGAGTGGGCTACTGCTAGCAATGAAGATATGTGGATTTCTGCATATGATGAGAAAAGAGAAAGTCTGAAGAGAAAAAAAAAAGCAGAGCGAGTGGGCTACTGCTAGCAAAAGATTCCTGGATGAAGTAAAATAAAACTGAGTAGAAATACTCATAAAGCAGAGCGAGTGGGCTACTGCTGGAAAGGTATATAAGCCGATTTTGCATACGCTAGAAGGAGGGAAGTTAGAGTTGAGGTAAATAATCGAAATACAGAGCGAGTGGGCTACTGTTGCTAATACAGATGATGAAAATCAGCTAACATCAGCAATCAGCTAATTGCTAGGTAGCAAATGTAAAATTTGTTCATAGCTTGTAGCTACGTTGATTGAGACATTTGATTGGAATTTTTCTGGTTTTGTTACTTGAAGGATTTTTCAGGAGCCTGGTCAGCTCCATCCAAGAAAGTAATGGAAATCAGCAACTACTGCTTATTGACAGGTAGGAAATATAACTTATGTTGATTGAGACATTTGATTGAAATTTTCTGGTTTTGTAACTTAAAGGATTTTTAGGATCCTGGTCAGCTCCATCCAAAAAAAGTAATGAAAATCGACTATTATCGTGTATTTACGGGTAGAAAATGTAGCTTCTGTTGATTGCAATAATTGATTGGAATTTTTCTGATTTTGTTACCTGATGGATTTCAGGAGCCTGGTCAGCTCCATCCAAGAAAAGTAATGCAAATCAGCAACTATTGTTTATTGGCAGGTAGAAAATGTAGCTTTTGTTGATTAAGACATTTTATTGGAATTTTTCTGGTTTTGTTACTTGAAGGATTTTTTCAGGAGCCTGGTCAGCTCCATCCAAGAAAGTAATGGAAATCAGCAACTACTGCTTATTGACAGGTAGAAAATGTAGCTTCTGTTGATTCAGACATTTGATTGAAATTTTCTGGTTTTGTTACTTGGAGGATTTTTTAGGAGCCTGGTCATCTCCTTCAAAAAAAAAAAAATTATGGAAATCAGCAAATATTGCTTATTGACAGGTAGAAAATATGTTTCTTCTGTTGATTAAGACATTTGATTGGAATTTTTCTGGTTTTGTTACTTGAAGGATTTTTTCAGGAGCCTGGTCAGCTCCATCCAAGAAAGTAATGGAAATCAGCATTTACTGCTTATTGACAGGTAGAAAATGTAGCTTCTGTTGATTGAGACATTTGATTGGAATTTTTCTGGTTTTGTTACTTGAAGGAGTTTTTCAGGAGCCTGGTAAGCTCCATCCAAGAAAAGTACTGGAAATCAGCAACAATTGCTTATTGGCAGGTAGAAAATGTTGCTTCTGTTGATTAAGACATTTGATTGGAATTTTTCTGGTTTTGTTACTTGAAGGATTTTTTTTTCAGGAGCCTGGTCAGCCCATCCAAGAAAGTACTGGAAATCAGCAACTACTGCTTATTGACAGGTAAAAAATGTAGCTTCTGTTGATTGAGACATTTGATAGGAATTTTCTGGTTTTGTTACTTGAAGGATTTTTCAGGAGCCTGGTCAGCTCCATCCAAGAAAAGTAATGGATATCAGCAACTACTGCTTATTGACAGGTAGAAAATGCAGCTTCTGTTGATTTGAATTTTCCTGGTTTTGTTACTTGAAGGATTTTTCAGGAGCCTGGTTAGCTCCATCCAAGAAAAGTAATGGAAATCAGCAACTATTGCTTATTGACAGGTACAAAATGTAGCTTCTGTTGATTAAGACATTTGATTGGTATTTTTCTGGTTTTGTTACTTGAAGGATTTTTCAGGAGCCTGGTCAGCTCCATCCAAGAAAAGTAATGGAAATCAGCAACTACTGCTTATTGACAGGTAGAAAATGTAGCTTCTGTTGATTGAGACATTTGATTGGAATTTTCCTGGTTTTGTTACTTGAAGGATTTTTCAGGAGCCTGTTCAGCTCCATCCAAGAAAAGTAATGGAAATCAGCAACTACTGCTTATTGACAAGTAGAAAATATGTTTCTTCTGTTGATTAAGACATTTGATTGGAATTTTTCTGGTTTTGTTACTTGAAGGATATTTTCAGGAGCCTGGTCAGCTCCATCCAAGAAAAGTAATGGAAATCAGCAACTACTGCTTATTGACAAGTAGAAAATATGTAGCTTCTGTTGATTAAGACATTTGATTGGAATTTTTCTGGTTTTGTTACTTGAAGGATATTTTCAGGAGCCTGGTAAGCTCCATCCAAGGAAAGTACTGGAAATCAGCAACAATTGCTTATTGGCAGGTAGAAAATGTTGCTTCTGTTGATTAAGACATTTGATTGGTATTTTTCTAGTTTTGTTACTTGAAGGATTTTTTTTTTTTTTCAGGAGCCTGTTCAGCCCATCCAAGAAAGTACTGGAAATCAGCAACTACTGCTTATTGACAGGTAAAAAATGTAGCTTCTGTTGATTCAGACATTTGAATGGAATTTTTCTGGTTTTGTTACTTGAAGGATTTTTTCAGGAGCGTGGTCAGCTCCATCCAAGAAAGAAATGGAAATCAGCAACTACTGCTTATTGACAGGTAGAAAATGCAGCTACTGTTGATTTGAATTTTCCTGGTTTTGTTACTTGAAGGATTTTTTTCAGGAGCCTGTTCAGCTCCATCCAAGAAAAGTAATGGGAATCAGCAACTATTGCTTATTGACAGGTACAAAATGTAGCTTCTGTTGATTAAGACATTTGATTGGTATTTTTCTGGTTTTGTTACTTGAAGGATTTTTCAGGAGCCTGGTCAGCTCCATCCAAGAAAAGTAATGGAAATCAGCAACTACTGCTTATTGACAGGTAGAAAATGTAGCTTCTGTTGATTGAGACATTTGATTGGAATTTTCCTGGTTTTGTTACTTGAAGGATTTTTCAGGAGCCTGGTCAGCTCCATCCAAGAAAGTAATGGATATCAGCAACTACTGCTTATTGACAGGTAGAAAATGCAGCTTCTGTTGATTTGAATTTTCCTGGTTTTGTTACTTGAAGGATTTTTCAGGAGCCTGGTCAGCTCCATCCAAAAAAAGTAATGGAAATCAGCAACTATTGCTTATTGACAGGTAGAAAATGTTGCTTCTGTTGATTAAGACATTTGATTGGAATTTTTCTGGTTTTGTTACTTGAAGGATTTTCTCAGGAGTCTGGTCAGCTCCATTCAAGAAAGTAATGGAAATCAGCAACTACTGCTTATTGACAGGTAGAAAATGTAGCTTCTGTTGATTAAGACATTTGATTGAAATTTTCTGGTTTTATTACATGAAGGATTTTTCAGGAGCCTGGTCAGCTCCTTCCAAGAAAAGTAATGGAAATCAGCAACTACTGCTTATTGACAGATAGAAAACATGTAGCTTCTGTTGATTAAGACATTTGATTGGATTTTTTTCTGGTTTTGTTACTTAAAGGATATTTAGCTCCACCCAAAAGAAGTGAGGAAAAACAACGAATATTAACATGGAGAAAGTGTTGCATCTGTTAGTTATGAAATTTAATTGGAAATGTTTTGGTTTTGTTACTTAAAAATAATGGTGTAGTAATGTATTCGGTTTTTATTTACTTAAATATATATTACATATTGACTGGTAAAAAATATAACATTTGTTAAAGAAGTGGTAAGAATTAACATATATCACAAATATATCAAATCACTAACCCTAGGGAATTTCAGGTATATTTGACAGAGAAAAAATGCGAGTTTCATTAGAAACATGATGATTTTACATATATTGTAGATTAAAAAAAAAACGGTGAGAGTGCATAGAAAAGAAGAATGTTCACTCAGGGCTCTAGTTAAAATCTAGTATCTCATAACATAAATATTTTCGTTATATTCAACATTAAGGATTTGAAATACTTAAAAAAAAGTGGATAATTAACATCGATATGATCGGTTACAAAAAAAACTGAACATAAAAAAAAAGAATATAGAACCTCTGAAGATTTTATTTCAATAGGTTAATTATTAAGATTATTGAGGAACAAGAAATTATATATTCAATCAGTTCAATCTAAAGTATTTCCATTTATATAATTATAATATTTATTAATATAAGTAGCATTGAATCTTATTTTGATTTTTCAATTAGATGGAAAAAAAAATGATTATGATCATGAGTTTATCTCTTGATGGTTCTATCGCCATTGAATATGGAATAAGCGAGTAACTGAAAACCTTTTCATAATTGTTAATTTTTTGGAGAAGGAAATCAACGGTTTTAAACGCAGATTCATGTTTGACACAATAATTTTAAAAATAGAACGCTTGAAAGTTGATATTACCAGAAAAAAAAGTTTTAATTTTTTTTGACATTTTAATAACGAAACGTGGACAATTATTGATGATAGCAGTTGTATAAGCGTATAGCAGTCAATAGCATTCTGGCATTATTAAACATATAAGGTGAATCAATTCGTTTATAAGGATGTTTAATTTGTTCGGTTCTGATGAAGTTTGCTCCCTGAGTCCACTTTATAATAATTTAAGGCATCATAGAAAAAAAAAGTTTCCTAAATCCTTGAAAAACTCCAAATAGTGAATATCAGCAATATAAAATGAAGTTAAAAGAACAATAATTGATTCAATTTAACAAACATTACGATGAATACATTTCAACTTTTACACTCAGATAACATACAAGTTAGATATTAAGTAATTATAATTATCAATATCAAATAGTTTGGTGCATGTTTTTATATTGGCGTGAATTGAGTTTCGTGTAAGCATAAAGACAAAAGTCATCCAATTAGGTTTGTAGAATAATAATGATTACATACACTGCTGTTATAAAATAAAGTTTTGTTGGTGTCTAAAAAAAATACTTTTATAACAAAACAGTTTGATATAAATATTTATTGATCATCTAATGAGTAGAGAAGAGAGCGAATGTAGTATTATAGAGTAAGCTAAAAAAAATGTATACGAATACCAAAACATAATTCAGTTTATAAATAAAACAAAAAATCTTATCATGATGTAATCGCTAGAAGATTTCCATCAGTGTAATCATAATTTCTAAACGAAAGTTCGCTTTAAGAGCAAATGACCGAATAGACCACGAGAATGCAAGCTGACAATGCACACGGATACGAAGGCAGAATGGTTTTGCTGAATGGACGCTCTTCAGCGTCGTTTGAATCGTCGCGACAGGTAGCGACTAATGGTGAACGGAACGAAACGAGATGGAGGAGGAAGAGAGAGAGCGTTTTCGGGAGTGCTTCAGTGGTCGGCGTCGGTGCGCATCATCGTCAGTCCAATAACGATTTTTGACGCGGACGGTTTGTGTTTATACACGATGAGAAAAAAAAACGGCTGGTGTTGCCATTGAAAAAAAAAATATTTTATTTATTTGAAAGAATACGACACTAGTGAAAGTCGTATATGTTATATGTTTCTCAGTATATTGAAGTTTATGCGTTACAATCTTCAGATAAGGAAAGTATTGAAAGGCTCAATTATTACCAAAGCGTGTTTTGTTGCCTAATTCCAATGAATTGATTAGGTGTGTTCGATTTTTTCAATGAATTTAAATTGTGAATAAAAAACACCACAATTGAATATGGTTTTCCAGCGGAGAATTGGACATTTCAAAGTGGTGAGTTTTTCTTAAGCTGTTCTTGTGTTGTTTTATTCGGCAACTAACAAATGACGATAATTTTGTAGGCATTTATTTCATTCAATGATAAAACCCATGTTATATAATATTTTAACAAGGACGATAAGTGAGGGCTGCCGAAAATACCCTCAGGGTGCCGAAGCCATCATTTACCCTATCTAGGACTCATGTTAGATAACAATTTAACTTTTAAAAATCATATACAATTAAAAACAAGACACAGTAGTCAGGCTCAAAATAGGAAATACTTCTAGTACTACATCCCAGCCTTCGGTACTATAAAAAGTACTTTCGCAGATCGCAGTACATTTTTCATAGTATTCTAGATTTTGCTTTATTACTTCATAAGCCATAAAATGTTGAGCAACTGCAAGGGACACGAACGTCTTTATCTGGTCTTTGGCTGGAAGGCTGATGAACACCCTCCGTTTGCACTTTTTTATTTGGTGGCGGGGATAATTCCGAATGTTTCAAATAGCAAGACCGAGGGTACTGAAGTTCATTGGCGTAGCCAAGTTTTCCTGATGGGGGGATTGAGGGCAGAGGGAGGTCGAACAATCTCAAATCTGATTGTCGTGAAAAGTGTACTGCGATCTGTAAAACTTGGGTATCTTTTGCAGTTCCAAGGGACCAATTATAGTACTAGAAGTGATGCACATTCTTAGCCCGACTAGTTTTTTCTTATTTTTACAATCAAGCCTTCTAGCCAAACACTGTCGAATGCTTTTTCTATGTCTAGAAGAGCAAGACCTGTTGAATGTTGAATGTATCAATTTTGATGAGTGGTCGAATGACCATGTCAGAATCCGAACAAATCCGGAAAATAAACATTGGTAAAAATTTAATTCAAATAACCTTTTCAAAATATTATTGAAGAAGGAAAACAACCTGATTGGACGTTAACTAGAAGCTTCTGCAAGACTTCTGACCGATTTTAAAATTATTACAAGCCTAATATTTTTGCATATGTCAGGAAAATATTCCTACTTAAAACATTTGTTGAATACATCTACCAAGAATGAATAATAGTTCACACTTTCTCCGAACCAGACCCTCAAGAATTTTCGAAAACCTTCTCTTGTATGAGAATGCTTTCGAAGTCCTAAAAAACTTGATATTCAATGAGGATAGTTAGTCCTAAATTAAAATTATGCGCGCTTTCAAACTGCATAGCAAGTTTTTGACCTTTTTCGCAATTAGTTAGTAATAATTGGTTTCCCTTTTTCAATGCCGGTATTGGCTTCTGAGGGTATTTCAAAATTTTAGATAATTTTCAAAAGGGCTTAGAGTCAGGGTTCAATTGAGAAATTTTATTTTCAAAATTATTGTTTCTTAATTGTGAAAAACGTTTCCTGATTTCTTTCTGCAAATCCTGCCTTATAATTTTCATAGCTGGATCGCGAATGCGTTGAAATTGCCTTCTCCTCACGTTTTTAAGACGGATCAAGAGTTTAAGTTCATCGTCCATCTTCACGGATTCAAATTTTACTTCACAATTTGGAATTGCAATGGTTCTGGCTTCAACAATGGAATTTGTTAAAGTTTCAAGAGCATTGTCAATATCAAGTTTTGTTTGTAAAGAAAGGTTATCATCAAGATTAGAGTCAACATACTCCAGTCGGCTTGAAAATAATTGAAAATGGAGCTGATAGGATTGAGAATCGCTTCATGGGATATTTGAAATGTAACAGGGAGAAGATCAGAATCAATATCAGCATGAGTAATTAATTGGCTACAAAGATGACTAGAGCCGGTTAAGACCAAATCAATCGTAGATGGATTTCACGTAGGGCTATCAGGGTATCGACATGAGAAATATGTTGATATAATTGAACTGGGGAAAATCCAAGTATCCAACCTCTGACTACACACTTAAATTTTCTTTCGTTGTTCGGTAAATTTTGTTACCGAAAACGTACTGTAAATAAATATTCAACTGATGTTTCGGTATTTCAAATGAGCTTTACCGAAAAAACGTACACAGTTGGGGAGATTCAAAAGGTATTTATTTGTTTTCACCGAAATCATCCCTTCATATACCGAAAACTTGTAAATCGTTTAGATTCACCGTAGCCAGTAAAAGTTTACCGTACTTCGCAGTACGCAGTACTGCTACAGTATTTTGCCGAACAATTGGTAATTTGAGATTATCAATCGCCATGTTTACTTGTGGAAGCAACAAAATATTGTTAGAAACAAAAATCCACTGTCAGGCATTGTTGGATGGATCAAGTTAAATGAATTGAAAAATTAAGTCCTCAGAATATTCAAAATTGTTATTTTTGTAGATGAAAGATGACTCGTTCAAGAGGAAATCGGCAGCACCAGTTTCGTTTGCTAGAAGGGGCGAATAGCTGCAAACATCCCGCATTACTGTTGCATGAAGCGGATGATGGAGGAATTGCTGACAGTGAAATAAAAGTGATAACAAATATGTGCCAATGGAAAAGAGTTCAATAATCAATTGATTATGACCTAATTTTTGGGTTGAAAAATTGAATTTTGGACGTAAACAAACATTTTCAGTGACATTTCTCTCCTTCCCCAGTGACCTCTATGATGGTGGCGCATAATATTTGCCTATAAAAAAAAGATCTAGAAATAAATACGATTATTTAATTCAATATCAGAATACATTGCCATTCTTTTTTTATTTATTGTCATCCCATCCAATTCCGACTGCCTGCCAATATGAACAATTCGTTCAGTAATTAATTTCAAAAATCGTTCGGTAATCATTCACGAACGATTTGTAATATTTTGACAGCTGCGTTTTGCTTTTATTTACGGATTGTTCGGTTATTGTTAACTTTACCGAAAGCATTACCGAACGCTCAGCGGTTTATATTTCGGTAAAAAAAATACCGAAGTCGGTGATATTTTTTAAGAGTGTACGCCCATGCTGTGGCGTGCAGTACTAGATTGCTAAAGTGAAGATATCCCAATTTGATGTCTATGTGGAAGCAATTCAAGCCGTCATCAAATCCAATCCAAATTCGATGTGAGATTTTGTTTCTTGAATCTTAGGGATCGATTCTTTCTTTGTTCGATACTTTGCGCTGTACGAACGACGCGGGATGCATGTTTTCAGCCGATTAAGCATGCACACAAAGAGACGTTTTCCGCCTCAACTACTTCTGCACACATTATTGTAGGATGTTGTAAGTAAAGCATGTAACTGGTTGTTAGAGGAAAAGACGACGCGAGTCGTGATGGCATATCTCGGTGATGTGGAAATAATCGAATCAAGGCGCACTCTTTTTCGTGCTAAACGCCCGCACTAAGGTGGGCCTTCCATGGCGCAATCCATTGAGAAAAGTCGAGCTGTAAAAATCTTAAGTTATATACATCAAAATTGTTCATTCGGATCCCCAGAAGCTGTCATATAAATTTGAGCAGAATCCGTCAACTCTGAAATGCTAAACAGGCATAAAATTTTGAACAGTTCCAATTACAATTTCGACTTGGACTTGGACTTTAAATCAATAATGAAAGAAACTCATCGACTACTGCACCATCTATGGTCGAAAATGTAATTGGAACCGCTTTTCATATATTCAGTCGATTTTCTTCATACAAACTTCAAGCTTGTTTAGCTCCCTCTAGAGTTGATTGATTTCGCTCAAATTTTCACAGCAGTTTTTGGAGAACCAAATTTGAGGGGTGTAACTGATGGTTTTTTTTTGTAGTATGATCATTATGAGCCACCCTAGACCGCACTCTCTATCGATTGGTCCCCCCATTATTATTAACTGTGGATGATTTGCTGGTTGGGATTGTTGGATCCTACTCTGCTGTGCAGGGGGAGGGAACTTGAACGCATATGCGTGGGTATGTCTCAGAATGGATTGTGCAAATGAACCCAATGGCCTGGAAACCTAAATATGTCTTGGGAAATTGTTTGCGACGTGCCTTGGGGCGGAAAATGGACGGATTTGTTTTGATTTTTCGCTCAAACGGGTTTAGTCTCGGTAATATAAAATCAGCAGCTTTAGTATGAGAAGGGCCCAACAGAAGTTGGGATAGGTCCTGTTTGGAACAACATTCCATCGGATGAGTCATATAATCTGCAATATTTAGAGAAGGTCTAAAAATTCGTATAAGGAGACTTTAGTTGCATTTTAACTACAACATAAATTAGGATTGGATTTATATCAGAGCAGTCAAAATATGCTGATAAAATCATGAAATATGTGATTTTAACTAATCAGTAGATGAAATTTCAAGTCCTTCCATCATTACCTACCTTGATACGTTGATGGCTACAGCATAGCGTCACGCCATTTCCGGGCGTATTGTAAAGCTCAAACTTCGTCGTTCTTGGACGAAACTTCTCCAGTTGCCCCGAACGTTTAGGGTCGACAGGTCCTCTTCCACTGCGTACAGCCAGCGTATTCATGGTCTTCCCCGAAGCCACCGACCTCTACCTGGTACCCTGCTGAATATTATTTTCGCAATTCTTTCTTCCGACATTCGCACTAAGTGACCAGCCCACTGAAGTCTGCCGTATTTTACACGCTTGATAATATTGGCATCTGTGTACACTTGATACAACTCGTGATTCATGCGTTTGCGCCACACACCATTTTCGAGTTTCCCACCGAGAATTGTCCGCAGCACTTTACGCTCGAAAACACCGAGAGCTTTCCGGTCTGACACGCTTCGTGACCGTAGAGAGCCACCGGAAAATCAATGTTTTATACAGGGTGAATTTTGTTTCCGTTTGCAAGCTGCGGGACCTAAGCTGGTTACGTATTCCGTACAAGGCTCTATTCGCAGCCGCAACACGTCTTTTCACTTCGCGGCAAACGTCGTTGTCACATGTCACAAGTGTCCCAAGGTAAACAAATTCTTCAACAACTTCAAACACATCCCCATCAAACACTACCTCAGCACCTACATCACCAAGCCTGACTCTATCTCTACCTGCAGCATGTACTTCGTTTTGGTAGCATTAATGGTCAGGCCTATCCTCGATGTCTCCCTCTTCAGAGGCACGAATGCCTTCTGCACTGACCTGCGATCGATTCCAATTAGGTCTATATCGTCCGCAAAGCCAAGGAGCATGTGCGACCTTGTGATAACAGTGCCATTTCTCTGCACGCCAGATCTCCTAATAGCACCCTCGAGTGCAATGTTGAACAGTAAATTCGAAAGTGCGTCTCCCTGCTTCAATCCGTCTAACGTCACGAACGAGGTTGACACCTCGTCTGCGATCCGAACACTTGATTTCGAACCATCCAGCGTAGCACGTGTCAGCCAAATTAGTTTCGCCGGAATACCATGTTCAGACATTATCTGCCAAAGCTCATTTCTTTTCATTGAGTCGTACGCTGCTTTGAAATCAATAAACAGATGGTGAGTCTGCAAGTTATACTCCCGGAATTTGTCTAGGATCATTCGCAAGCTAAACATCTGGTCCGTTGTCGAACGGCCCTCACGGAAACCAGCTTGGTATTCGCCGACGAAGGACTCCTCGAGCGGTCTCAGTCAGTTGAACAGGATGCGCGACAGAATTGTGTACGCCGAATTCAGCAGGGTAATTCAACCAGCCGGTAGGCAATTCTTCGTCCTCCCATACCTTCAGAAGTACTCAGTGGATCAAATGGAATCCTAGACATCAAATTGAAGAAGACTGTTTCTATGTCAATCAGCACAAGATTGAGAAAGCTTCAAGATCGTTGGTTAGATCAACTTCATTAGCGATTCAATATATGATCAAAATTTATATCTTTGCTCAGACCAGTTCATTTAGACTGATTGGACAAAAACTAGAAAAAAAAACTGCGAAACTTAACAGACAGTGATATTGTTCTATAATTTTCTTATTTAAGGCCGTCATTCGTACGCGTCGTTGATAATTGTTGCTTAATCATTTCACAATTTACAATTTTTTTTATTTATTTTTTTATTTTAACTTACGAATTTTGAAAGAGGGAAAAGCCCCTTTGAGTGATTAAATGAATTATTAATGAATTAATTTAATCAATTAATGAAAATCAGTTGATATTGCAGTGAAGTAGCTGAAAAGTATCAACATACTTTGTGTATGTAAGCGCATACAGTGATACTTTTCTGTATCAATATTAACTATTACTACTAAGTTTTATTACTTCGAAATTGCCAGCTGCAATGACAACATGGCTGCCAAAATAAATGACGAGCTACTAGTCTTAAACATCCAAATGCTGTAAATCTGTCTATAATTGTTTTTGATTCTTTGCAGAATTGTGAAATAAATATTCCCGAGGAAGCTTACCGGAAGAAACAAATGCAGTCGACTCGCCATAACTCGATATTTAAGGAACCATCGATTTATAGAATTAACGAGCTGTAGAACAACTTCTTCTTCTTCTTTCTGGCGTTACGTCCCAACTGGAACAAAGCCTGCTTCTCAGCTTAGTGATCTTATGAGCACTTCCACAGTTATTAACTGAGAGCTTTCTTTGCCAATTGACCATTTTTGCATTTGTATATCGTGTGGCAGGTACGATGATACTCTATGCCCTGGGAGTCGAGTTCCAACCCGAAAAGTTCCTCGGTGGGATTCGAACCCACGACCCTCAGCTTGGTCTTGCTGCATAGCTGCGCGTTTACCGCTACAGATAGTACGTAGGGGCCCCCATAGAAAAAGCAGACAAAAAAATACAAACACAAAGGGATGAATTGCTGTAATATTATGATCACTTTTTCAAGAAAGCAATATCATTTTGTTGATAGTATTATGAAATGTATTGTTTCATAGATTACTTAAAAATGCTCGAAAAATCATGTTATTTTACTCACGATCAATATTCTCATTCTCATGTTTTCCCTCTTTCATTACAACTTGCAATCTATATTCACTTCCAAATAAGAAGGAGTTTTAGATAGATATCGATTGATCGAAATGAATTCTTCTCACACTAGACATCGAGATAAATTTGGAAATTTAAAGGGATCGTAAAATCCATCGAGTAATAGAATATATCCAGTTATACAATATCAAGTTGTGAAGAGTCGACTGTAATTTCTGGATTGTCATGAAACGCAAGTCAGACCCATATTGCGACAAAATACTAAGAAGTTTTTCCGCGTTTTTGCCTAATTTAACAGGAAAAAAAATCATGCAACCATTAGTGCAAATGAAAGATCATTGAATGTTCATATTTTGAAAACTGATTTCTACTCAATTTGACTTGTGATTCATAGTAGTGGCGCAAACTGGATATCACCGAAGCTAGAATCTTCCAGGAAAAATGTCAAATACTTATGAAGCTAAAGATTCTTGATAATTGGTCGACGTGCAAAAACTCCTTTAAATATTTTGCTTGACTTTCTTCTACAATTCTGCCAGCATTTTCAGTGTTTCCGACTAGAATTCTTCAAAATATACTTTATTTTCATTAATCATAACAAATGTTATGTAGTGATAGATATTTTCAATATTATTGCTTCGATTTTGAGCAAAAATACTGGTTTTGAAAATTCGTTAAATGATGATGGTCATCGTTGATTATAACAAGCGAGCTTTGTTTAGGATGTACACGATGCCACAGGTCTTGGGTCAATCCATGAAAAAACCAACCATTCATGAAAAATCTCTTGATAGTTCTCTATGTTTATCCAGTAATATGTCAAGAAATACATTCAAGGAATGGTCATGGCAGTTTATCCAAGAACATCTACGTCTGGTTGTAGAAATTCTGTAGGAATTATGTCACTTCATGTTGAATCATGGGTAGGACAATTATTTGACCTGTTCTACCCAGATATTTTAGTGCTCCTACCCACTTCTCCACCCACTGTTAAGCCAAATATTACCTCATTGGCTTTGCATGATATTTTTCCAGTACGAACTTGAGAATGAAACTTTACTATCATTCTTAAGAGAAGCGTTTAGAAAATTTCAAATTTGTACACAGATGATGATTATGATTATCTTCAACTTATTATGTTATATTATATTGCATCATGTTTAGAAGTTTGCCAATGTGAGCAAATTTGTAGAGACATGCCTTCTTCTACATATTCTTTGTTAAACATATTTTAACAAAACATTATTTTGTCATCTCACTGAAAATGGTATGTATCAGCAACTTTTTTTCGGCTGTTTGGGCACGCCAGGAGTTAATAATCAATGTTAACTTCCTTTTCCCGATCAGCCTAGATAGCCGCGTAGTGTCGGTAGCGGTTGTTTCAACTGGCTAAGAATTAACACTACGGACTGCCTGTTCCGGTGGTAAAAGTCCACCTCACAGGTGACCCCTAATTCATACGGCTTTAAGCTTACCGTGCCTAAAAATGAATGGTTAGGGGGGTCTGAATAACCGCAAACGGAGCCTGTGGAGTTCCAGGGCGCCCTCTACAGTATTATGCCCTTCCTGTGCTACCCGGAGCAATGGTGCAGGTGACCTTGTGTTTCTTCGAGATAATCGGCTGCCCTTCTTCAGTCTCAAGCCTGAGGCTAAATTAGGGTGGGATTATGAATACATTTAATGTAATTTAGTTTAAGTTTTCACCTCTATGGTTTCGCATTATGCGTTTTACACAGTGTATTCTGTGCTTTTCGCCTTTGGCGACTTTTAAGAGATACCGATTTGGTTTTTGTTCGCTGCTAATCTTTTTCGTTCCGAGATTGCGAAAAGCTTAATCTTGCCTAGTTTGGGTAGTGGCTACGGTTAGGATAGCTTAATTAGATCAATCTCCAGCATAAAATGTCAGCAACGATGAATCTTTGTAGACTCATGCAAATGGTACAGCTCAAGTGGCGCTAGTTTAAAAACCTTACTTTTGTAAACTTTTATCTAGGAAACCTAGTGGACCCAGTTTTTGCTACTTTCAGAAACATGAAATGGCAAATTCGCGCCATGCCTCGTGCATGCGTGCTCGTAAATAGCGCTGACGTCGCCATACTCATTTCTGAGCTAACAACCAGAGATGTATGTGCTGTCACAATTGATATTTCTGTACGTGACCTCAATAGGAAATACGTCTTTCGTTTTGTGGTGTATTTACCACATGATCAACCATCCCCAATGGATGATTTCAAACGAGTTGTCGTTCACTGCCTATGAAAAGGCCTTCTGCTGATTGTGGGCAATGATATCAATTTGAGAAGCTCCAGTCTGATGGAATGCTTAAGTAGTTCAAGTAGTTCTTGGATTACTTATTGTAGGAAATCCTCCAACCTTCATGGTATCTGCTAGAGAAGAAATGTTAGACATAATGCTCTGCTCGAATAGAATCTGTCACGAGTTGACGAATTGGCATGTATCAGATGATGAATCATTATCTGATCATCGCTACATCTCTATATGAACATAAGAATGTAAATTCGCAGACTTTGCATTTGTTATATTCCACAAACTGGGAATTGGTTGTGACCAAACTCCATGGATTTTCTTCGTCCATTGGAAATCCTAGTGATTTGGATGTTTCCACTTTCGGTGAATTGGGACACAATTGCCCTTGCTTCGAGTGATCTCACAATTGCTTGTCACTTTGCTTATAGGAAATGTTCCTCACTACTCCCTTCGCGGAACGAGTGGACGTCTGTACATTACTAAGCCATCCAAAAGGGTGGCTAAGTATTTAACAAATCTGTCAAAGCAGAATTGCAGTCGCTTGGTTACAACCTTGACTGGCCACTGCCGACTCAACTATCACATGGCAAATATTCAGTGTGTTGATACATTTGTATGTGGTAGTTGTGATTCCGATTATGGAACTTTTTATCACCTGATATGTAAATGTCAATTTTTCGCGTAATTGCGATTCCAATTACTTGGTAAACACTTATTAAGTGAAACTGATTTCAGAAACCTGAATCTTCGGGACCTTCTGGTATTCTTAACCCGCTGTGGTAATGAGCTATAGGCTCTCTTTACGCTCATGCGTTTTGCAGTGCCCTTTTTAGAGCGCTGTTCGAACCCATTTGTGGTATGGAGCTACATGCTCTTAATTCGCTTATGCGATTTTCCCTCTTCAAGGGATCCCACTCCTATTTCCTCCCATCTTTCCCTTCCCTTTCCTCTCCCATCGGGTAGATGATGAAATAGGCTCAAATATGGCGATGGCACAAATCTCCCAAATGGCGGGAACGTGCCTCTGGAGCCGGCCTTCTGATACCTGATACCTGATACCCAGATATTTTAGTGCTCCTACCCACTTCTCCACCCACTGTTAAGCCAAATATTACCTCATTGGCTTTGCATGATATTTTTCCAGTACGAACTTGAGAATGAAACTTTACTATCATTCTTAAGAGAAGCGTTTAGAAAATTTCAAATTTGTACACAGATGATGATTATGATTATCTTCAACTTATTATGTTATATTATATTGCATCATGTTTAGAAGTTTGCCAATGTGAGCAAATTTGTAGAGACATGCCTTCTTCTACATATTCTTTGTTAAACATATTTTAACAAAACATTATTTTGTCATCTCACTGAAAATGGTATGTATCAGCAACTTCCTAATATTGAATAGGTTTTCATCAGTTTCTTAAAGATTAAAGTTAGACTGACATGCAGCTTAAATTTCAGGCAATTCTTTCAGCAGGAAGCTGTGATACAGATCTCCAAACATGATCATTTTGTGTGGAAACCAGACACAGTGCATTTTATTCTTGCCAGTACTGTAATTTCCAGTCTATTTCTAGCACTACGTACCAACAAAATTGCTAACCAAACAGTACTGCATCAAATGCTTTCAAGTTTCTAAACAACTTTGCTGAAGACCCGAACTTTCTAGGAGGACGGGATCATGAGCTAGAACCTGATAGAATATGACCAAATTACATACACATTGGCGCCACGTAGCAGCAAAATTGTGCATTAAAAATTTCAACTTATGAACGCCATAATACTTTTGAACAACTTTGTTGAAGACAGTAACTTTGTAGAAAGTAAGGATTCCGATATACTGTCTTTCGCAAAGTCGGCGATCTCCACTTGATTCCCTGCTGAATATCATTTTCGCAATTCTTTCTTCCGACTCAATATGTCCACGTATCAGTTCAATAAGTTTCGCCGGAAAATCATATGGCGGCGTCCATATTATTACGTAACGCTAAAATTGGAAATTTTTGGCCCCCTTCGTAACGCTTTTTGTATGAGAAATTTCAAATTTTTGTTTGAGCCGTAACGCTTGAGCCCTCTAGAGCGTTACGTAATTTGTGAATGCCGCCTATTCAGGCATTATCAGGCACAGCCCAATTACTTTCACTGAATCGTACGCCGTCTTGAAATCAATAAACAGGTGGTGAGTCAGCAAATTATACTCCCGGGATTTATTTTTTATATTCTCGAAGAAATCTTCATTGTTTTCAAATCTTTAACAAATTGCTGGCTTGCATTTTGCTAGATTTTGGTAAGATCTTTTCAAAACTTCCTTATAGAATTCTTGGGAAGACGTTGAGTATCTTCTTCTTCTTCTTCTTTCTGGCGTTACGGCCTAACTGGAACAAAGCCTGCTTCTCAGCTTAGTGTTCTTATGAGCACTTCCACAGTTGTTAACTGAGAGCTTTCTATGCCAATATACCATTTTTGCATGTGTATATCCTGTGGCAGGTACGAAGAGTGTTTTGGAAAGTCCAAACAAGACGCTTCGTTTTCGGGACGCCGGGAGTTTGGTTTTCGTTTCGCGGGTTTTGCAGAGCAGTGTTTTGGAAAGTCCAAACAAGACGCTTCGTTTTCGGGACGCCGGGAGTTTGGTTTTCGTTTCGCGGGTTTTGCAGAGCAGTGTTTTGGAAAGCCCAAACAAGACGCTTCGTTTTCGGGACGCCGGAAGTTTGGTTTTTTGTTTTACGTGTTGTGCTGGGCAGTGTTTTTGGAAAGCCCAAACAAGACGCTTCGTTTTCGGGACGCCGGGAGTTTGGTTTTTTGTTTCGCGTGTTGTGCTGGGCAGTGTTTTGGAAAGCTCAAACAAGACGCTTCGTTTTCGGGACGCCGGGAGTTTGGTTTTTTGTTTCGCGTGTTGTGCTGGGCAGTGTTTTGAAAAGCCCAAACAAGACGCTTCGTTTTCGGGACGCCGGGAGTTTGACTTGCGTTTCGCGGGTTTTGCTGGGCAGTGTTTTGGAAAGTCCAAACAAGACGCTTCGTTTTCGGGACGCCGGGAGTTTGGTTTTCGTTTCGCGGGTTTTGCAGAGCAGTGTTTTGGAAAGTCCAAACAAGACGCTTTGTTTTCGGGACGCCGGGAGTTTGGTTTTCGTTTCGCGGGTTTTGCAGAGCAGTGTTTTGGAAAGCCCAAACAAGACGCTTCGTTTTCGGGACGCCGGAAGTTTGGTTTTTTGTTTCTCGTGTTGTGCTGGGCAGTGTTTTGGAAAGCTCAAACAAGACGCTTCGTTTTCGGGACGCCGGGAGTTTGGTTTTTTGTTTCGCGTGTTGTGCTGGGCAGTGTTTTGGAAAGCCCAAGCAAGACGGTTCGTTTTCGGGGCGCCGAGAAGTTTTGCTGTTCGCGCTGTGTGAGTGCGAAAAGATATTCGTGTTCAGTCGAGGATGGATTACCAACTGGTGAGCTCGTTTCATGCTTATGATAACACATTTTTTCATGAACGCGTTACTTTTTTGTAATATTCATTCAAACTTTGTATGAATTGTCACTACAAGTGTCGGCATTATGCCTGTTTTATACAATGCTAATAAACAAATATAATTTTTGATATTAGTTAAAATATTTTTTGAATTGTTCGACATTATGAATGTCGACGTTTATTTTAAAACTTCTACCAAAGACTTTTCCTCTTGAGGCATAAATGTTCAATAATACTTTTATGTAATTTTCAAACAAACTGTATGGTTCGTCACTACAAGTGTCGGCATTATTCCTGTTTTATATAATTTAAAATAAACGCATATATTTTTCTCTTTTCGCCATTAATAAAAACTTCTTTTGAATGGTTCGACATTATAGATGTTGACGTTTATTTTAAATCTTCTACCAAAAACTTTTTGAGACAAAACTAAAAACTAGCTTAAAGTATAAATCGTATTTTTCCTCCTTATCCATGGATCGCATCACCGACCAAAGGTGACTCCCAGATCTTTTCCTTCTCCACTAATAAACACCCTTCCCGTGGAGATTGTGGAGATGCGGAGGTATTCTCGGTCTCTAGAAGCAACAATCATTACACCCTAACATTCCTTCCCTATCCCAACTGACTGTAAGGACTTGGCCGGCGCCGTTATTGATCAATCATATTAGATCTGCTGAAATTGCACTCCGAGAGTAAGCGGAAACTCCCATCCCTTATTCATTTGGATCGCAGTGCAATTATTACCAGTTCTGATCAATCACGGAGTAGCAACCATTGACATGTACAGTCAGTCTATGCTATGCTATGTATATCCTGTGGCAGGTACGAAGATACTATATGCCCTGGGATGTCGAGAAAATTTACAACCCGAAAAGATCCTCGACCGGTGGTTTTCGAACCCACGACCCTCAGCTTGGTCTTGCTGAATAGCTGCGCGTTTACCGCTACGGCCATCTGGGCCTCGTTGAGACGTTGAGTATAGTCCCTGCAAAATTATTAGTGAACTTAGTGGCACCAGATGATCTGACAGAATTTTTACATTATAGGGTGTTTTATGTATTTTGGACAGAGCGTTACGCGTATATAATTTGGCCACTTCCATTTGATTTTGCCGTAAATGGCCAAATTATATACGGGTAACGGTCTGTCCAAAATACTTTGATCACCCTATTTGGTGGATTACATACATGATTTCTAGTATCTTGATTATTCTACACTCATTCGCTACCGTCATCTCTCAGATACAACAACAGCACGAGTTGTAAGATGCAAATCGAGAAAGGCAAAAACTGTGCATTGAATGTCGTCTGCCACGATAACATTATTATAAATTCAAAAATTTGCATACATTTAAGATACGTCCGGTCATAAAAAAAAACAAAATATAGACAACTACGAAAAACTAAACATTATAAATACTTTGCAATTGGATTAAATGGACAACTTGAGGTTAAGTTTGCGAAAAAGTTACACGTCTTCTCGGTGAGAATTGAACTCACGACTCCCCCTCTCTAGATAGGGCGCGTTGCCCCTACGCCACGAGAGGACTAATGGACGCAGAAGTTAACCTCAATGGATCATTAAAATAACCAAAACGGCTGCTATGGAAAGGCCGCCATGATAGCGCCACCGTAGCCTTGTGTGTTTGACAGAACAGCAATACTGTCACAATGTTAAATTCCATATGGGTTCATTCAAATATTACGTAACGCAAAATTTGTCAATTTTTGACCCCCTCCCTCCCCTACGTAACAGCTTTTGTATGGACAATTTTAATTTTTTGTATGGACCGTAACACTATGTAAGACCCCCTCCCATCCTCTGTTGCGTTACGTAATATTTGAACAATCCCTATATAGTGGCACCTATGTTTTGATGCGGTGAGCACTGACAAAAACAGCATTCAATGATCCATTCGATTTCAGCTCAATAATTACGTGGTTCTATTTCGCAAAGCGCACCTCTTTCGGAAGAATTAGATCAAGGGATTGCTACGATGATCTTTTTCTGTTGCCTCTTATAAAACGATAGCGGAGCTCACCCACACGATTGTGCAAATCAACACAGTAGCTGGTGCGTATGTGGGGAAATGAACCCGGCACATCAATTCAACGCATCACTTGCGCTTCATTCTGAAGAAATTGATTCACACTTCATTTATATATGGTTTGATTATCATCATGATTGATCATGTTATCTATGGTTTGATTATCCGAAGAAACATTTGCTTTTTTGTAACTCATTACCATCAAACAGCTTCAGCAGATTTTGTGGCGCTCGATGCGTTTTATACTGTTTTCTCTCGTAGGCAGAGGTAAACATCCGAAGTGTAAGTGGAATTTGATTCTGGAGTATAAATTATGCTCCCGATAAGGAGGCACAGCTCAAGCTGTCAAATTCCATAGTGAAAAAATAGGACGTCATAACTCTGAACTTTGGCAATGCTATGACGAAGAGAAGATCCTCCTCTATAGGGTGTTTTATGTATTTTGGACAGAGCGTTACGCGTATATAATTTGGCCACTTCCATTTGATTTTGCCGTAAATGGCCAAATTATATACGCGTAACGGTCTGTCCAAAATACTTTGATCACCCTAATGGTGATTATTTTTATCCTGGTCCACTCATTTGCTTCCATTTGTTAAAAACAACGAGCTACGCACTCGGTTACCAATGGCTTTAGGGGTGAAATCATAAGTTATGTAAGATTTGAAACCTCGGTACTACACTTGCTACCCAAGTTTGATAGAACGCGGTATACTTTTCTTAACATTTTAAATTTTGCTCTATCACTTTTTTTCACGTAATTTTTGATAACTGCAAGGGACATGAACGTTCTTATTTCTCGCTGAACTTTACTAAATGACCTATGTTACAATGAGAATTTCTCGCCTCCCTCGCTCTCTTTTGATTCTAACAGTGCAACGCAAAAGCTTTTGGGAAGTTTTTCTCTGTAGATTGAAACACAATGACCTTGGCTAACGTTTCATACATAAAACGCAACGGAAAAAAGTTGTGGCTCAGAAAGTAAACAAAGAGAGCCTCTCAAAGTTAGATAGGTCCTTTTGAAAAGATACACAAGATTTTTTTTTTTATTTTCGTCTTTGGTGATCGAGTTACATAGCAAATTATGTCAAACGTAAAAATATAATGCATCGCATCATCAGTCAAACGTGATTCTCAGATCCTAATTTTATCATCCTCACAGGGACACCTTCCCACTGTAGAGATGCAGAAGGTTGCACGGTATCTACCAATACTACTTGTATAACTAACATTCCTTCCCTTCTCCAGGTAATCGTAAGGATGTGGCCTGCGGTATTTTTGACGTTTATGTTTTGAGCTCTCTAAATTTAATATGTTTTTGCTCACCAATACCCATTTTATCGTTCCATATCAAAAGTTGTTGTCTTCGAAAAGCTAGCTATTTGATTCTACTACAGAACTCCTACCCTTAAGATGTTAGGCTTACTCCTCTATCGGTTACAGTTCTCAACAGTTTGTCCACCGAAATCACGGACACCCGCCGGCGACACGGAAACCCGAACAGTCGTCATACAAACTCATCGAAATGAGGAATTCATACCGGCAGGTCCAACAAAAACAACGGGGCAAGGTCGACTGTGTTATTTGTTTATGTTTACATGTTTTTGGAGTAATGGAAAGAAGAAACCAACGCGCAAGATATGTGAGAGTAATTTGAACCATTGGCTAAGAAGAGCGAATGATGGGATTGTTCTCCAATATTTCTCAGAGCAAAACACGATTGCTGAGCATTGCTCGTTGAGTCGTTCGTTTGCGGCGTCATCATGGGACCATGGAGATTCTGTTTTGGTTTGGTATTTCTCAGCATAACCGGTGTTTAGCTTCATCAGTAATAAGTGCGTAGGATGCTGGGCCTACCTGTTGCATGAATTGTTTGCGTTTTTGTTTTTGTATGAGTAGAGGATGTATTACCCATAAGATTATTCCGGTGAACTATCCAGCATATTGTGAGTAATGTTAGATAGCTATTTTCCACCTGCTTCTCTTCTCTACAGGGTATTTTTATGATATTTGTCAATTCGATTTCAAATCCGATGAGGGACCAAGAGGATGCACAGGAGACAGGACCTGGACGAGGAGACAAAACCTCAACGAGAGTTGGAGGCCAAGGTCAGTTCGAGGCTAGCGAGTGCATAGTTCATAATTAGGCTGATTGATCAGAGAACGAGTTCGGAAGAGCTGGAGGAACTCTAAAGTCAGGAGGGGTTTGGAGGACGACGCAGTTGACCAGGAGGAGCTCGAAACTAGGAGGAGTATAGCAGCTAGGAGGAGCTCGGCGCCAGGAGGAGCTGTGTTTAGTGTCATTGGTAGTGTGATAGTGTGTTTAAGAAAAAAAAAACTTAATAATACCGAATCCTCCGAACGGCACTGTTGCGCCGGCTACGTCCTCTCTGTTTTGATTCTCTTCACGTGTGCTTGCCGGGCCAGAGAGAGAGCTTCACGTTTCAGCTCCCACCGCTCACGTCATCGTCGTGAGAATGTTTCTGTTTTGTTTATCTCGCTCACCTCAACAGAGCTGCGTTAGCATCAGATTCCGAGCAGGGTTGGTCCCTAAACATTCTGTCCTGTAGCGGCTCGCTTCTGATGGCCCATTCAGTCTGTCGTTGACAGTCATTCGAGTCGTTCGAGGGGGATGCTACAACGTTTCTATTTTCGTCTAGCGCCATTTGCGGGTGTTTTTTCGATGCGAGTTATAGAATTGTTGGTGTTTTGTTAATTGCACAAACAGTTAAATCGATACGGATTTTTAAATAAATCCAACACAATCGCGGTGTGTAATTTGACGGGTCGCGTTCGCGCGTGTGACAGGTGATTTTCCAAGTCACGTGCTTGTGACGAGAATGGAATGTGTGTAAATCACTGCAGGCTAGGCAGGAAAAATAGTGTAGATTGGTAATTACCGTAGATAATTACTCGCAATTTGTTGTGCTAGCTTACTTTGAAAGAGAATGCTCATATGAGTGAATATTGGTGAAGCGAAGTGTAATGTCATCAAATTGATAGTTCGAGTTGTTTTTTGCGTAAATCAATTAAATTAATGGATTAGATTCTAGTCGCAGTGGATAAAAGTTAAAGTGGATTGTCTGCTTGGGATAAGAAGTGATCGAAGAAGATTGGAATGTCAGAAGAGTTTTACGCAGAAGAAGCTCAGAAGTGCTTTGATGTTTTGCCGCGAGGGTTAGTCCCGGAAAGAACGCGCTCGACCGTTCATTGACAACTTGCTAAGTGATTGACGTGTGTGAGAATTTCCTTGCCCGAAGTTGTTTGTTCGACTTGTTTCCATTCTTTCCTGGCGAATGGTCTTTGGTGAATGTAGTACTAGATCGAAACGGGCTGCTGTGATTGAAGTTTATAAAAAATAGAATAGCATTTTTGAAGCTGCTAGAAACCCAGTTTCCAGCTTGTCGTGTGAATGAAAGCAGACTTCCAATCACAAATCTCATTGGACTTTCTGACAATCAGGTAAGTCTCATTTCCTGTGGCTTAATTAATCGGCTGCTACTTGTAAGACATTCCTCCGATGGCTCATATTTCACCGGATGACAGTGTTTTGTTCTTCTCATCTCACGCCCCACGGATCACACACAAAAAAGCTAATCTGGAAAAAATAAAAATAGACAAAGCCCAAAATAGATACCTCGGCTTGATAGCCAATCTGGAGTAGCAGGTTTCCATCTTCGTAAAGCCCGAAGGGACCGGAATCCCATCGCGTACCTTCTACCACCGCATGCACACCCTTTTCTGACTTGCGGCGCAACACAAAATTTAATCATCGCCACAAATCTTTTGTGATCTTCGGCTCTCCCGTTCATCATACGAACGATGTTCGCTCGGTTTTTTGTTTTGTTCTCTATCGCATCTCTTCCACATCTAGTGTTTTGGTTTTGAAACATCCTCCGATTGCTATCTTCTTTGCGAGTTTGTAAAGTCAAACCGCGGAATCGTTCAGGTTCCAGGGATGCTATATCTATGAATTTCTTAAAATTTATCGTAAAAATGTTTTCCAATTTATTTATTATTTCTTAATTAACGAGATTTTAAGCCCTGGGTTGAGTATCGTAACCAACAGCTCTATTTCCATTCCAAAACAAGTCATTAACGTTCTTCTTCTTCTTTTTTCTGGCATTACGTCCCAACTGGGACAAAGCCTGCTTCTCAGCTTAGTGTTCTTATGAGCACTTCCACAGTTTTTAACTGAGAGCTTTCTTTGCCGATTGACCCTTTTTGCATGTGTATATCGTGTGGCAGGTACGAAGATACTCTATGCCCTGGGAATCGAGAAAATTTCCCTTACAAAAAGATCCTCGACCAGCTTTTGCAGGATTTCATTCCAATCACACGTCGTAAAACTTCTATATTCACGAAGTTTCCAGAAATTCCCTTAACGAATGCATATCGTTGAGAACGTCAACAAAGTTTTCCATCGTTTGGACTCAGATGTTAAAAAATGGTTCCTTTGATTAAGGTGTGAAAGGTTGTTTTCACTGCTTTGTGAGCCATCATGCATTTGTTCGATCAAAACTAATTGTGCTCGACTGAGGTTCAAGATCACTGGGGAATTTTTCGGCTTCGCAGTCACCAAAGCAATCAAACGATTATTATTTTTCTTGTTTCTTGACACCGAAACATTATGTATAATACACCGATTATTATATGTCTTATATATGTCTTATATATTTAGAGGGAAATCCACGTATTTCATCATGCTATAGGAATGAAGGAGGATACCCGAAGATCCATGTAATCTGGTTTAACATTTTATTATAACGTTCAATTGTTGTATTTTGACCACTCACTATGTAACAGTGAACCGTTAGTTGTGAGACGATTAAAAACTGAGTGCGACCAAAATAGAAATGAATAAGACGGTAAAACTGATAAAAGCAACGGAAAGTGATAATTTCATTGCATTATTTAAAATAAACGATTAAGATTTATCAAAACTTTATTGCACAATACAAAAGCCGTTTTGGGAAAGCATTCTCACAATAAAAGCCATTGATAACCGAGTAAACGTCAAACATAATCAAAAGTGTCAAGCTTTTAATTGGTTCTCAATTTTAAAAGTTGAGTTTAAATATAATATAGCCATTATTTGAGCGGAAAAAATTGTCAAAGTAGTAGCAAAAACACACTTTATCGTGTTATTTCATAAAATAAGGGTATGGTCAAAAGTTTAAGAATCCTATTGTCTAAATCTGGCATCCCTGGGAATCGTCATCAACTTGCTTCTTCGACGTCGTTCAATTCGATTCGGCAAAATAAAACAAAACAAAATCTGCGCATAAAATACGACAGAAGGCAAAACAAACCGCACTTCGATTTAAACGGCCATCATCAACAACAACAATGCGCATAAAATATTAAAGTATGATCCGTACACGAATGCTCACGACCGGACGACGAAGGGACGGAGGAATCCGGTTTGTTCGTTAGGAGTACGATTCTCGCCGGCCAGTTCTCTCGTGCACTTCGGGTGTACGCAACAACACTTCTCGTTCGGTTCACCATGCGTTCATCTGCGCGCTTTGAACCCCATTGTACATCTATTAAAAAATGATTTTGAATTGGAATTCATATTCGTTTTGATGATTCTCTTTTTTTATCCTTAATCTTCTCCATCGTCGTCCCCGTTGACCGTCGATTCAACCTTTGCAACGCAACGCCGCCGTATGTCGTGTTCTTGACTTGCGTGACCTGGATGATGGGCAAGGTCTTCCCGAAGCAGCGGCAGGCTCAATGGGGTCCTAAATTTTCAGGTTTCAATTGAACAATAAGATAGAGCATGTTTTTGCAACTACTTTGGGATTTTTTCCCGCTAAAATAACAATTAATTCATAACTAAACCAAAATTTATGAAAAAAAAAACCTCGTTGGAATTTATATTTTGACGGTTTTGATCATATTTGACGTTTACTTCGACGATGACAACCCACTGGGCTGAATTTTTCAACACTGGAGCTGTTCCTATCTGACACTTCGGAAGGTACACGGAAACATTAATTTACCCAAAATCTAAGTTGAAATCTGGGGGTATTGCATGAACTCAAGAATGCATAAAATTTTTTTTTTGCTAACACCTATACACAACATTAGAAAATTGAGTAAACGTGTATTTCTGACGTAAGCTCAAGCGTCTGGTACAAATCCTGCTTTAGGACTTTGGTACCCTATTTCAATTCTGGAGTGGTGGATTCTCCCTCATCTAGGGTTGGAGAATTCGGTGGATGCTTCCTTTTGATTTGAATTTTTGATTTCTCGGCATCGGACGAAGAGCCTCTTCTTACCTACACGCCGCCACCGTTTTTGCCGTGCCTCCATCATCGGTTCACCGACGCGTCGGCTTGTAAGTGTTTTTCCGTGTCTTCTTCGGCGGGATGCTGCTGACGAATCTATTCAAACTACAACAGCTTTGCATCGATTCGGAAATTGTTTTATTTTGTTGTGATTGGAGAGGCTTCATATTTTTTTGTTCGATGAAGAATTTATGTGGGAATCGATACTGTACTTGAGACCGGATTTTGTGTTTCGTCTCAAGCTATTTTGGGCGTTGGATTAGCCAGCTCTTGTGGTGTCTGGATTTTTTTGTCTATGGATACAAACTGAAAATTATTTTTCTACTGCTTTGATTTTATATTTACATCAATATACTGATTTTTCGTCTGTTAAATGTTAGTTCATTAGTGAATTTAGAGGGAGTTTTTATTTTATTATGTATTTTGGCATCTCAACTGACAGTTCTGATCCATTTCTCTTTTGATCCTCTTTTTTGCTAGTAACTTCTCCAAATTAAAAAAAAAATCCATTAAGTTTCTTGTCCATGAAGCAAGATATGGTAAAGAATCAATCATACAGCACGAAAACTCGTTGCGAAAAGTGAATCAGTTTTGTTTTTGCAATAATGCCAAGAGAGCAACATGAAGGGAAATCGATCAATGCAGATAAGTTAGTAAGTTTTAATAATGCTTTGCCGGGCCAGATTTACAAATGTGTGGGGTCCAGGACAGGGTTGGGAAAACATCTGAAATTCATTCTACAGTAGTCAAACAAAGCCAATCGCAGTCAGCGAAGCCAGTGAAACTCACGCCTGTAGGCAAAGAGCCTTGAAAATCGCAAAACACCCGTTGCTAAGGGCAACCAAAAATTACTGTAGAAAAATGTTCTATTTCCAGCATTTTAAGCCTTCAATGACACTAACAATTTAGAAAATTCATGCACCCAACATAGGCTACTTGATGAGATTCACTTGTTTGAACTACTGTACTGGGAAAGCCACGTGATTTTCGCGAAATTCAAGCCTACTACTATTACCATTCCCAGCACTGGTCTAGGAGCCAAGGTCTTATGAAGGCTTTTTCCGCAAAATTATGGAATGAATTAAAAGATTAACTCCCAATTTTTTTTGGTTTATGTTCTGAGGTCCCTATAATAAAGAATGCTAAAAACATCTCATAGATGTTACCTATGTTCAGACTTTTTTAATACTTACTTTTTTAATAATAATTTATCATAAATTTTTAAAATTTAAAAACAAACCGATATTGGAAGAAACTATTTTATTTGCTATTAAATATATGATTTTGTGGATATTATGTTTTCTTTTTGTTTGAATTTACGAGAGTTTATACAGATGCAAACGCACTTAGTGATGTTATTTGTTTTACACACGTGAATTTTTTTTGTATTTTTTGTGATATTAATTCATCACCAGTTTCATTGATTCGAAAATTTTCTTCTTGTTAGTTAATTTATTTGAGTTTTTTCAATTAACGTTATTGTATTCAAAATGTTGTACAAGCGGTTTACCACCATTTTTTTCTTGAATTGAAGAAATCTATGTGCTTTGCTAATGATTGATAAATTTATTTTCACTATAAGAAATTTAAACATTTAGATCCTATCAATCGATCTGTCTAAAATCTAAAATTGTGAGGTCCCGAGTTCGAAATTTTCTCGGTATTCTATTTTCAGAGCATAGAGTATCTTCGTGTTTACCATACAATATATTGACAATCCGATATTTTGAAGTTCTCTCTCCGTCGGTATTCTAGTTTAATGCATCACCGATGCATGAGAATTGGCTTTGTCGGGGTTGCATTAGTTAGATTGCTAACGTCAAACTTCGGTGTATTTTTTTTATTGGTGATTCATTTCTAATGTGAATTTCGATCTAAAGTTAATCTTAATGCACAGTACAATTGCAAAAATGGACAATAGGCAAAGAAAGGTCTCAGTTAATAACTGTGGAACAAATGATTCAAAAGTGCGATAACATTGAAGATTTAGGTGCTAGGGTAACCAATATATTTTGGATCCCCTGGGCCATTTTCCTGCTAATTTCCCAGTTTAAATCGAAAGACCAACTCAATTCGCATGCTATTTGTTAAGATGGGATCATTCCGCACATGCATCAACCGTTTGTACATAGAAAATGTGTACATTTTATCTGAAATTAATTTAATTTACTCGGTTCATCCATGCAACCGTTACAACTTGTTACACACAAAAATTGAAGCCGTCATAAATTTTTCAAATGTAAACAAAAACTTTTTTTCAAATTTCTGTACTACAAGCGTAGAATTTCTTCGGTTTTCCATTGTCAATCGATCGTTTAGACCAGTGCTTCCCAAACTTTTTCAACTTTCGCCCCCTTGAGACCAATAGTTATTTGAAATCGCCCCCCTGATATGTGAATTCAATATTTTAATTTAATTTGAATAAATATGTACATTTAAAAATATTTTCTTAAATATCGATAACCCCCAATTATCTATAGAAATAAAAATAGAATGGTGTTTGTATGTCACGAAATGGCTTACGAACGGGTCAACGGATCTGAATGATTATTTCTCCGTTTTGTTCGTCAAGGGTTCCAACGTGTTTGTGTGTATAAAAATCCAAATATATTCACCAGGAAAGTCGGAAAAACGAGAATGGACGGAACTGTCATTTTGTATGGGACGATTCATAGCATTTATCAATAGCCTACTTGATGGCAAGTTTGGAATAATTTATTAGACTGCAATTTATTATAGCAATTTTCACAATATTTTGCGTGCATTACAGGCTACTGAATCAGATTTCGATACAAGTTCGGCCCAGTTCAAACAATTTTAATGTAATACAGGTATGTTTCGTTTTTATCAACACGATCGGCAATTTTCAGTTGATAAAAACGGAACCGTGACAAAAACGGAATAATTTTCTTAGACAAAATATTTTACAAATTTGAAAACAAAATTGCAGTTTTGTCAGGACAATACACATTTTCATCATTTAAACGCGCAGTATTGATGTTTAAGAGCTGTAAGGAGCATTTAGATTGTTCATTGTTATAGGTTCTTAATGAAAATTGATTGCAGACTCCTATCAATCAATATGATTTTGTAATGAATCATCAATAGTTTTAGTTTTCTTGGTTAGAATTTCAATAAATGTAATGTATAATTTTAAAACGATAATCACATAAATGTCCTATGTATCATGTGCATCATATTTGTAAAAATAACTACAAGGAAGTGAGTCAAGCTGATCTTTCTTATTTTTTTTAACGGAAGATTAAACAAGAAACATCTTTTTTTCCCACTGTTCATCCTCATCCTTCTGCTTCTTCTTCTTCTTTTTGGAATTATATCCCAATTGAGAAATAGCCTTCTTCTCAGCTTAGTGTTCTTATAAAATAAGTTTTTGTGGCCATACCTGATTGGCGATTAAATGTGGAATTATGTTGCAAAAGTTTGGCAAACTGAAATGAATATTTACGTTTTCCTGTACTTTGAATTGCCAAAATGTTATCAGTAAAATGATTATGACTATCAGCTTCGACAGGGAAGCACTAATCGCCAATCTAGAGCAGCGCCACCATCGCATTTAGCTTTTCGTTAGAACACAAAACCTGGCAATAAACTAATTTAAAGCTCTAGTTTTTTTTAAGTAAAAATAATATTAAATACCTGGGGGTGCGGATTCGAACTGTTAGGTCTTTCAAATTGAGCACGATATTTTCCTGAATGCACACTTGCATGCATCACACAAAGCTTCTTCAGTTCAATTCAGGCACTACACTCAATGAATGCATTTAATCAGAAAGTTTCTGGTCATATGCCAGTAAGAAACATATTAAAATGAGGTGTAATGGACTTATACTGCCGTGAATCGCAAGTCAGTCTCATCTGCATTTTCGTCAAAATTGAGTTGAGTTCAGTTTTCAGCATCTCTCCCAATGCTCTTTCAGCTGAACTAATGAAATAATATGATTTGTTCGGAAAAAATAGGAAAAAAAAACAGCAAGTCAAATTGTCTCATAATCAAAAGTAACCGCATATCAGTCCCACTACAGACTTTTGCACCGTGGAACTCATAACTGTAACTTATTTTGATCATCTTTATGTTTTTCTCGGAAAGATATC
Source organism: Aedes aegypti (assembly GCF_002204515.2). Lineage (NCBI taxonomy): Eukaryota > Metazoa > Arthropoda > Insecta > Diptera > Culicidae > Aedes > Aedes aegypti. The sequence goes on along the minus strand of NC_035107.1, from coordinate 256,981,992 downwards.
GTAGTAAAAAGCAAGTTGTGAAAGTTTCATTAAGATTGTAACATGTTCCAATCCTCTGGAATTTTACATACAAATAGGAAAACGAGTTTGAAAATTTCACAGCCCATTTTCTCAATGCCTACTTTTTACAGATGGGACTGACTTGCGATTCACGGCAGTATACATAATTTGAACTAAGTACCACTTTTTTAACAGCTGGCGAACTTTGTGTTAAATAAATTGTATAACATTTTTAAGCGTGACGAAATCATGACCGTACATTTCTAGGCTTTTTGGATTCATTTTTACGAATATTTTAGCTTGACAGCGAATATTTTAGCTTGATAGCTGCTTGCTGATTTCCAGTTCGCATCCCTTAGTTAAATACCGTTTTGATTCATATTACGGACACTTAAGGACTCAGTGAAGTATAACCCAACATAGAGCATACAAAATAAATCATTCTGTTTGATTCCTTAGCGCTATCGAGCTTAGGAAGCCCTTATCTTTCGAATGGTGGGTAAAGAATACGCTTCCGCAACTTGAATAATTTTAAATAAATCAGAATGTGTGGCCTTTTCATGATTCTTATTCCGGATGCTTCCTCACTTTTGCCTCATATTCCGGACACTTTGAATCAAATTCCGGACAGCTCATGATAATCATTAATGGAACAGTCAAATCATCAATTGAAATCGTCAAACCACTAAAGAGACATCTAAGGTAGTTGGGCAATATAAATTTTCGAAGATATTTATGGAAAAAGCTTACTAAATCGAGCCTCGAATTTGAGAACTTTTGAACGGCAAAAATTGAAACATTTCGTGTGAAATGTTTCCCATACAAAGTAGAGTGTCCGGAATTTGAAGCTGTCCTTAATATGAATCAAAACGGTACTGCTGGTCCCGTCAAACTTCGTTTTGCCATCAAGTAGGCTGCTGAAAAATGGCATGCAATCTTCCATATAAAACGACAGATTAGTTTTCAGTTGTTTTTCCAGTTAAGGTCATTATAGAACGAAGCCACACCTCAAATTTTCAAGAGCACAAGACTTGAGAACCAAAAAGCGCTACGCGTTAAAAATTTATCCCATTGGTCACCACCAGCAAGCAAGTAATTTGATTGATTTTCAACGCGAACTGTTGTCAGATTCTCCAGTCTTGTGCACTTGAAAATTGAAAGTTTGGCTTCGTTTTATAATCACCTTAATCCAGAGAATTTTCCAAATCGTTTCCTTCACTCAAACACGTCGGAATACTTGACCAATGTAACAGTGAAATAATCATGTAAGTCTATTAGTCCGTTCTTGACCCCTTTCGCGACATACAAAAACCACAGACGTAACAGCTAGAACAATTATCAATTCAAAACATAGTCACGTGACCATTTACGCCCAATAAGGCAATCCATGAGACAGCTGCGATCTGCTGGTTTTTTGTTTACCACGAGATTTTGACGTTTCGCGGTCGGAGTGACCGTTCGATTACAAAGGAAAATGTTAAGCTCTGATAACACTCTTAAGTTTTGTTTACCCTTCCGTTTCGGTTGCATGCACACTTTTAGCTGTCAGTCCTATCTCGGAAAATCCTCATGGATAGCCTTATGCTAAAAATACTTCATTTGGCCAACCGCGAACTAAGTGGTGGTAGTGAGCAAACGTCAATCTCGAACAAAAGTGATACGAGCGCCACTAGTGGCTCGTCGGCCAACTACCAAATATTAGAATTGGGCACTGTTTTGCTGTGCGATGAAAATAATTAGAGTGTTATCTCTGTTTGTCTGTGCAAAAACCATTCCATTTTCTATTTATTAATAAGTTTATTAAAGGCACAAAAGTGTAAAAACTCTAGAAAAGCATCATCTAATTAGAACTTTTTGGTAAGAAACTCTTTTGTAAAGTTTCATGAATAAGCATATGGCTGTTGGTATAAGGCTCTTAAGTAACCTTTGAGTCTCCATGTGGGGAAGGGGTTCATGTCTGCTTAAAGATCAAGATCCCAGTAAATTTGGGATGGTAACATGCATGACGTGGGATATCGACTTTAAGAAATAGAAGATAATGTCTAAAATATGACGGGGATGACAGTCTCATCAAAAATAAAATAAACTCGATCATGTCTCTTGCCGTTTCCCAAACATTCTTGAGCTCATTCTCAAGTGCATCCTTTATAAAAAATCTATGGCATCGTCCATTAACCACGTAAGGGATTATGGGGGAGAGGAAGGGGTTTGAGATATCTTACGTGCCATACACATTATTTTTTTATTATTTTCATTAATATTTTCAGACAAAAAAAATATACCATAGGGGAGAAGGTTCGAAAAACCATCAAAATTGTTTTACGTAATTGAAGGACAGTCCCTATGTCTGTTAAATTCTCATACACAATTCTTTGAAGCCATGTTAAATAAGAAAAAGTAGAGGTCTCTGTAACTCTCTTAGGTACGTATTCAACAAATCATAAATTCAAGTTGTTGCTAGGACGTGGCCAGAGCAACTCTCGATTGATGAAGGATGGGTTAATCTTGTCCAACAGACCATGCTAAGTTTGAAAACTCCAATTGATTAGTGGATAAGAAGAAGTCAAACCTTATTGAATCGTATATGACTTGACACCTACATCGTAGGTGCTCAACATTACCAAAATGTTGAAAATTCAACTCTAAGGCTATTGAAAAGCATTTAAATTGCTTCAAAATAAGTATTTATTTTACATTTTGAAATTAAAAAAAAAAAAAACAATTTTTGTGTGTTGATAAAAACGGAATAATTTGTTGACGAAATCGGAACGTGACAAAATCGGAGCGTGACAAAATCGGAACGTGATAAAAACGGAACATACCTGTATATGCAAATGCGCTAACTTGTGACGTAGTTGGGGGATGATTCGTTAATTGTGATTTCATACTGATTTATCCGCTATTTCTAAAATTACTGCCATAATGTCTGTTATTTCTTGGAATGCTTTTTTATGTAATAGAAAAATACTGAAAAAGTATATGGACAGAATGTTTTTCAACTTATTTTTCATTGATGCAATGATGGTATTTTTTGTAACACAAAGAAAAACTCAGATTTCTTTGGACATAATCCGACGCATCTCTGAAATTTCTTCAAATTTATTTTTAAATAGAGTGTTACTCGTCTTCGGTATCGAACGGTTTTGTCGTTGGAACCCGATTTTTGTCTGCTTAATTTTCAAAAATTGTCTCCAAAATGATTTGTACCATAAGAAATGAAAAAAATAGTGCAGCCGAAATTTCGCAATGGGTTCTGTAGATTTTTTCCGTTAAAAGCTGGATGCCAATAAAAGAAATATAAGCTTCTTAACCTCAAAGTTCTTACACAATCTGTGACTTATCATCCGACCTTGTGAAAATCTCCAATACCGACCATTTTGAAAATTAACATGATATAAAAAACTTGGATGCACAACACAAACATTTTGTGTTTGACATTTATCAAGTGTTGCCTATCATAATTTTAAAATGATCACTATTAGCTATATCTCTAGATATAAATGCGATGAACCAGCCTATGGCTGAAAGTCTCAATAATAAAGAAATAAAAAAAGAAACAAAAATCTAAGGTAAAATATTCCTGAAAATAGTTAAGTTTGGAATTGATTAACCTTCAGATGTGTGTCCTCCAAAGGTTATGCGTAATTATTTCCAAATAATCCAGTGTTAGTCTTTTCGCCCCCTTTTTGGATTTTCGCCCCCCAAATTCTGTTTAACAAATTTTCGCCCCCTTGAGCTTGAAAATCGCCCCCCGGGGGGCGAATTCGCCCACTTTGGGAATCACTGGTTTAGACTATAGGAGAGCATATTATACAAGCAGTGTCGTGGACGTCGCCAAACGATAAAAAATGCCGGGTGTCCAACATATATACTTTGATGGTTCAAAATGTATTTATGTGTCCAAAATAATGAAAAACAGTGCTTCACAATTCAATTATTTTTAACGTGTTTTGGATCCTACATGACCGTATGGGCATTCTTATCTCGTAGAGGATATTTTTCTTTACATTTTGGCATGTTCTTTGACCTGGTTACGCTGTACAATTGAATAATTGGGACAAAAAATTAAAATTACTTCCTCAGGGGGTCCAAAATACGACCGTTACCCTATCTGGAGCGCCAACAAACTTAAAAAAATAACGGATTACATTGATATTTTACCGTAATTTCAGCAGCTGCAAGTTCGGTGAAAAATCATCGAACAATCTGTAAAATTATTGAACAAAACCATAAAGAAAAACTCGAAAATGATCCGATCGGGAATCGAACTTCCGACCTACCTATCAGAAAGCAAGCTTGCAAACACTAAACTAGCTTTCACTGCTTGTTTGTGGTGCGCAAAACCTGAAACAAAAAGAGCTCATGACTGCCAGAGCGGCTGTCAATGATTTTGATTAAAATAATGCTGTTACCGAACTGTTCGTCAGTGTTTCACAGGGTTACTTTAAGTTTGTTTGTTTTAACGGATTTTTCCGGTAAAATAACACGGATTTACACGGATATTGGCCGTAAAATAGGCCGACGAATATTGCCAGTTGTTTCAATTTCAAATTCGGTGATTTATTGTAGAGAATACCGTGATTTATTTTAAGCTGAGGGTGGGTTCAAATCCCAACGGTTGGGGATCTTTAAGGGTCAGAAAATTTCTTGATTTACCAGGGCATACACAGTATGAACGAAACCAGTAAAATTATAGCGAGTTGAATGTAACAAAAGGCCTCCATCATACCAGAAATTCCATGAAAAACCGATCTAGTGGGTTATCGAAATCCGTGAAAATGTGCTATTTTGTTCCTTATCCGAAATAAGGATACATATGTTTTTGGATTTTTTTTATTAGGGTGGCCATTTCCGAAATAAGGTGACCAAAAAAATTGCGATATTGCAATTTTTTATTTTTTAAAAAGTTATTAACTTTTGAAACGCTCGACCGATTTTCAATTTTCTTGGATGGAATGAAAGCTATAAAATATAAAATTTCACAAGAATTGGTTTTTACATGAAAAAAATAATCAATAATTTCCGTTTTTCGAGTTTTGAAGGCCTCGGGACAAAGGGGGCTATTGCTGTTCTATTTTTTCTTGAAAGTTCAGATAATTTTACGGTTACTGTCAAATTTTCAGCGATGTATATTTTTTAGTTTTTGAGATATATTGTTTTGAAAATTAAAAATCAGTCATTTTCCATCGGCACACACTGTAGATCTCAGCGCAATAGATATTTCACTAAAAAAAACCTACAACTTTTGAACAACTCAACCGATTTCCAATCTTTTTTATGGAATAAAAGCTTAAGATTTCAACTTTCGGTGACACACTAGATCGGTTTTTTATGGAATGGCTGTATAGGTGTTCTGTGTTTGAAGAAATTATCATCCTAGTTTGGTAAAATGTCCTGACGTTGATAATATCGGAGAAACGCCTCCCATTAATCAAAACGTGGTCGATTTGCGATTCTGTTTGCTGTGGTGATCTCCAGTTGTATCGGCGGAAATAGGTACTACGAATAGCCATATTCTTGTAGGGATTTTGGGATAACCCAAATTTGGGACCAGTTCCAATAGGGCTTCAGGAGTTTCTTCAGGAAATCCTCCAGAGATTGCTTCAAAAATTCCTCTCGAAATATCTCCAGAGATTTTTTCAGAAATTCATTTGGAGATTCCGCCAGGAATTTTACCAGAAAATCTCTACCGTTATCCCTACAGCGATTTATCCACTAGGGCTTTTGCCAGAGATTTCTCCAGGAAGAACGCCATGAGACATTCTAGACCGGTTTTGGTAAATCTACAGGAATACCTTCAGCCAATCTCCCAGGTGTTGGTCCAGGAATCTTTCAAGGATTATTCCAGGAATTTTTGCAGGGATATTTCTACAGGGATTTTTTTTATAGAAACTTCGCAAAGAATTCCTGCAAGAATTCTCCAGTGAATCCTTCATAGATTCCTCCAGTAAAATCTCTACTGGGATTATTCCAAGAATTTCTCCATAGATTCCTCTAGGATCTGTTCCAGAAATTCTTCTAGCAATACTCCGTAATTTTTGCAGAGATTTCTCCAGGGATTTTCCAATCGATTTCTTTCGGTAGTCCTTCAGATATTCCTCTAGATAATCCTTCAGAGACTTGTCCAAGGACAAATCTAGGAAAATCGCTACAATGATTTATGCAGAGATATCTTCACGGCTCAGGAATTATTTCAGGTATTACACTAGAAAAATCTCGTCAAGGATTACCCAAATATTTCACTAGTCATTTTTCCAGAGTTTCCTCCGAGGATTCCTCTGCGGATACATACAAAGATATCCTCAAGTAGCCCTCTCAAGATTTATTCAGGAATTATTTTAAAGATGTTTTTCGTTATTCTTCCACGACCTGCTGTAGGGATTTCCCCAAGAATTCCTTCTGGGATTTTATTAGCAATTTCTCGAGATGTTCCACAACTCACGAATTACTCAAGAGATTACTCAAGAATTTCATCCAGGAACTATCCCAGGTTTAACACTAGGAAAATCACTACATGTCTTACTCCAAGAATCTCTCCAGAAAATCTTACAAGGGTTTCTCGAAAGATTCGTTCTGGACCTCCAAAAAAATATCCAGGGATTCCTCCAAGAGCTCCTCTTGGAATTCTTTCTGAGGTTCTTCCATGAATTTCTGCAGGAATTTTATCAGAAATTATCCTAACAATTTCTCTAGGGACATTAGGAAAATGTGTACTAAAATTTCTTCAGTAAAATCTCTACATTCATTCATTTTGGAAAATCTCTTCATTGATTCCTCGTGAGATTTCACCTGGGATTTCTACAGAAATTTCTCCATGGGTTTCTCTAAAGATAATTCCAGGGAATTTTTCAGTAAAATCTCTACAGGGGGTTTTCCCGCGATTTGTCTAGGGACCAGGGATTGAATCCTGAGAAAATTGAGAAAATCTCTCACGTATCGATCTCTATAACTATCAAAACGAGCAGCACATTTTGAGATACTGTTTATCGTATACCGTTACATCTTTGATCAGATCAGCAGTGTATGATAAAACCTCTCTAAACAAGTTCCAAACCTGGGGGACAATATTGCTGTCGGAATTTCGGGGTTTGTTAATCGTGCCAGTAAAGTAAAACATCTACCCCCAACGGAAAACAAGCGAGAGAAAGGAATTTTATCATCGCTCTTTCTTTGAGGCTCTTGTTCGCTGCTCCTATTTATCAGACTTGTTACGACTTGCGATAACATCATAGTCGATCATAGACCGCAACAAATCGGATGTTTTTCTTCGCTTGCTTTGATTGTGCTTCAAAATCAAATGAGAGCGAATCCTGCAATGCCTGCTAGGGACTTCACCAGCAAAATCTGTACAGTGTTACTTCCTGGGATACCTCCAAGAATTATCCAGGGATTCCTCCAGAGATGCCACTAGGGGGCCTTCAGTAATTAACATAGATAATTCTTTCTTCAGGTGTTTCTCCAGAGACTCATCTAGGGATTACTCTAAGAAAATCTCTACAGAGATTCCTGCAGAAATTTCTCAACCTTTTCTTCAAGAATTCCTCCAAGGATTGCTCTAGAAAATCTCTTATGGTTTCCTCTAGAAATTCTTCCAAGGATTCCTTTAGAAATTACTCTTTTTTTTTAAAGAGATTTCTCAAAACACATTTTCAGGAGGGAAGTTCCTGGAGGAATCGCTAAAAAATCGCGGTGGAAACCGTGGATGATTTCTTATTCTTTTTGATGAAATTCCTGGTGGAATTCATGGGTTAAAGGGATTCTTAGAGAAAGCCCCAGAGGATTTTTTCGAGGCCCGGAACGAATTTCCTTAGAAATTTCAAAGGGAACCTGAAGGATAACCAAGACGATTTTTTGGAGGAATTGTAGGAAAAATTCCTGGAGAAAATTTCAAGAACAATTCCCAGAGGAATCTCGAGAGGACTACCTGAAGAATTTATTGAGAAATAGCTGAAGTAACCCTTTAAGAAATTGTCGTAGTGTAACCTGGAGAAACCCTTGAAGACATCTCTGCAAAAAATCTTTTTTAGATTTTCATGGAGAAATACTTAGAGCTGTTTCTGGAAGTATTTGTGGAAGAATAACAGGAGAAATCGCTTGAAGAATCTCTGAAGGAGTCCTTTAAGTAATCTCTGCAATAATTCTTGGAAACGTTTCTTGAGGAGTCTTTGGAGAAATTCCTGGAGAAATCTAAGCATAGATTTTCCTGCAGGAATTCACTGGATTCAATTTGGCAGAAACTTCTTAATAAACTCCTGGCGAAATCGCTATAGAAATATCCTTGCGAAAATTCCTGGAATAATGCTTGGAGGAATCCCAGGAGAAACTTCTGGCGAAATTCCTGAACGAATAGCTGGAGATTTTTCTGGAGCCCCTATCGGAACCGGTCCAGCAATCTGGTAGCGAGTAGAAGTTCTTCATGTAGGAATCTTTGACAAAACTGCCAAGGGAAGCCCTGGAAAATCCTTGGAGGAATTTTCAAAAGAGTTCCTGGAGGAATCTCTGTGGAGATATTTCGAGAGGAATTTTTGAAAAAATCTCTGGAAGTTTCCCTAGAGGATTTACTGGAGCCCCATTTGAACTGGTCCCAAAATTGTGATTTATGTCAAAAGTTATTATCCGTCGCTGATGGAATGTATTTTTACTTATAGATAAAAAATATGAATTATGACCTGTTGAATAATGCCGATCCCTTATATTATCATATTTTCGAATATAAAAATGTTATGTTTTGGAGGCCCATATAGCCGCAGTGGTAAACGCGCAGCTTTTCAGCAAGACCAAGCTTTGGTTCGGGTCGCACCGGTCGAGATTTTTTTTGGATTGGAATTGTTCAAGACTGGATTTCGTTTATTAGATGTTGATAACCGAATTATTTTACTTGTAAATAATTAAATTCGTATTTTAGTTACATCTACAGATGTTCTCCATTCTTGAACTGTTCCTTTCCTAGGAGTTAAAATTGATGCTACTCCGGAGCATAGAGTATCTTTGTACCTGTCACACGATATACCTATGAAAAACCAGACTTAAATATCTCTAAAAATGTTTTTGCTAGTAGGATAAGAAATCTAGATTAAGGTACAATCTGTGCAACCATAAGTGTTGAAGATGTAGAACCAATAAATAAAAAACAAAATAAACAATTGTCAATCAGCAAAGGAAACTCTCAGTAAATAACTGTAGAAGTTCTTTTAAAGACACTTAACTGAGAAGCAGAATCTATCTCGGTTGAGACGTTACGCCAGAAACAAGAAGAATAATATCATGATTGAATTTTGGCATAGGCATCTGGATGAGAAATCATGAATTTTGAGCTGTCGCATGATGGAACTATATGACGGTCTGAAAATGTCCATATCACACCCTACCGGAACCGGTTCCGGAATACTTCGACCAAATCCGGCTAAATCTTGTTGTTGATCCTCTTGATGCTCTTGTAAATCGGAATGGAAAACCATGAAATTTGTACTGTCGTACCATACATGCATATAAACTACGTAATATGGTGGTAGCTTGTTGTCGTGGTCGGAGTGTAGATTTCCTTGCGCATATAAGCTGTCGTTTACCGCTGATTTTTAATGATATATCTGAAATAATTGATCATCATAGCTTGCCTACCCTCATTGGAATCATCAGCAGTTGCAGTAAGACAGAATAAGCGATTATTATTGCAGAAATAGAATACGAAAACTCAACTCTATAGCAGCAATCAAAGGAGAACAATAGATCGTTGTGTATTTTTCGTTCCCTTCGTACATACGTTTTCTGTCACTGTATCGCCGCACGCCATCTATTTGTGAGAGGAAAAAAACTCGTTTGGAATTAGGGTGCGCCAAAATGGAACAAACATGTCAACAATGTAAAAATAGTTACTGCTCCGAAGAAAGTGTAGTTGTCTGCGAGGGATTCTGCGAAGAAATTCGCCGTTTTCATGCAACCTGCGTTGGACTATCCAAAGAAGAAGCTGATGTGTGTTTATTTAGAAACATTCTATGGATGTGCGACGACTGTCGTGACTTAATGGAAAATGTGCATTTTCGTTCATACATTAAATCAACAAAACCGCTGGAGACACCCATTGAATCAATCAAATTGGAAGTAGCAAAAGTGAATGCGATGCTTAATCGATTAAACGAAACAATCGATTCATTGAGAAATGCTCCCATATCAGCATTGAACGCTTCATCACCTTCGCCGCCTGAAGATGTTTAACCGTTGTCATCAACGAAAATTATAAGTAATTCGTCGATTGCCGAGCAGCACGAGACCAGAACTACGCCTAACGAAACTTTCAAGCTATACCTGTCAAACATTGCTACCGATGTTACCGAAGAAGAGATTGAACGAATGGTAAACGAAGTCCTTTGTGTGGATGAAATACATGCAATCAGCTGTTTGAAACCAACGTGGAGAGATGTGTCGAGGATGGATTTCATTTCATTCAAGGTGGAAGTCGATGAGAAATACCGTACCAAGGTTTTGAATTCAACGAACTGGCCAAAGGGTATACGATATCGAGAGTTCAAGGATTACGCCGCAACCTCTTGGCGACCCACACGTTGAAACTGTACTACTAGTTGTTTTATATATGTTTTGGAATATGTTGCTTAGGAATTTCTGTTAAAATGTCTTGAACGTAAATCGTGTTTATCAGGTGTAAACTTCCTTTTTTGTGTTTTTGAACGAATTAGTTATATATATATATATATATATATATATATAAGGTATATATAAGGTATCAGTCTGTGCAGTATTATACTGAAGATGTGGTAAATAAATAAATGATATGTACCAATACGTTCTGAAATAATCCTTCTGAATTCTCATACTCACAAAAAATGCCCATGATTTTAGTCTATAGTTCAATTTCGTTCATATCAAGATCAAGATCAAGATCAAAAATCGGTTCAAAAATGGGTTTTCGAAAGTGTTTAAAGTAATGGGTAATTTTTGACTCTTAATGCATAAAGTGTCACTTTTTTTGTAGTGCCGCTCCTAGAGGTCGCCAATTGGCCAAAAATGATCCCAATGCATAAGGGGAAGGTAAAGGGATCCCGGCATATCTATTTTCTATGATATTTGGAAAGAAACCTTGATTGCCCATGATACTGAGCTCCATTCTCCTGAATAAATCTTCCAAATTCGGAAATACTGACCACTGAAACAAGGATCAAAAAAATATCAGTAGCACTGAGTTAGCAATCGGTGGTATCAAAACTGTAATAATGGATTTTCTTATCTGGCAAAGCGTCTTACATGGCATATCTCTTGAGCTTTTGAGCATTCCATCCGTCGTTACGTCCCTATCCGGTCTTCCACTGCCCCACACTAAGTGAGCATGGTTACAACTTGGAGCAAAGCTGACGACAACTCGGTGAACAGAAAACTGTAGTCTTCATCCCATCGGTTATTGGCAGTGACTTTCCAGTCACGTACGGACAAACCGATGGCGACAGCAACTTCTGGCGCGTAGCTTGCTGCACAAGGAACCCATCTGAAGAATGTTGAAAGCGTAATTAATTTTCTTATATTAAGCGCTCGCAGAGTGTTTGTTATTTTGGAGACGAACCCTCCCGTTGCTGAAACTGTTGTTTTCTTCGCTTTTATCCATCGGCGAGCGATGCACGTATCAGTCAGAGTCGGTCGTCGTCGTCCTCGTCGCCGATGTGTAGCTTGGGTTGATTACTGGTTTTGAGTTTTTCCGAGAATTAATCATCGTTGTAATCAACGCGAGCGCGGGCGCAAGCCATGCGGGATATCATTGCACCGGGGGGCGACACTATCCGCTCGACGCTGGAAGCGGCCATAACAATCAAGAAATTGGTTTGTTCACCGAAAGAGAAACATGGGAAACAATTTGTTTTACATCGAAAACGATGCCGTTTACGGAGGGATTTCGATGGAAGATCCCGAGAGGTGCCCGGTAAGCGGGGATGAAATAAATTAATAGCTATCTCTTCGCAGCTGTACTCTGCTGAGAGAACGCTGGGCTTTCGCTGCATGTGTTGGTTCCGCTTCTTAATTTTGATTGACAACGAAAATTTAACGATCGAGAACTTTTCAGCCATGGCCAAGGAAAAGAGACTGCGATTTGGGTGGTGAAATGAAGGGGGAAGGGATGGTCGTAAAAACGAGCCTTACGACTACGGTGACCCGACCTCGTCTTCTGGAGGGTCACACGTTTTATGAATTGTTCTTTTTGGAGAACTAAAGCGAAGTGCCCGGTTACAGATCAGCTGGTTCGAGTTTCGTGGATCACGCCTTTGTTCTAAGGTCGAAGTGGACAAGGGAATTTAAAATTTAATTCTGTATACGTCAGGATGTTATAACGTTTTGTCTCAAATTACACCATTGGCAACAACTTGAGTTCATTAGTCAATATCTTACTATCTTACTATTGATGATGGTTTCTTCTTCTTCTTCTTCTTTCTGATGCTATGTCCCTTTTGAGATGGGGCCTGCTTCTCAGCTTAGAGTTATTATTAACACTTGTACAGTGATTGACTGAGAGCTTTCTTTACCGATTGACCATTGTTGCATTCGTATATCGTGTGGCAGGTACGATGATACTCTATGCCCTGGGAGTTCGCGAAAATTTCGTTGATTGATCAAGATAGTAAATTTTCCGAGAAAACCATTCTCGCTCTTAGTTGTATCATGGGCTATTTTGAAATCAAGTATTGTTTTATTTAAGCTAGCATTTTGATTAAAACAAGTCTAAGAGCAAATATTTATGAGAAAAATAAGAAGATGTGAGAAAGTTCCCGGTTCAACAGCCGCATTTTTAAGTACGATTCCTAAATTGGCCAGTCATTTTGATTTCTTATAAGAGTGGTCAAATTAGGAATACCCTGGGCAAATTATAGATCACTTATAGAGAAAGTTGGCACGTATTCCTCATCCGCCGTACCGATTAAGCCATTCCTCTTTCTGCCTTAGTGCTCTGCCTCTGCGCCATTCAGATGTTTATCGTAGTGCTGCTTTCATCCTTCAATCACCTTACGTTCGTCCGACAAGATACCTCCATCCTTATCTCGGCAGATTCCAATTTGCCAAAACTTTGCGGGGTGCGTTGAGTTTCTTGTAGAATAAACGCGTTTTCTGAAAAAGGATAAAGCTGCTCCAATCCTTCACACTGGCGCTTTTCTTCCCAAAATAGATGGATTTGCTTCACTTCAAATTTCTTAAATTTAATTTCTGGTTGTATTGTTCTGGGAACCTAAAACCCAGTAACACTCCTTAACGGAACCATAGTTCCGTCGATTTCCATTCACGCAGCCAATGGCACCTTCTACTGCATTGTTAATGTAGTTTGCACTATACTCAATACTTTTACACTGTTTTTTTACTTTGACACTACTTTAGCAGTCCTCACGAAAGGCTTCGATGGGCTTTCCCCCATCCGCGGCAACACTGCTTCAAGGCTATGCTCCTAATCAGCTGCGATTTGTCGTTTCAGATTGTACCGAGGCGGGCGTCGGTACTGAATGTTGTTCACAACGGAAAGAATTTGGCGCACTTTAACCTTCAAAAGGTACCCAAGTAATCACTAAGACTGTTATTATAGATTAAACAATACCATCAAAGTATCGATACTTTTACTCTAAAGTAATATGAAAAGAAAATATCGTTGCCAATCAAATATCGAATCAAAAGTATCGATTCCTGCTTGAATCATGCGGCTACTTCTGTACGCATTGGTTGCACAAGTCTTTCGAAATATGATACATGGAAAAGTACTATTTCGATTCAAGTAGATTCATTCGATGCATACTTGGCATCGAACTAAAAAGTAGCGATAACAATTTTACTTGGCATCGAATCAAAAGTATCGAGTATTTTCTCGTATTTACTTGAAATGTTATCAGAGCCACACAACAGCTTTGCAGTGTCAATAAGCGTTATAAAATGCTCTGATACACTGTGACCTTCAAACCCTGAAAGTAGCCATACACTCCCTTGCAAAAGTTTGGGTTCACCCCTAAAAACATATCACGAAATTTTGGTGGAAAAATCTGAAAACTATTCAAAATCAATTAAAAAGTCATTCAAGACATCGTGCGAAAGCTTGGGTTCACCCCTTAGTATGACGCGTATCGTGCAAAAGTTTGGGATCACCAGAGCCGCACGCAAATCATTTTTGTCAATATCTCTGCAATTTTTCAACCGATTTCAGTAGTTCATAGCTTTTTCAAACGATATTAATGGCGTTCTGTAAGATTTCGTGCCATTTTCGTGTTTTAAGAAAATTCAGGTGAACCCAAACTTTTGCATGATAATTTGAATGACTGTTTCAATGATTTTAAATAGTTTCCAGATTTTTCCGCCAAAATTTCGTGAGCTCCCTTCAAAGAATATAAAATTACGATTCTAATGACACGTTGATTTAAAATTTTGGTCGATCCGATGCTGAAGAAATCAATTATGTTTTTTGAGAGAAACTTAAAAATAGATTGGAGTTACAAGGTTTACTTTCAAGTCCGCCCTAAATGCTTATCTTTGACAGATATGCGTATTTCGACTACCACGACGATAAAGAAAATGTCAATGTTTGTTAAAAACCAGTTATGGAAAAATTTTTATATTTTTGTTTGAATTGAAACATAATTAGTTACATTTTTGTTTAAATTATAACATATTTTGTTTCAATTTTGTTTAATGTAAAGGAAATTATGTTACAACTTTTGTTAGTTTAACCACTAAAAGCCAAAAGAACGCGCTAACTGAGTAACAAAAACAGTTACAACTCTGTTGAAAACCAAAGGGGCGTTGTACTATTAAATTCATCAAGAAAACATTTTTCATCAGCTTTCAAGAGATATTGATTGCAGAGTGTAGAGTAACAACCCAGGGATAACTTCATGATCTTCTTGCCATTACCAGCATCTTCAATTACATGAGCCTCTGTACGTGCCATAGATTCTTTTGTTCTTTTGACTTTTACTGTGCGCCGTGTGTTGGTGCTGTCTCGCTCTCTCTCACGGGCAACTTGAAAACAGGACGCACAGTAAAAGTCAAACGTTTTATAGCATGCATAGGCTCATATCTGCATACATAAACATGCAACAACTTCATCAACTTTCCTTGCTTAAAATATGCTGTTCGTTAATCATGTGTTATTAATCATCAGTGCATCGGGGGAGCAGCTGGTAATGTGACGATAAACATCTAATTGTAGCCTCGAAAACCTCAGTTTCAACCTAGATCACGCAACAAAAAAAAATCAACTTCGATTGAGAACAAAAGAGGAAATGATAGTACAGAACATGAGTTTCCGTACGTGCCATAAATTCTTTTATTATTTTTATATTTTTAATGTGCGTCATCGGTTTGGTGCTGTCTCGCTCTCTCTCTCTCTCTCTTACCGGTAACTTGAAAACAGGGCGCACAATAAGAGTCAAACGTTTTATAGCATGCGTAAGCTCATAAACAACTTTTTTTTCTCCCTTATTTTACCAACGTGCTATAAATATTGACTTCTTTCGCATCAGAGACTTGGCACGAAAAGTAAGAGTAGGTTGTTTATCAGGCGAATAATTCCTCAAAATTGGCTCTAAAGAAGCCCTCAATTGCGTAATAGTTTCAATTTGCTTTGTTGGCCATACCCCAAAACCGGCTATAGAACCGACTAAAAGGACCGGCTTTATGGTTACTTGAGTAAGGAGCTCGGTATCCGGATATTTGGTTGAATGCCGTTTAGCCGAACGCCATTTGGCCGAATGCCATCTGGGCGAACGGGTCGTTTGACTATATGCCGTTTGGCCGAACAAAATATAATCAAATAATTATAACATTTTTATTATGTTACGGGACGTCATGTTTGTCGCTATATAAGTGCTCCAAGAGAATAATCAAATCGATCCGTCAATTCAGAATGAAGTTGTGAACTCCACACATCGCGTCAAGATTCTAAGCTGATGGTTGGTTCGTCTCTGAGTTGCTACGATTTAAAGTGTGTTTTTAATCACTTCATCCGATTTTTTTCCTTTTTTAAACATAAGGTTATATTTCGAGTTATACTGGTCTCGTTACTATTGGCAATAACTTGGGATAATAGCGGAAGCCGCGAAATCCACGAAACTTGGCGTTCGCCGCGAAATTTAGGGAATCACGCGAAATTCCGCGAAATTAGATAAATTTGGAGAATTTACATAAAATGCACAGTGAATTCCTTGTGAAAAGGGTCCTGAAGCCCTGTCCCAAATTTAGTGTCAAACACTTAAGTTTGTTTGTTTATGTTTATTTTAGATTTTGTCACACTCCTTGGCTTAAACTCAAATTTTTTCAAAATGTTAGATGGGAACAACCCCAGTGTTAAAACTAAAACTCCTGTGGTATTTTTTTTTTTTTGATAAATGAACGTCAAACATGATCAAAAATGTCAAGGTTCATTTAGGAATAAAATTTTTAAATTTGGGTTTAAATATGATATAGCCGTTATTTGAGCGGGAAAAATTGCTAAAGTAGTTGCATTAACATGTTTTTTGCGTAATCAAATAAAAAAAGGTTTCATTAAACATTTTAGGACTCTATTGCCTATGAAAATTTTAACTTATCGGTACGCTAACTTTATTTTTAATTTTTCATTACATCGCTGATAATAAACTTATCATCTTAACCTGTAAAAAATATATATTCAATGAAATTCCACAAAATTTACACTGGAAATATGTATTTTAGTGTAAAATATGACCAACAATATTGCGGTTCTATGGCAAAGCCGTGTAATTTTGGATTTATCGCCTTGATAACACGTGAAATTTTAAGAATTTTGCCGAAAATTTTCATTGTCCCTAGCAATAACTTAGCTTATATTTTCATTGAGAAGAAACAAGTTTTGTCAGAGCATGTTCGAACAAAGAACCTTCTGATTGAGAGCTCCGTACTTAAACAACACT